>NC_090646.1:483220648-483537096 GCF_040937935.1 Hyperolius riggenbachi
CTGCCCTATAAGTAACCCACAATGAACCATCCCAGTACTCTGTGCCTACGGTGCCTACACTATCTCTGTACCTAACTTCCTCTCCAGCACTCTTGCCCTAACCCTAATTGCACCCCCTGCCAAACCCAGCTCTAAATTTTACTCTCCACAACTCCAGGCTGGATTTTACTTCACTTGTTTATGACTAGAGTTGGGCCGAACGGTTCGCCTGCGAACGGTTCCATGCGAACTTCAGTGGTTCGCGTTCGCGTCCCGCAGGCGAACTTTTGCGGAAGTTCGGTTCGCCCCATAATGCACCATGAGGGTCAACTTTGACCCTCTAGATCACAGTCAGCAGGCCCAGTGTAGCCAATTAGGCTACACTAGCCCCTGGAGCCACTCCCCCCCTAATAAAAGGTAGGCAGCGGCGGCCATTACGCTCACTCATGTGCCTGCGTTAGTGAGAGTAGGGCGAGCAGCTGCAGACTGTCTCTCATAGGGAAAGTTTAGTTAGGCTTAGCTTGTTCCTGGCTGCATACCTGTTCTGTTCAGTACCTGCATACCTGTTCAGTGAACCTGTTCAGTGAACCTGCAACTGCATACCTGTTCTGTGAACCCACCACTGCATACCTGTACTGTGAACCCACCACTGCATACCTGTTCAGTGAACCCACCACTGCATACCTGTTCAGTGAACCCACCACTGCATACCTGTTCAGTGAACCTGCCACTGCATACCTGTTCTGTAAACCCACCACTGCATACCTGTTCTGTGAACCCACCACTGCATACCTGTTCAGTGAACCCACCACTGCATACCTGTTCAGTGAACCCACCACTGCATACCTGTTCTGTGAACCCACCACTGCATACCTGTACTGTGAACCCACCACTGCATACCTGTTCTGTGAACCCACCACTGCATACCTGTACTGTGAACCCACCACTGCATACCTGTTCAGTGAACCCACCACTGCATACCTGTTCAGTGAACCCACCACTGCATACCTGTTCTGTGAACCTGCCACTGCATACCTGTTCTGTGAACCCACCACTGCATACCTGTTCTGTGAACCCACCACTGCATACCTGTTCAGTGAACCCACCACTGCATACCTGTTCAGTGAACCCACCACTGCATACCTGTTCTGTGAACCCACCACTGCATACCTGTACTGTGAACTCACCACTGCATACCTGTTCTGTGAACCCACCACTGCATACCTGTACTGTGAACCCACCACTGCATACCTGTTCAGTGAACCCACCACTGTATACCTGTTCAGTGAACCCGCCACTGCATACCTGTTCAGTGAACCTGCCACTGCGTACCTGTTCTGTGAACCCACCACTGCATACCTGTTCTGTGAACCCACCACTGCATACCTGTTCAGTGAACCCACCACTGTATACCTGTTCAGTGAACCTGCCACTGCATACCTGTTCTGTGAACCCACCACTGCATACCTGTACTGTGAACCCACCACTGCATACCTGTTCAGTGAACCCACCACTGCATACCTGTTCAGTGAACCCACCACTGCATACCTGTTCTGTGAACCCGCCACTGCATACCTGTTCTGTGAACCCGCCACTGCATACCTGTTCTGTGAACCCGCCACTGCATACCTGTTCTGTGAACCCACCACTGCATACCTGTTCAGTGAACCCACCACTGCATACCTGTTCAGTGAACCCACCACTGCATACCTGTACTGTGAACCCACCACTGCATACCTGTTCTGTGAACCCACCACTGCATACCTGTACTGTGAACCCACCACTGCATACCTGTTCAGTGAACCCACCACTGCATACCTGTTCAGTGAACCCGCCACTGCATACCTATTCTGTGAACCCACCACTGCATACCTGTTCTGTGAACCCACCACTGCATACCTGTTCAGTGAACCCACCACTGCATACCTGTTCAGTGAACCCACCACTGCATACCTGTTCAGTGAACCCACCACTGCATACCTGTTCAGTGAACCCGCCACTGCATACCTGTTCAGTGAACCCGCCACTGCGTACCTGTTCTGTGAACCCACCACTGCGTACCTGTTCTGTGAACCCACCACTGCGTACCTGTTCTGTGAAACCACCACTGCATACCTGTTCAGTGAACCCACCACTGCATACCTGTTCAGTGAACCCGCCACTGCATACCTGTTCTGTGAACCCACCACTGCATACCTGTTCTGTGAACCCACCACTGCATACCTGTTCAGTGAACCCACCACTGCATACCTGTTCAGTGAACCCACCACTGCATACCTGTTCTGTGAACCCACCACTGCATACCTGTACTGTGAACCGACCACTGCATACCTGTTCTGTGAACCCACCACTGCATACCTGTACTGTGAACCCACCACTGCATACCTGTTCAGTGAACCCACCACTGCATACCTGTTCAGTGAACCCACCACTGCATACCTGTTCAGTGAACCTGCCACTGCATACCTGTTCTGTGAACGCACCACTGCATACCTGTTCTGTGAACCCACCACTGCATACCTGTTCAGTGAACCCACCACTGCATACCTGTTCAGTGAACCCACCACTGCATACCTGTTCTGTGAACCCACCACTGCATACCTGTACTGTGAACCCACCACTGCATACCTGTTCAGTGAACCCACCACTGCATACCTGTTCAGTGAACCCACCACTGCATACCTGTTCAGTGAACCCGCCACTGCATACCTGTTCTGTGAACCCACCACTGCATACCTGTACTGTGAACCCACCACTGCATACCTGTTCTGTGAACCCACCACTGCATACCTCTTCAGTGAACCTACCACTGCATACCTGTTCAGTGAACCCACCACTGCATACCTGTTCAGTGAACCTGCCACTGCATACCTGTACTGTGAACCCACCACTGCATACCTGTACTGTGAACCCACCACTGCATACCTGTTCTGTGAACCCACCACTGCATACCTGTTCAGTGAACCCACCACTGCATACCTGTTCAGTGAACCTGCCACTGCATACCTGTTCAGTGAACCCACCACTGCATACCTGTTCTGTGAACCCACCACTGCATACCTGTTCAGTGGACCCACCACTGCATACCTGTTCAGTGAACCCACCACTGCATACCTGTTCAGTGAACCTGCCACTGCATACCTGTTCTGTTCAGTGAACCCGCCACTGCATACCTGTTCTCGCCATGGTGCGCACCAGTCCAGCACGGCCGTCACTACACAAACAGCTGTTTGCGGTGCGTTACACGGTGAGTTTGGTGTGTCAGTGTGAAGCAGTACCTTAATTACACTACCTGATTGATGTATACACATGCAAGATGTTTTAAAGCACTTTAGGCCTGTCATTTAGCATTCAATGTGATTTCTGCCCTTAAAACGCTGCTTTGCGTCAAATCCAGATTTTTCCCGGGGACTTTTGGCATGTATCCCACTCCTCCACCTGGGGGTCCAGGTGTTAGACCCCTTGAAACATCTTTTCCATCACTTTTGTGGCCAGCATAATTTTTTTTTTTCAAAGTTCGTATCCCCATTGAAGTCTATTGCGGTTCGCGAACTTTTACGCGAACCGAACCTTACGCGGAAGCTCGCGAACACGGTTCGCGAACCTAAAATCAGAGGTTCGGCCCCACTCTATTTATGACATCCTAAACTATACCAAGCCTAGCAACGTACTTCCAATAATGTAGGTAAAAACAGAATGCAATTATCTGAAAATCACGTTGATCCTAATTTTACTTGAAAATAGTATTAAAAAAAAATACAGCACATGCTAAAACCCAGAAAAATTATTGTTCTGGGAAAAATACCATCTCATTCTATGTTTTATGCTGGCAACACATTAAAAAGTTGTGACAGGAGTATGTTTACCATTATCTATCACCATTTCTATTAACAGCACTCTGAACACATGAGAACTCATAAGAGTGGTAATGGCAAGCGGTATCGGGACGAGCGACGGACATGACAAAATCCCTGACGTTGCCCCCCTATTGTTTAATAGCCCCCCTGGTGCCCAGTGCACTCTATACATTACCTAGTGGTGGTTACCTATTAATGTGTGAGCATGTGTGACGTCACACACGCCTGGGCAGGTAAGGTATAGTGCACTGGGCACCGGGGGGCACATTAAACATAAGAGGGGGCATCACAAGGCCAACTCTGGATCGATTTCAACATGAGATGGATTGGGAATTGGCCTATGGTGTGTAGGCAGCTGACAGATCTCTCTTATCAGATTCAATTACAGAGAGATTTTTCTCTTTGTTGAATCTACCCATCATCGATAGATGTATGGATACCGTAATAGATCTGTTGAGTGGTATGAACTCATATCTTAGAAAAATGGTAGAACTTAAATGTACTCCTTTTGCTAATTCACAAATTTGCTAAAAAAAAAGTGTCCAGCTGGCTAGACTTTGCCTGTGTATGGTAAACGATTTAACAATTTTGAAAACTAAATTTAGACTTCTGATTTCTTGACATTCATAAACTGATTGACCAATACATATGATGTAAATTATTTCAGCCATCTCTGTGACGCAAATTTGGAAATTAAATCTTTGAAAAAGCCACATGTCTAAACCTGTCCAAAATCAATGCTAGGGCTCTTTCACCCCAAAAATCACAAATGCGTTATGCATTTCGCGCTTTGCTTTTTACGATTTTCACTATGTTGGCCTCGATCGAAACGCAGGAAAAATCCAGCAGAACTACGATTGCCTTTGTAGAAAATCGGGAACGCATTCAGTATGAATGCATTCTCACATTTCCATCTGTAACTTTACTGTACTTGCGTTTGGAAAATCGCTAGCCTTTTAAAAAGCAAAATTGAACACAGCCGGTGTGAAAGGGCCGTTAACTGCTTTAAGTTGCTGACCATTGTGTCTGTGCCATCTCCTAGGTTTGTATACAGTCATGAAATGCAAATGTAGCCGGCACTTCCTGGTGTCAGCCATAGAAAAGCTCCTGCACAGTGGTCCTGTCACACTGATGGTTCAGGGCTGACTTAGAAAAAATTTTCCTGTTTTGTGTTACACTTTGCCTGTCCTTGGTATCAGGTGACTAGACTGTTAGCAAATACATAGGCTTGATTTGTAATCATTTATTTTTGCTCTTATAGGTTAACAAGTTTATCATGTTTTACTTCCAGGTGTTATGTCTGCTATTGAGCTTGTTCAGCCACCCTCAGAAATGAAAAAGCCTGGTGAGAGTGTGAAAATACAGTGTGAGACATCGGGGTACACTTTCACTAGCTTTTGGATACACTGGATCCAACAATCACCTGGGAAACAGCTGATATGGATTGGGGCAATATATCCCAGTGATATGGATACTCGCTATGCCTCATCATTTCAAGGAAAGTCAAAAATTACTACTGATAACTCAAAAAGCACCGCATATCTGCAGTTAGACTCTCTGAGAGCTGAAGACACATCTACTTATTATTGTGCAAGGAGCACAGTGTACCAACTAATAGAACATCTGTACAAAAACACTGACTGTCTTAATACTCACCGAGGGCAACAGAGGGCAGCAGCTGACTGGAAATTATATAAAAAAAAAGTATAGTGGTTGTTATAGAATTATTTAAACCTGTTAACAGATAATGGTTTGCATAATGTGTTTGTAATCCCTGGCAGATCTCCTGCTTTCTTTCAGCTGGTATGCCTCAATCTATCACCACCTTCTTCACCCTATGTGGCACGTCCCTGCTTGAATGGGAGGTGAGGAAACAACCTGCCCGACTTCGGTTACACACCCAGGCCTTGGATGCAAGGTATAGCAGCTGAGCCCAGAAAGCCAGAGTACCACCAGATGTTACCACTGAGGCTAGCAACACAGTTCAGCAGTATCACATACACAGCAGTGATGCTCAAATCCGGATCCGGGAGACACCCGGATAGTTGCTATCCGGATATCTCCTAGTTACCTGTGCGGGGAGGGCGGGGCATGGGGGTCAAGCTTACCTGTCTGATGTCTTCTTCGTCCGTCCCTGGCGCCTCCCACGATGTGTTCCATGCGGCGGTCACGTGACTACAAACACTTCCTCCTTCCGGAAGGAGGAAGTGTTTGTAGTTACGTGACCGCCGCATGGAACGCATCATGGGAGGCGCCAGGGACATACGAAGAAGACGTCAGACAGGTAAGCTTGACCCCACCCCGCACAGGTTTACTGGGAAATATCCGGATAGCAACTATCCGGGTGTCTCCCGGATCCGGATTAAAGCGTCACTAATACACAGTTCCTTGAGTCTGCATGCAAGACTATGTGAACAGATAGCAGACTTCCAAGATGATATATGACAAGTTTATGCAATACTGTAAGTAGTGATGGGCGAACACCTGGATGTTCGGGTTCGGGGAAAGTTCGCCGAACATGGCCGAGATGTTCGGCATGCTCGGGCCGAACCCCGAACTTCCCGAACATCCCTATTTTGGGGGCCCTATGGGGTCGCAGGCATAAGGGGGGAGCATGCCCCGATCGCGGGGGGGGTCGGAAATTCCCCCCACCCCCTCCGCTAGCGCTCCCCCCTCTGCCCGCTTCCCCATTCAAAAGTTTCAAGAAGTACCTGTATAGCGGATGGCCTGGCAGTGGCACTGTGGAGTGAGGAGGAGTCCGGAGAGTGACGAGTTGAGGGAGGCCGGGCAGCGGGCGTGAGGTCAGAGAAAGGGCGGAACTCGCCCTTTCTCTGACCTCACGCCCGCTGCCCGGCCTCCCTCAACTCGTCACTCTCCGGACTCCTCCTCACTCCACAGTGCCACTGCCAGGCCATCCGCTATACAGGTACTTCTTGAAACTTTTGAATGGGGAAGCGGGCAGAGGGGGGAGCGCTAGCGGAGGGGGTGGGGGGAATTTCCGACCCCCCCCGCGATCGGGGCATGCTCCCCCCTTATGCCTGCGACCCCATAGGGGGGCCGTATTGCGGCCTGTTCGGCCGAACAGGGCCCTGTTCGCCCGAACAGGGGCCCTGTTCGGCCCTGTTCGGGGGCATACAGAAGTTCGGGGCGAACCCGAACTTAAAAGGCCGAACACCATGAGGTGTTCGGCCGAACTCGAACATCACCCGAACAGGGTGATGTTCTGCAGAACCCGAACAGTGGCGAACACTGTTCGCCCAACACTAACTGTAAGCACACTGTTAACTGACTGATATGGAGAGTAGATATACTTATCATCCAAGGCAAGTGCTTACAGGGAATGTCCAGTAACTTAGCAGAGGTCGGTCCAGGCAGCGATCAAAGGAAGTCCAGTAATTTAGCAGATGTCAGTCCAGGCAGTGATCAAGGAAAGTCCAGTAACTTAGCAGAGGTCGGTTCAAGCAGCAGGCAAAAGGGTAATCCAGGAATCAAGAAGAGGTTAATCACAACAGAGTAAACAATACAAGCTGAGGTCAATGTCCAGGATATCAATACAGGATTCAGAGTGCGCACCCAGCAACTAGCCAAAGCTATGCTTATCATGCCATGACATGCTATGCCATGACTGGGAACACTCTGCAGGTTTAAATACCACTATCATCCAATCAGTGGTCGGCCACACTCCGCACAACCAATCACACACATCAATCCCTGCCTAGGTGTCAGCTGTAAATTCAGCTGACACCATTCTGTCAGCTGACTATTGTTTATCTTTGCGGAGGGCGTAGTGGAAATGCGCCCTCCGACTGTCATAGTGTGCGGCCTGTGAGGTATCGGCAGGGTCCTCAGCGGAGAACAAGTGATGAGATTCGGAAGCAGCTTCATTCCTTATAGTGTTAAAGTGACATGACTGAACACACCAGTCAGTGGGTAATTTCTTCAGTCCTGCAAATGAATGAAAAATGTGTCATACTTCTGGCAATGCTGCCTGTGTCATTTCACACACCATTCCAAATGAAGTCAAGTAGTAGGTTTGGAGTGGCACACCTTTTCCAAAGAGTTGGTGCATAAAAAGGGTACTAAGCAATGTCACCCATCACAATTCATTTGAAGTCCAAAGCAAGGTAGCACACCTTGGGCTTGATTCACTAAGACAAACGGGGCTTGATTCACAAAAGAGTGCTAACACTTAGCACGCCTGTACAAACTTGCTTTGCACGTGATATCATGTAAAGCTTTACGCGTACAAACTAATGACTTTGCGTGAAGTCAATAGTTTGCGCGCGTAAAGTTTTGCGCGCATTATATCGCGTGCAAACCAGCTTAGCACAGGCGTGCTAAGCATACACTTTAATAGGTTAGCACGTGAAGCATCGTAGTTTTCACGCGCAAAGCGGACTTATCGCACGTACAGCGTAATACCGTATGCACGTAAAAGTTCACACACGAGCGCTAAAACTTTGAATGTGCAACACGCGCGCAAAATGACTTGCACGCACGTTTGCACGTGCAAAGCTTTTAGACGTGATAACTCAGTTATCATTGTTTTGTGAATCAAGCTCATAGCATGCCTTATCAAAGTTAACACGCCTTATCAAAGTTAACACGCCTTATCAGAAAAGCATAGTGAGGGCTACGAACTTATGCCTGCTAATTGGCAATGACAATGGCTCCACTCGTCCTGCCCTGAGCCCTTGCAGGTCCAATCATTTTAAAGGACATTATCCCCGCACTTTGATTGGCCCAATAGGCTGCCTGTCACTTGACGGAAAACTTGACAGGCAGCCTATTGGGCCAATCAAAGTGCGGGGATAATGTCCTTCAAAGTGATTGGACCTGCAGGGGCTCAGGGCAGGACGAGTGGAGCCCACGCCATTGCCAATTAGCAGGCATAAGTTCGTAGTGATCGCTATGATACTCTGATAAGGTGTGTTAACTTTGATAAGGCGTGTTAAACTTTGATAAGGCATGCTATTTGTATTAGTGAATAAAGCCCCTTGTCTTAGTGCAAAATAAATTTAATGCATAAGTCAACAGAAATTCACAATTGTGTTGGTGCCATGAAGGTTCCCCTCCTAAAGAAAGCATGGGCCACAAGGGCATTACCCATATGGTTTACACATGCCCAGTGCCCGGTCCCAGCCACTCCTATTGGCCTGCCACCAACAAAGCAGGTGGTTTCAGTACACGGCACTCAGCGCCCCATAACAGTAATGTTATACTCCACAGGGCAGGATAGGGTAATTCGGGGCTCTGGCGGTCGCCAGAACCCGAAATTATTATTATTATTATTATTTAGTATTTATATAGCGCTGACATATTACGCAGCGCTGTACAGTGTATGTATATATATATATCTTGTCACTAACTGTCCCTCAAAGGAGCTCACAATCTAATCCCTACCATTGCCATATGTCTATATTATGTAGTGTAAGTACTGTAGTCTTGGACCAATTTTTAGGGGGAGCCAATTAACTTATCCGACCGTATGTTTTTGGAATGTGGGAGGAAACCGGAGTGCCCGGAGGAAACCCATGCAGACACGGAGAGAACATACAAACTCTTTGCAGATAGTGCCCTGGCTGGGATTCGAACCAGGGACCCAGCACTGCAAGGCGAGAGAGCTAACCACTACGCCACCGTGCTGCCCCGAAATGCATCTCCCTCCAAGTTGCGACGACGCAGAGGGGGAATAGTATTTTACGTCGCTAGGGATTTGAGCAGCAGGGTGAGCCGTCATTCGGCCTAACATGATTGGTTCCCAGTGCACTGCCACGGCAATGCTGAGACATGGAAGTGACACTGTTAGTGGCTCCATGTACTCAACTACTGGCGGTTACCGAGGATGGCGTGGTTTTCACCAGCCAATGACTTGTTGCCTCCTCCCACCAGATCACAGAACCACTTTGCAAGGTATGTGCAGTGTTAGATGACAGCTACTGTATGCAGCTCATGGCTCATCAATAAGCAGTGGAGGTGACCAGGAGTCAGGCATCTATAATCTTGGGAGCAGATTGTTTGATCAATACTTCTGATATTGTTTTTATGATTCTTTACATTAAATATTTGCATATTCATGAGGGGGTGGACCCCTCAAATGCCTTGGTTGGTATTGGACCACCATTGTATTTAAAACTGCATTGTGCAATGGTGTATTATTGGTTGAACAGCGAGGAGAATGCCAGCGCATACCACTAAGGCTGCTGATTTTTATTTGCATCTGAATTGAATGCGAAGTGTGCAGAAAATCTATTTAGGTGCTGCACACTGAGCTGGTGGTCATTTCAGATGCAGCCTTGGTGGTATGCGCTGGCGTTCTACTCGCTGTTCAACCAAATGTAAGTTACACATTTTTTTGCTTAGCTGCTCCCAAGGTTTTAAATTTAGGTTAGGTCACTTGCCCGGAGGTCTGCCTCACCGTGGCGCAACTGTCTAGTATAATATACTTTGCATGCAAACCATATTGGAAGCTAAAGTTCCTCCTAGTTTAATAAATGTTAGCACTTGTCTTGGATGCAGGGCATGCATTTTTCAGTCTGGCAGAGGCGGTGTATGCCTGTGCGATTAACCATTCAATTGCAACATGTGTTTAGGGATGCGCAGCCGTTCCCCCCACCACTCCTTAATGGTGTTATTATTGTCTGACTTTCTGAAGAAGAGGATGGAGGGTGGCCCCAAAACAATTTGGGCTTGATTTACAAAGCCATTATAACTGTTATCACGGTCGTGCTAGCGTTTTGCGCGTGCTATAACGCGCATAACGTTTTTACACGCAAATGCAAATTTGCATGCAAAATCACGGCAGTTTTCGTGCAAAAACAGCCACGGTTTTGCGCTAAAGACGTTATGCGTGTTATAGCACGCACAAAACACTAGAGCGACCGTGATAAGAGTTATAACGGCTTTGTGAATCAAGCCCCATGTCAGCAATATATCATGTACTGTATATGGACAGACATTCTAAGTTCCAGAGGTCTGCATATGTTTGGCCTCCTTCGGTAGTGTTAGTTGTATTGCCCTCAGTATAGAACTCCTCAAACTCTATTGATCTCTAAAAATACCATATTTGTGGAATCGTTAGACTTTCTTTACTTTACTAATTAATTCTGCACTCACATATTTTTTCATTCCTTACCATGTCAAATCTGATAGAGTGAGATAAAATGAACTGATTATTTAGCAGAAATCAAGAGTGAAGAACAGTTCTCTGTCCATCTCATTCAGATACAGTTTATGAGTGAGTGCCAAAATGGGTTATTGTTTTAAAATGAGATGTGCAGCCGCACTAAAATAAAACATCATTTATAACAAAACTAACTTCAGTCCATAACAGGTAAGCAATGACCTGTAGCGAAAATAAACGTATGTGATAATGAATTGCATGTGTAGTACAGCTAAGAATTAAACATTAGTAGTAAAGAAAAGAGTCTCATATTGTCTGATAAGAGGCAAGACACTTAAGTTGTTATCTACGCAAAATAACTTCTCTGAGGTCTTCCACCCAACTTTGGTGGAAGACAGTTCTGTTTTCTGAAGCACTTAAAGAAACAAGAAACAGTGAGAGACAGGTTGAGATAAGTCTTTATTGCAGGAAAGTTCAAAGGGTCATTAGCTCATTAGGGTCAATAGCTCTGCTCTGTTTTATAATTTAAAGTACAGTGTGGTTTCGTAACAGCAAATATAACAGAATGATGCAATGTTATTTAAAAAAAAAAGCTAAATAACTGAAAATAAAAATAAGAGACTCTTTTCCACTGTACTAATATTCTATTCATTATCCATACTACAATTCATTATATCATAATTTTATTTTTCACTTCAAGTTTGCTTTTAGCGACACTGATCTTGCTTCAAAATATGGTGTGGATGACAACCCTATAATTACTGTGCTTCTCGATGCTATAGGCAGGGAAGCTTCTTATAGTCTTGGCCAGCTCATGCAAATTCCATCCCTGCATCCGGCCCACATCCACCATGCTGAAAAGCTGAGCTGAAGGGCTGTCAGGTTGCGTTGAATTCTGGTGCCTGTTTAGAACACAGTGAATCTACAAGTCATGTTCCCCTTACAATGTGTGTTTTGTCTGTCTTTATTTCTCGGTAAGTCAGGATACAAGAAGTAGTGTACAATTCTGACCTTAATATATTAGATGTTTCTCATCTGTTACTCTTTAATTTCCTGTGTACAGGAGTCATGTCTGATCTACAGCTTATTCAGCCCTCCTCAGAAGTAAAAAAGCCTGGAGAAAGTGTGAAGATGTCCTGCAAAGGAATTGGGTTTCAAATCTCCAGCACCTATATACACTGGATTCAGCAGGTTCCAGGTGGGGGGCTGGAATGGATTGGAAGAATTGATCCTGATAATGGAGCAACCATATATTCCTCTACATTCCAAGGAAAATGTACAATCACTTCTGATAAAACCATAAACACAGCCTTCTTACAAGTAGGCAATCTGAAAGTGGAAGACACAGCCACTTATTACTGTGCAAAACACACAGTGATTCAAAGATGTCAGCTGCTGTACAAAAACATGCAGTGGCAAACTGGCAAAGCCTTCCTCTCACCACTGGGGTGCAGAAGAGGCTCAGTGATTTTTTTATGGATGTCACCTTTTAATAAATACATTAATCATCTTTTACTATAATATTACAATGGAACCTTGGTTTGCAAACATAATTAGTTCCGGAAACATGCTTGTAATCCAAAGCACTCTAATATCAATGCCAGTTTTCCCAAAAGGATTCATGGAAACTCAGAGGATTCATCTCACAGTCCAAAATCATTTATAGAAAAATATTTAATACAAAGTACTGTATAAATTCAGATTTGTTACTATACCAGAATCATTGCTGACAGTTGCTTTTGCATACTTTTGAGGACTTCACTGAAATGTCACATTGTACAGTCCCTACACTCAGATTAATTACAATCCCGCAGCATTTAAGGCAGAAGAACCATTGGCTTGGTTGTGAATGATATGACGTGTATACATTCAGGGCCGGTTCAAGTAACAATTGGGCCCTAGGGCAAAATTAGCCTGGGGGCCCCCCAACAGACACCCCCGACCAAAAAGCACCATTAGAGGTCCTTTGTTGCAGACAAATGATAATTTCCCTCCTGGGCCCCTGAGCTGGCTGCTGACCCTCCCCCAATCAACTCCCAACTTAACAGACTCTGCAGAGTCCCTGGGGAGCAACAGATAAGATGGGGGAGGGACACCTTGGGGGCCCCTACAGGCTCTGGGGCCCTGGGGCAATTGCCCATTTTTTTCCTATGGTAGCTCCGGCCCTGTATACATTCTGTGCTTGTATAACAAGATGTTGCTTGCTTATCAAGTCAAAATTTCATTAAAATGTTTGCTTGTCTTGCAAAGCACTCGTAAACCAAGTTACTCTCAATCCATCGTTTCACTATATAATGTATTATCCTGTATAATAAAACCCCATGCGGTTGATTCACAAAAGAGTGCTAACTGATAGCACGGCCGTGCTATGCAGTTAACACGCGAAGTGCCACGCACTCAACTTTGCCCGCTGGAAAGTCTTACGCCCACGCGATAACTAACGTTTGTGCGCAATAACGCGGACATTTGCATGCGAACGGGTGCGCAAATCTCTGCGCTATCGTGTGCTAACGTTAGTTATCGCACGGGCATAAGATTTTGCATGCATAAAGTTGCGCACGCAGCACCTCACGTGTTAACTGCATAGCACGGCCGTGCTATCAGCACTCTTTTGTGAATCAACCCCTATGTGTCCCTGCGTCATCCTCCTGTTCCTGTGTCCATATGTTTTGGCTACTGCGCTTGTGTAGCCAGAAGAGGACGGGACCGGGGGGTGCAGACGCGTATGCGCGCGGGTATGCGGGCGGGCTTGTGCGCGGGGCGGGAGGGGGCAGGAGGGGGACTTTGAGGGACTAGAGCCCATTATATTAACGGGCTTGGTCCACCTAGTAATATACAATTTATTATAATAATAATATAATAATGTATATAATACAATAATAAGTGTGCTTTGTAATAGTTATCAGCTTTATAACATTACCTGAAATGTACACAAATGGAATTTTGATTATGGTTCACGGCCAGAGTGCAGAGTGTTACTGTCTGACCGCCCACTAATGTATGAACCGCTAGGAAATCTGTGAGGATCCTTGTCAGTTCATTAAAAAGCCTAGTGTATTTGCAGGCCTGCTGAATCTTATGCTGGGAATGCATGATGAGTTTTATTGACAGATTGATGGCTCCATAGATAATTTTCAATAGGTCGGATCTGATTTTGATCATTATTCTGAATGATTTTTTTCACAGAAGTGAATGGAAATCATTCAGAAAATCATAGTTCGTAGGTGAAGTTTCAAAACTACGCTTATGAATTTACGCGTAGCGAAGTACCGCTATGCGTAGCTCACGCCCCCTATGCGTAGTTAACCTGTGTATTGCGTAGTGAACTACGAATGCATTACTCGCTTCTAATCTTCCGCATGCGATTGTATGCTTACAAATTTACGCATTGGAAAGGGGAGTGTATGCATAAAAGAGTTCCCAGTATAAGCATTTAAAGAGGAATTAATGTGTAAAATTTTCTACATACGGGCATAAGCATCCGCGCACATTACGCTTCACACTACGCGTAATTGCGTATTTTAACGCGCAGTCTACAAAATGCATACAAAGCGAATATTTTATTTTGAAGCCGTAGTTTGAAGAAGCGTAATTGCGTAAAATTACGCGTAGTTCCAGCGTAGCGAAGTTGACTGACTACAACCATTATGGACTACAAGCATTATGCAACAAGAGATTCAATGAAATGGTTGCGCATCTAACCAATATGCACCTGATAAACACTCACTGCATAGCGCTGATAAGCCTCACAAAGGCACAACTGTGCTCATTGCAGTAGAACAGGTGCATTAGAATTAATGCATCTCACAATACAAATAATGGAAGCAAACTTATGCATTACACATTATTCAACTTATTAGGGGACCTTAAAAAACCTTAAGGTCGAAGGTCTGCGCTCCACAACACAGGTTACTGCAACTTAAAAAAGACAAACTATTTTACCAGTTACATAGGGGATACGCTGGCTCCAAAAGAACACATACCGTATATACCGGCAAATAAGACGACTTTTTAACCCTTAAAAATCTTCTGCAAAGTGGGGGGTCGTCTTATACGCCGAGTATCAGTCTGGAGGTAGCGTCAGTAGTTGGAGGTGTCAGGCTGTGGTGAAATTACCTGTCGTGCAGTCTTCCTGTGAATAGAAAAGTAGATCGCGCTCTGTGTTTAAAGAAAAGACTTGACTGGTGACGTGTGCGCTCTACAATACAGCCCGGAAATCTCATCAGTAGAGCGCACACGTCACCAGTCAGGTGACCCCGGAAGCCGCACTGATACCCGCGCGAGCGGCTGCTCGCAAGAAACTATTACAGCAAGTCTTTTCTTTAAACACAGAGCGAAATCTACTTTTCAATTCACAGGAAGACTGCACGGTTAGGTAATTTCACCACAGCCTGACACTGGGGTAGTCTTATACGGCGAGTATACCCCAACCTCTATATTTTAACTGGAAAGTTGGGGGGTCGTCTTATACGCCCAGTCGCCTTATAGGCCGGTATATACGGTATATTCTCCAATGATATCCCAATCCACATTAAAGCCGCAATCACAATCCACATATCCTGCTTGTCCACAGATAGGAGGTATGGGATTATCCTGTAAAAGAGATTCTACATAGCGCAATACTGCATAATTAAAAAACACACAGTGATCACTCCAGGAATAATGTGTAGGGCCTCCACCAAAAACACTGAACACTTTAGGGGGTAATACGCCCCCGTAGTGAGTACACTCACCGTGTTCCTTCTTGTTATATTACATATCAGCCCTCCAATAACACCTGGGCATAGGACTCCTTAAAACTGTCCTTAAAAACAAAGTATAGCAAGCTCATCGGAGCACAAGCTTCCAACCCCCGGCGTCTTTTTGCCACCTTCAACTCCCTGCTTAAACCCACCCCCCCACCCTCCGTTTCCTCCCTCTCTGCCTGTTCTAGTGGGCGCACTACTCAGTCAGTCTACGTTTTCATGCACTAACAGACTTCATCCTCACAGGGGCGCCTCTCCTCCATGACCTGGCGCAGGTTATTACATGATATCATGCCACAGGTCACAGAGAAGATGCAGCCATCAGTGGATGAAGACAGGAGTGCACAGAGCCCGGACAGGTGAGACACTACTCTGCTAAAGAATCTGCAGGGGCTCCAGGGAACAATAGTTAATATGGGGGGCGGGGGGGGGGCTACAGGCTGTGGACCCTGGAGCAATGACCCCCTTTGCTTCTATGCCAACGTTGGTCCTGTTTACTACATCGTTCATATTGAGCCATGCTTTACAGGTCTCAAAGCTCTTTATATCTCTGAACAGTATATGCAAATTCTAATTGCTTCCGCTGCGTGACATCCATCATATAGAAAAGCTGGGGAACTGCTCCTTGTGGACTGTGTGGACTTTGGTGAGAAGAACAAGAAACATGATTGTGTTTTGTTTTGTCTTGTACCTCTCTTTCATTCCTTGTAAGTAGAGGTCTAACCAGAAAATTATATTGTTTCATTTTATAATAAACTGAATTGTCTCTCATGTATGGTATTTTACAACAGGTATTATGGCAGATGCTCAACTGGAGCAGTCTACTTCAGAAGTGAGAAAGCCCGGGACAAGTGTGAAAATATCCTGCACAGCATCCGGGTACACATTTACCCAATATGCTATGCACTGGGTTCGACAGGCTCCAAGCAATGGATTACAGTGGGTTGGTAGAATTTTCACTAACACAGGAGGAACAGCTTATACACCCTCGCTTCAAGGAAGAACCACAATAACTAAAGATGACTCACTCAGTACATCTTATCTGCAACTAGACGGTTTGACACTGGAAGACACGGCCACTTATTACTGTGCTAGACAGGCACAGTGACAAAACTCAAGGGAGCTGTATGACAAATACTCTTGAAAAACAAAAGCTCTGGGCACTGCAAATGGTTACAGAGAACCCTCAGAGAGAGAGAAAAAATCTTTCACTAAGAGCATTAACACCAACCATTCCTTACAGCTTCTCAATGCAAACCTGAATTGAAAATAAACTGAGATAAACAATCATATCTGTAGTCCTAATCCTAAATAAATCTTCGAATCCTGTAATCTTAATTTTTATTTAAAGAAAAATTGATTCTTTACTGATTCTTAACTGGCCGTTATGTTGTCTGCAATCTTTCAGAGATCTGCGCTCAGTGAGGGGGGACAGCAGAGCCCCAAGGAGAGCCTCAGTAGGATCCTGAGGCTTCCCTCTCTTTAGGTAAGTATCACTTTTTGTACCCAAGCTTCGGCTCGGGTACAATTTAAAGGTTAAAATCTAAAACAACACCTTCATGTAGATGAAACATTACTGTTACCGATATTGCGCTAAACAAGACAGAACTTGAATGTTTTAGCTTGTTACCTGCACCCACATGTGTTTCTTAAAGTGAACCCAAGGTGAGAGTGATATGGAGGCCCTATTTTTTTCTTTTTAAACAAAACCAGTTGTCTGGCAGTCCTGCTGATCCTTTTGACTGCAGTAATGTCTGAATCACACTCCAGTAGAAACAAGCATGCAGCTAATCTTGGCAAACACCTGATCTGCTGCATGCTTGCTCAGGGTCTATGGCTGAAATTATTAGAGGCAGGGGATCAGCAGAACAGCCAGGCAAATGGTATTGCAAATATGGCAGTCTCCAAGGAACTCTCACTTCCCTTTAAGCCTCGTGCACATGCACATCCTAACTCTCTGACGAGAATCTAGCATTTGTACAGATGTGTTCAGACCCGCAGTGCCGGGTCATCTCAGAGGAGTGCATTGTTCCCTCCTTACCAAGCCCATTGAAAGCCACTCATGCTCCACGACATTGTCCTGCCTAGTGGTGCGTCTGTACAGCACTCAGCGCCGAACTGTCACCTGAAAGATTAAGTCATTATGATTTTGTTAAAATTTGTGTAATTTTTTTGGAATTACAATTACGATCATAATGGAAAAATCTTAATCATCAACCACTTTACCCCCACGTGTACAGATTTCTCCGTCCCTTTTTCCATCCTTTTACCACCAGGGACGGAGAAATACGTACTTTCCGCGCTCCCGCCGCTGCCCGCGCTCCCGCTCGCTCTAGCGCGCACTCCCACTCGTAAACACGCTCGCCTGGAGATCAATGAACGGGAAAATCCATTCCCGTTCGTTGATCTAAGCCCCGCAATGATCCGCTGCTTCTCCGATAAGCAGCGCAAAAAAACTTGCCCAGCCTCCTAGTACTTCCTGCAAGCGTCCGAAAGGAGGAAGGACGCTTGCAGGTCACATTAAACAAAAAGTTACTGTTGCCATCTTGTGGCCAAATAGTAAAACTACACCCTAAAGCATTTTTCACATACAAATAAATTAGTTTTACACAAAAAAGTAACTCCTTACCTCACACACTCCCCAATTTAATTTTTTTTTGTAATAAAAAAAAAATTACAATAAAAAAAATACATAAATAGTTACCTTAGGGACTGAACTTTTTAAATATTTATGTCATAAGGGTATAACACTGTTACTTTATAAACTATGGGCTTGTAATTAGGGATGGACGCAAAACTGAAAAAAAAGCACCTTTATTTCCAATTAAAATATTGGTGCCAAACATTGTGATAGGGACATAATTTAAACGGTTTTATAACCGGGACAAATGGGCAAATACATTTCATGGGTTTTAAATACAGTAACATGCATTATTTAAAAACTATAAAGGCCGAAAACTGAAAGATAATCAATTTTTTCCCACATTTTTTACTATTTTCCCATTAACCACCTTAGCGGTATGGACGAGCTCAGCTCGTCCATTACCGCCAGAGGGTGCCGCTCAGGCCCTGCTGGGCCGATTTCGCTGAAATAAAAAGCAGCACACGCAGCCGGCACCTTGCCAGCCGTGTGTGTTGCCTGATCGCCGCCGCTCTGCGGCGATCCGCCGCGAGCAGCGGCGAAAGAGGGTCCCCCCAGCCGCCTGAGCCCTGCGCAGCCGGAACAAATAGTTCCGGCCAGCGCTAAGGGCTGGATCGGAGGCGGCTGACGTCAGGACGTCGGCTGACGTCCATGACGTCACTCCGCTCGTCGCCATGGCGACGAAGTAAACAAAACACGGAAGGCCGCTCATTGCGGCCTTCCGTGTTACTTTCGGCCGCCGGAGGCGATCAGAAGAACGCCTCCGGAGCGCCCTCTAGTGGGCTTTCATGCAGCCAACTTTCAGTTGGCTGCATGAAATAGGTTTTTTTTTATTTAAAAAAAACCCTCCCGCAGCCACCCTGGCGATCTTAATAGAACGCCAGGGTGGTTAAAACACATTTAGAATAAAATAATTCTTGCCATAATGTCCCACCTAAAGAAAGCCAAATTGGTGGCGAAAAAAACAAGATATAGTTCATTTCATTGCGATAAGTAATAATAAAGTTGTAGACGAATGAATGGAAGGAGCGCTGAAAGGTGAAAATTGCTCTGGTGGTCAAGGGGTGAAACCCCTCAGTTGGGAAGTGGTTAAAAATTGTGTGAAATGTTGAATAATTACAACCATACACATATTTTTGACATTTACAATAATGTTTGTGTTTTTACGCTTTTTGTGATTAAATTATTATAATGATACATTTTTGTTTTTTGTGACAAATTTTAATGTTAATATTAATAATGTTTTAATGTTAATATTATAGTAAAGGTGGTGCTGCACTAATAAAAGTCAAAAGTTCAGAGCAATGATGGGTGGGATTAATCACACAAAAAAATTATGCCCACATCAATATTTAATTTACTTCCTGTTGCTTCCTTAATTAGGCGGGGGTACCCAAACCCTGCACCTCAAAGAAAATATATACTATACACAAAAAATATCAGCTAATTGTATTTATTAAAGCCACAGTACATATAAAAATGTATAAATATATATAGCACACTCACACACGTCACATATACACATGTGGGAGCTACCTGATGCCCTTTAATAAAAAATAGAAAATAATAACAAATGCTCAAAAAGTATGCAATTCAGCTACTACTTGTATAAATGTATGATCCTTGAGAACAAATGTTCCCACAATAGAGATAGTTAGTCAGGTGACCTGCTTAGGTCCAAACATTTTTTAAAGAGGATTAAGCAATCATCTCTACGGGTCAATTCACACTAAAGCGCTTTGCCTCGATTTCAGCAAAACGCTCAAACGCTAGCGCTTTTTAAAAGCGCTAGTGTAATGAAACCCTATGGGCCCGTTCTTACTTGGGCAATTTGCGCTAATCACCACAAATCACCCAAAATTGCCAAAAAACGTGAAACGCAAACGCGTCGCCTGCACCATTTTCAGGCGATTTCCAGGCAGTCGCGTTTCAGTGCTATAGAAGCGCTAAACGCAACTGCAGAAAAATCGCTGCAGTGTTCAGAGATTTTTCCACGTGAAATCACGGGAAAAATCACTCCTGCAAAACACTGGCAAAAATCGCCGGCGTTTTGCAAACGCAAGTGTGAATGGGGCCTAAAGCCGGATCTGCCGATCAGAGATGTGGAATAGGTCTATTCATAAAAGTACCTCTCACATGTAGTCCCAGGGCTTCCTGCCACCGTAGGTGGATAACGATATGCTCATACACCCCGCACATAGGGTTGTTACCAAGATTCCTGTCCCTGGCAGTATGTAAATCTTGCCCGCCATCCTCGGGTTAGCTGGAACTTCTGCGCATGCCAGCCGGTCTGTTCCCCGATGGTTTCCTGGTGACTCCGCTGATGTCACTTCCTCCAGGCAGCATCTTGCGTTCCTCTGAGTAGTAGTATATAGTAGTAGTATATATGTGTGTGTGTGTGTGTGTGTGTGTGTGTGTGTGTGTGTGTGCGTGCGTGCGTGCGTGCGTGCGTGCGCGCCTTTGTGTGTGTAAAAAAACCATAAAAAAATGATAAGGGCATCCTGCAGCTCCCACATCAGATAGTCCCCACCTTTATACACACTACACCTCATTCACAGCTATAATTGACACATTCTTCTTTCAGCGGTTCCCTACTGTTTAATTTGCTATTACTTCATTTCAAAAAGCCAAATATAGTGTTGGGCGAACAGTGTTCGCCACTGTTCGGGTTCTGCAGAACATCACCCTGTTCGGGTGATGTTCGAGTTCGGCCGAACACCTGACGGTGCTCGGCCAAACCGTTCGGCCACATGGCCGAACTAAGAGCGCATGGCCGAACGTTCCCCGAACGTTCGGCTAGCGCTGTGATTGGCCGAACGGGTCACGTGGTTCGGGCCCGAACGCGCTCTGATTGGCCAAACGGTCACGTGGTTCGGGTAAATAAATACCCGAACCACGTCATATCTCCGCCATTTGTCTGTGGGTTTAGCTTTGGGTAGGCAGGCAGGGTAGTTCGCTCTCCAGCCACGCTAGCCAGGGTCTCCCCCAGTCATTGTGTGTCGCTGCTGGGAACAGTAGTACACCGCTCGCTCAGCCACACTATATATAGCATTGTTTACTGCCACTGTGTACCTCGCTCAGCCACGCTATATATATAGCATTGTGTTTTCTGACACTCTGTGTACACGGCTTAGCCTGACTAATATAGCATTGTGTGTACTGCCACTGTGCACCTCGCTCAGCCACGCTATATATAGCATTGAGTGTACTGCCACTGTGCACCTCGCTCAGCCACGCTATATATAGCATTGTGTGTACTGCCACTGTGCACCTCGCTCAGCCACGCTATATATATAGCATTGTGTTTTCTGACACTCTGTGTACACGGCTTAGCCTGACTAATATAGCATTGTGTGTACTGCCACTGTGCACCTCGCTCAGCCACGCTATATATAGCATTGTGTGTACTGCCACTGTGCACCTCGCTCAGCCACGCTATATATAGCATTGTGTGTACTGCCACTGTGCACCTCGCTCAGCCACGCTATATATAGCATTGTGTGTACTGCCACTGTGCACCTCGCTCAGCCACGCTATATATATAGCATTGTGTTTTCTGACACTCTGTGTACATGGCTTAGCCTGACTAATATAGCATTGTGTGTACTGCCACTGTGCACCTCGCTCAGCCACGCTATATATAGCATTGTGTGTACTGCCACTGTGCACCTCGCTCAGCCACGCTATATATAGCATTGTGTGTACTGCCACTGTGCACCTCGCTCAGCCACGCTATATATAGCATTGTGTTTTCTGACACTCTGTGTACACGGCTTAGCCTGACTAATATAGCATTGTGTGTACTGCCACTGTGCACCTCGCTCAGCCACGCTATATATAGCATTGTGTTTTCTGACACTCTGTGTACACGGCTTAGCCTGGCTCTATAGCATTGTGTGTACTGCCACTGTGCACCTCGCTCAGCCACGCTATATATAGCATTGTGTTTACTGCCACTCTGTGTACACCGCTCAGCCAGACTATATACCGTTGTTTACTGACACTCTGTGTACACCGCTCAGCCAGACTATATACCATTGTTTACTGACACTCTGTGTACACGGCTCAGCCTGACTATAAAGCATTGTGTGTACTGCCACTGTGCACCTCGCTCAGCCACGCTATATATAGCATTGTGTTTTCTGACACTCTGTGTACACGGCTTAGCCTGACTATATAGCATTGTGTGTACTGCCACTGTGCACCTCGCTCAGCCACGCTATATATAGCATTGTGTTTACTGCCACTCTGTGTACACCGCTCAGCCAGACTATATACCGTTGTTTACTGACACTCTGTGTACACCGCTCAGCCAGACTATATACCATTGTTTACTGACACTCTGTGTACACGGCTCAGCCTGACTATAAAGCATTGTGTGTACTGCCACTGTGCACCTCGCTCAGCCACGCTATATATAGCATTGTGTTTTCTGACACTCTGTGTACACGGCTTAGCCTGACTAATATAGCATTGTGTGTACTGCCACTGTGCACCTCGCTCAGCCACGCTATATATAGCATTGTGTTTTCTGACACTCTGTGTACACGGCTTAGCCAGACTATATAGCATTGTGTGTACTGCCACTCTGTGTACACCGCTCAGCCAGACTATATAGCATTGTGTTTACTTCCACTCTGTGTCTGCTGGGCCTGGGAACAGTAGTACACCGCTCACCCGCCACTGTATAGCATTGTGCTCTGTGTCGCTGCTGGGAATAGTGGTACTGTATAGCATTTCTGTACTGCCACTGTACTGCTGCCAGTCAGCGTGTACTGTAAGGATAAGTGAAATAAGGAAGAAATTCGGTGAAAGAGGAAGGGGCAAGGGAAGAGGTGTTTCCCCTGACGGTTCACGTACAGGCCACAGGGGAGCACCCAAGAAAACCCACTCAATACCGCCCATGTTGTCCAGGACAACAACCCTCACAAATCCAAAAGAACAGGACCAGATAATTACTTGGATGACCTCTCAAGCGTCCAGCAGTGGGTTAAGCAGCACCAGCACATCACGCACGAGGTCCGAGTCCTCAGCCAGTTACAAGGAGCCAGTGGGCACAAAGCTGACACAACCGGCAGCGACACCACGCACACAACTGCCAGATAACCAGTCCTATGAATTACCTCAGGACACAATGGGGTATTCGCAGGAGCTATTCCCAGCCCAACAAACTTCCACCTATGAAAGGTCAATGGAGGAACAGCCAGAAATGTTGTGCCCGGATTCACAACCATTAACTGTGGGAAATGCACCGCGCACTGAAATACAAGGCGAGTCCGAGGAGGACTCGGAAACCCAAATCCCAGAGCAAGTTGGGCAGGAGGGGTTGCAATTGCAGGAGGTCGGCCGACAAGATCTGGAAGACGACGTTGGAGTGAGCTGCGCAGAGGTTGTTCTGGGGAGCTCTACTCCACGGCGGCGGCCCCCCACAATGACATATGACGAGTTTGAGGAGATGGAAGAGGAGGGTATGGACAATGTGGACAGAGACCCAGATTTTATTTGTGAACGAGAACATCGCCGTCGTAGCAGCAGCACAGATGAGTCTGTTGAAGAACCCACTGCTGCACGAGTTCGCCTTGTGCCACAAGGTAGGCGGCGCGCAATTTCAGGCACCACAAGCGTGGAAGTTAGAGTGAGAGGCAAAAGAGGAGGAAACAGAAATCGCCAGCAAGGAGGCAGGTGCTCCAAAGTCTGGGCTTTCTTTGAAGACTGCACTGAGGATGTTACCATGGCGATTTGCAAGGTGTGCAAGACTCGCCTGAGCAGGGGGAAAAGTATTAACAACCTCTCCACCACCAGCATGAGCCGCCACATGCTATCCAAACATCCCACTCTGTGGGCAAACGCGGCAGGACAGGGTACCAGCAACACTGCCTCCCTTGGGTTCACCAGACTCACCACCAGACCCGCCTCAGCAGCAGCAGTAGCCCAGCCATTGCGTGGTTCACAACATTCACAAACATCAGACGACGCTGACACTGTCACTTTCCGGAGTAGTGCTCTTGAGGTCTCCCAGTGTTCATCAAACACAACAACCAACAGCCCTTCCGTGTGCAGCGCTACGGTTCAGTTGTCTGTGTCGGAGATGTTTGAGCGCAAGAGGAAATTGCCAGCAAATGACCCCCGGGCCGTGGCAGTAACAGCCAGCATAGCCAAGCTTCTGGCCTGCGAAATGCTGCCATATCGAGTGGTGGAGACAAACAGCTTCAAGGGCATGATGTCAGTGGCCATCCCACGTTACGTGGTTCCCAGCCGCTACCACTTTGCGCGCTCTGCAGTGCCTGAGTTGCATGAGCACGTGGTCAGCTAAATAACCCGAAGCTTGAAGAATGCCGTTGCCTGCAAGGTTCACCTCACCACTGACACCTGGACGAGTGCGTTCGGCCAGGGTCGATACATCTCCCTTACCGCGCACTGGGTGAACCTTGTGGAGCCTGGCAGCGATTCTTTACCTGCTACGGCGCGGGTGTTGCCCACGCCGCAAACAGCTGCACCACCGTCCCTCCCACTGGATAACAACAGCAGCACCTACCTCTCTGACTCCTTCTCCTCCAATGCATCTCAAAGCTGTACCTCATCCGGAAACGCTAACCCAGCACCAGCAGCAGTAGGATCGTGGAAGCAGTGCAGCACAGCTGTTGGCATGCGTCAGCAAGCGTTGCTGAAGCTGATCTGCCTTGGGGATAAGCAGCACACAGGGGAGGAAATTTGGAGGGGAATAAAGGAACAGACGGATTTGTGGCTGGCACCGCTGGACCTGAAACCGGGCATGAAGCTAGACACCTGGCACGAACTGGCAATGTACGCAATAGAGGTTCTGGCTTGCCCGGCAGCCAGCGTTATGTCGGAACGCTGTTTCAGTGCTGCCGGAGGCATCGTCACAGATCGGCGTATCCGCCTCTCCACAGAAAATGCAGACCGTCTGACTCAAATTAAAATGAATCAATCCTGGATTGGAAACGACTACGCAACACTCCAGGACCCCAACCAAGTAACATGACCAATGAACATCTGGGATGGTTTAGCGTTTCCGGTCCCTGTTTATTGAACCTCTCATCTGTATTACATTTATGACTGCATGGCGGCAAAAAGCATTGCTGCTATATCCGCACGCTTTTTGTCCTCATGCAAGGCCTGGGTTGTTGTGTCTCAAAAAGCATGGCCTTCTTCTCCTCCTGCGCCTGCTCCTGTTCCATCACGTGTGCTGCTGCTGCTGGGTTAGCGTTGCCGCCCGGTCCCTGTTTATTGAACCTCTTATCTTTATTACATTTATGACTACATGCATGGCGGTAAAAAGCATGCTATCCGCACGCTTTTTGTCCTCATGCAAGGCCTGGGTTGTTGTGTCTCACAAAGCGTGGCCTTCTCCTCCTGCGCCTCCTCCTGTTCCATCACGTGTGCTGCTGCTGCTGCTGCTGGGTTAGCGTTGCCGGTCCCTGTTTATGGAACCTCTTATCTTTATTACATTTATGACTGCATGGCGGTACAAAGCATGCTATCCGCACGCTTCTTGTCCTCATGCAAGGCCTGGGTTGTTGTGTCTCACAAAGCGTGGCCTTCTCCTCCTGCGCCTCCTCCTGTTCCATCACGTCTGCTGCTGCTGGGTTAGCGTTGCCGCGTGGTCCCTATTTATTGAACCACTTATCTTTATTACATTTATGACTGCATGGCGGTACAAAGCATGCTATCCGCATGCTTCTTGTCCTCATGCAAGGCCTAGCGTGGCCTTCTCCTCCTGCGCCACCCTCCTCCTGTTCCATCACGTGTGCTGCTGCTGGGTTAGCGTTACCGGTCCCTTTTCCTGGAACCTCTTATATGTATTACATTTATGACTGCATGCCGACAAAAAGCATGTTACCTGTGCAAAGAAAACAGACATTCCCCGCATTTAAAAGACAGTTTTCCCTTTGAAACTTTAAAATCGATTTTCTCAAAAACTATAAGCTCTTTTTGCTTAAAAAAATTTTCCTCTTGTACCCACTCCCAAGGTGCACATACCCTGTAAATTTGGGGTATGTAGCATGTAAGGAGGCTTTACAAAGCACAAAAGTTCGGGTCCCCATTGACTTCCATTATGTTCGGAGTTCGGGTCGAACACCCGAACATCGCGGCCATGTTCGGCCTGTTCGGCCCGAATCCGAACATCTAGATGTTCGCCCAACACTAGCCAAATATTTCCATTCCCTCGTTAAGGCCTTTTGGGGCAATCGTGTCCAGGTCAAAAATCCATCTGCTTTCGCTCCTTGACATCTTGGCAATATTTACCTTATGCATCTGAGCAACTTTCACCTCCCATTCATTCGCCAATAACTTTATCACTACTTATCACACTGAAATGATCAATGATATCTTGTTTTTTTCCACCACCATTTAGGCTTTCTTTGGGTGGTACATTTTGCTAAGAATTATTTTATTCTAAATCCATTTTAACAGGAAGATTAAGAAATAAATTGAAAAAAATTCAGTATTTCTCAGTTTTTGGCCATAAGGCTGCTTTCACAGTTAGACGTTACAGGCGCACGTTAGTGCAGCCTGTAACGCAGCCCACCGCACAGTAATGAAAAGTCAATGGGCTGTTCACAGTGCCCACGTTGTGTTACATTGTAACACAAGACGTCAAGACAACGTACTGCATGCAGTACTTTATACGCGGCTAAGCCACGTTAGACTGCTTGCACGTGCTCAGCAATGTTGGGGAGGAGGGGAGAGCGGCCAGGCACATGGCTAATTAATATTCACTGCACTGACGTGTGCAGTGTTTACTTCCTGGAGCGGCCGCTCTGTGCGGCGATTGGCTGGCGGGACCACATGATGCCGCATGCGTCCAAAAGTACGCATCACGGCATCATGGACGCCAGAGTGAGCTGCACAACGCGGCTCGCTCTGACGTCCACATCCAACACCACCAGGCGTTGCGTTAGGGGGCACGTAATGCGACCATAATGTCCCCTAAAACGCAACGTCCTGGTGGGAAAGTAGCCTTATAGTTTGAAATTAATACATGCTACCATAATTAAAACCCATGTATTTTATTTGCCCATTTGTCCCTATCACAATGTATGGCACCAATATGTTATTTGGAATTTAACGGTGCATTTTTTCAGTTTTGCGTCCATCACTTATTACAAACTCATAATTTAAAAATAACAGTAATGTACCTTACTGCATACATATTAGAAAAGTTTAGTCCCTAAGGTAACTATTTATGTTTTTTTTTTATTGTATTTTTTTTTTTACATAAAAAAAATGTGTGTAGCTATAGGGCTCGATTCACAAAGCGGTGATAACCCAGTTAAAGACTTTGGGCTTGATTCACAAAGCGGTGCTAACAGTTAGCACCCTGGTGAAAAGCCCTTTATCATGCCTAAACTCAGTTTAGGCATGATAAGTTTAGGTGTGATAAGTTTAGGCATGATAAGTTTAGGCATGATAAGTTTAGATAAGTTTAGATCGCGCGCAAAGTCCCGCACGCAAAGCAGTGCCATTAAACTCTATGCAAAGTGCACCAGACTTTGCTAGCGCAAAACTTTTGATCAGCTGTGCACTGCGGTGCTAACCCAGTTGGTGCTTAAACTTATCACGCCTAAAAACTTATCACACCTAAACTTATCATGCCTAAACTTATCACACCTAAACTTATCACACCTAAACTTATCATGCCTAAACAGAGTTTAGGCGTGATAAAGGGCTTTTCACTAGCGTGCTAACTGTTAGCACCGCTTTGTGAATCAGGCCCATTGAGTGTGGGAGGTAAGGGACTAATTTTAGCAGTAAAATGTAAAATGTCATTATCTGGACATTTTTATTTCCAGATGTAATTTTACTATTTGGCCACAAGATGCCCTGGGAGTTTACTTAGTATTACTATGCAAGCAGAAGTAAAGCATGGATGGGGCAGAAAGGGAATTGTGAAATACGGATCCGTCTCACTGACGGTGTCGGTCTTTCATACGGGGACTTAGATCAATGAATGGGACCTGTGTTCCCATTCATTGATTTCTGGGCTAACTGAAGGTGGTGCGAGCCGCACCTGGCTCAGCGTCAGCAGGGCAGGCTATCTGGATGGATATATCCGTCCAGATAGACTTAAGTGTTTAAAAGAGTTTTAAGTCCAAATTAAAGAGGGATATTGGTCTGTAGTTTTTGCATGAGACAGTGTCCCTCCCCTCCTTAGATATGATAGTAATAAGGGCTTGTAATGCTTGTCTAGGGAATTTCTCCCCTTCTCCTAATCCATTTAGAAAATTACTCAAATGAGGGAAGAGAATATCCTTAAACATTAATTATATATTTGTAAGGCCATCCAATCCTATGCATTTACACTGAAGGGATTTCTTTAATATGTACTCTAGCTCCTTTACTGTAAAATGTAGGCCTTTTTGTTGACATGATATATCCCTTTATCTTTTTTAGTATAATTGTATCATTTCCCATCTTTAAATTATATAATTCCTCATAATACCATCTAAATTTGTCTGCATTTTTTCCATCTATCTTCCACACTCCCCTTGGATGTCCTAATTTGGTGGATGAATTATTAATTTTTCTCTTTAACCATATAAGCAAGCCTTTTCCCACATTTATTACCATAGTCATACATTTTACATTGATATTTTGTATAGTGTTCATTATTTTCCTTTTTCCTCATTTATAAGGGAATTTACCTCTATTTTATTTTGCATCAGTCGTTAATACATTTTCAAACTCAAACATTTATTGTGTTCCTCTTTCATAATACCTTAATTTCTTCTCTGAGATTTAACAATTTCTTTTTCTATAGTATAGACTAGTACTAGTTGGGACTTTTGAACCAGAACTGATATACCCAGGGCCGGGCCGAGGCAAAGCGGGAGAGGCTCCAGCCTCAGGGTGCAGTGTAGGAGGGGCACAAAACTCACTTAGCTAACATTCCCCTATTGTGTTTTAAACAGAGATAAAAAAGAAAAGGGGATACATGGCAGTGACTGGACTGCAGCCCATATAACTAGAGATTAAGGTGTTGGGGCCCTGGGGCACCTCTTAGTCTAATAGCAATCGGTGTGTGTGATGGCTGGGGTGAGAGGGATGGAGGGGCAGACTTTGGTGTCTCAGTCTTGGCCACTGGAGGACCTTGTCCCGGTTCTGGATATGCCCCATGCATGCGCAGTAGCTACTTTGTGGCCGTGCACTGGCTATGCTCCCGGTGGCTCTCTTCTTTCTCTGCACGCTCGTTCGCAGCCATCTCAGCAGTGTAGAGTGGCCACAAAGTAGCTACTGAGCATGTGCAAAGCATATCACATCCAAAAGTCCCAAACAGTATTAGTCAGGGCCTAGTATGGGAGTTATGCTAGGAGAAAGGAGTTTTGCATAGGGAAACGGACCATACTGTACAGCAGGGGATATATCGACCTGCATGTAAGTGCATACTGTTTTTATTGCCATTTTTTTTTGCCTTCAGATATCTTTTAATGCATTTTTTCATAACAAAAAATTATGTTATGAAACAATGGAAGAATATTGGCATATAGTATTATTAAAAAAAAAAGAATAATTTGCAAAAACATATTCAGAACCGAAATATCATACATGTATTCTTATACATGTATAGATAATAATCATAATAATAACATTTGTATAGTGATTTTCTCCTGTCGGACTCAAAGCACTTGAGAGGTAAAGCCACTAAAGCACGAATAGGCCAACCTTCAGTGTTGCCCAAGAACTCCTTTTTGAATTGGTAGCTTAAAACCCTAGTTTCTTTCAGAGGTTGTGTCTTTATATTGAAAACAGTCATCCAGAATAGAACAGAACACATAATAGATGACAAGAAAACACAGTTATTCGTATTACAAAAATATGTAAAGCCTTATATAGCCCTGACTACAACATGCAAATTCCATCTCAGCATTCAGCCTCATTTCTGCCAGCCAGGTACAAAAGCTGAACTGGCAAGCTGGGATGTACCAGAAACCTCTTCATATCTGTGCAAAGAAATTGGTAAAACCTGTTGAAAGTCAAGAAGAAATGTTTATTTCCATTTGGCTCTTGTGTCTTTTGTCATTTCTAGGTAAGTAAAGATACAACAAGACAATAATCAGCTCCCCTCTTATGTGAGCAATCGTTCCTGATTTATTACACTTGAATGTTTTGTTTCCAGGAGTGATGTCAGATAATAATCAGCTCCTTCAGTCCTCGTCAGAGGTGAAGAAGCCTGGAGACAGTGTGAAGATGTCCTGTAAAGGAAGTGGATTTGATATTGCCAGCGATTATATAGAATGGATTCAGCAAATAACAGGGGGAGGACTGACATGGATAGGAGGGATTGATCCTGACAATGGAAATACAAAGTATTCATCTACATTTCAAGGAAGATTCACCATAACCTCTGATAAGTCCACTAACACAGCCTATCTTCAAATGGACACTCTGAAAGCGGAAGACACAGCCACTTATTACTGTGCTAGAGACACATTGATTCAAGGATAGCATTTGCTGTACAAAAACCTGCAGTGGAAATGCCTTCCTCTCACCACTGTGGGGCAGAAGATTCAAGAGCAATGTCTGAGATAATAAATCTTGCTCTATGAACACCAACTCCAAATATAACTTTCAGATTAGAACTTCCAGATTTTTCAAGGGAATTTGCAGAATTTGCAGTGGGATAAATCACTACCAGTTACCACTGTGGATGCCTTTATGTAGGAATGTCATTCAGCAATGTTTCCCACATCACTGATATCCACATGTAGGGCTTGATTCACAAAAGGGCCAGTGAAAAGCCACTTTGCATGTGCTAACATGCTTTGCACGTGCTAACTAGGGTGCTAAGTAGTTAGCACATGCAAACTACTTAGCACCCTAGTTAGCACGTGCAATCTACTTAGCACCCTAGTTAGCATAGTGCTAAGTAGTAGTTTACATGTGCTAACTACAGTGCTAAGTAGTTTGCATGTGCTAACTATGGTGCTAAGTTTGCATGTGCTAACTACGGTGCTAAGTAGTTTGCATGTGCTAACTACTTAGCACCCTAGTTAGCACGTCCAAAGCTTTTAGGCGTGCTAACTATGTTAGCACCCTTTTGTGAATCAAGCCCGTAGTGAATAGAGATCATTCATGTGTTCACCATCTGTTACTGGACACACTCGCTATGCGACTGTATACTCTGCCTCTGTATAATACGACAGAAAGTAAAAAAAAAAAAAAAAAAAAAAAAGTCATATGTACATTAAGGCTTCTTTCACAGTAGGACGTTGCATTTCAGTGCGACGTTAAGGTCACACAACGTGGCCCTAACGCAATGCATATAGGGCTTGATTTACAAAAGCGTGATAACTCGGTTATCATGCCTAAAAACTCAGTTATCACGCCTAAAAGCTTTGCACATGCAAACTAGAGTGCAAACTACTTAACACCCTAGTTTGCACATGCAAAGCTTTTAGGCGTGATAACTGAGTTATCACGCTTTTGTGAATCAAGCCCATAGACTTTAACTTAGACGTTATTGTGCGTTCTTTAACACTGCGTTAAGTGTTATGATGACGTCTTTCTTTATGCGTCTCTTGGTGCACCATTTTCGTCGTACAGTGATGACTATAAATTAAAAATGTTTTGGCTTAGTATTGTGAGCTGTTTGGTGTATCAAGCATGGATGTGGAGGAAGAGATGGTGCTTGGTGGCATGTGCATGCTATTTTTCATGCGTCTTCTTTGTCAAAGAGGCAATTTTGGGTCCATGCCCTTCTTGTGGACCGTCCCTGAAGAGGGCATTATCACACCATTAAAAACGAACAAAAAATAAATAAATTAAGATTCACGTTATAACAGTGATTACTGGAGCATGCGCAATAACAAAATAAACACAAAACGTGTATTTATGATGGGACGAAAACGGCGCATGCGTTACATTAAAAAAAAAAATTACTGAGCATGTGCAACACAAACAACGCAGCAGACTCATTCCTAAACGCACAGCATGCAGCACTTTCCAATAACGCTGCACACAAAGGCAACATGTGCACTGTGAAGGTCGCACAGACTTAGTATTGCTGTGCGTTAGTCTGCATTGAAAAATTTTCTAACGTAATGAAAGAGGCCTTAATGCATGATAACAAGTGAAAATAGGCATAGCAATATTTATAGAGGAAATTAGCAGAACGGTGCAAAGCACTGAGGGACTTCTAGTATGAAGACTGGAAAATAGGATGAGGTTAGACCTTAGGGCCCTTTTAGAGCTTCGTCATTGGGGCCAGTCAGTGCACTCGTTTAATAGCATGACGGAGCCGTGGTCCCCTCTGCGAGACCATCAGTGACTATTACAAGAAGCCTACAGCACTGCTACTCACTCAATTGGACACATGATGCTAGTGTCTGGGGCTCAGCAGTTAGGCACTAGTGATGTCGCGAACCTCTGATTTTCGGTTCATCTGCCAGAGAATTATAGTATTTCAAAAGCCAGATTACATACCATGGCTGGGAATTGAACCCAGGTCTCACTGTGTGGTGGGCAAGTACCTTAACCGCTGTACCACCAACACTACTAACTAAAGCTAGCCTAGCATGTACCATTTCTGCTCAATCCAAGGGAAAAATTAGACAAAACAAATAACATTTATATCACGCTTTTCTCCTGGCAGACTCAAAGCACCAGAGCTGCAGCCACTAGGGCACACTCTTTAGGCAGTAGAAGGGTAGGAGGTAGTGAGTAATATACAAGAGCCTAATTAAACTCTCCCTAGCAGAGTGTGTGTAGCAGCTGTCCCTTAAGTAATTAGTGTAGGCAGACGAGTGAGTAAAACGGCACAAGGACCTTGTTTTTTATAAGGGGGGTGGGGCTCCAGGCGTGAGTGCAGTCTGATTGGCAACAATATGCCTGCTGACTGTGATATAGAGGATCAAAGTTCTGCTCCATAGAGCATTATGGGGCGAATCGAACTTCCGGAGAAGTTCGCCTTTGCATGGCGAACGCGAACCACCGAAGTTCGCCTGGAACCGTTTGCCGGCGAACCGTTCGCTAGTGTTGGGCGAACACCTGGATGTTCGGGTTCGGGCCGAACAGGCCGAACATGGGCCAGATGTTCGGCATGTTCGGCCCGAACGCCGAACTCAATGGGAGTCAATGGGACCCCCGAACATGCCCATTTTGGGGGCCCTATGGGGTCGCAGGCATAAGGGGGGAGCATGCCCCGGTCGCGGGGGGGGTCGGAAATTCCCCCCACCCCCTCCGCTAGCGCTCCCCCCTCTGCCCGCTTCTCCATACAAAAAGTTTGAAACAAGTTCAATAGTACCTGGGCTGGTGGCACTGGCTGGCAGTGGAGTGAGGAGGAGGAGGAGTCCGAGTAGCAGAGTGACGTTGAGGCCGGGCAGCGGGCGGTTCAGCGCTAGTACCCTTGTGGTACTTCCGCCCTTTCTCTGACCTCACGTCCTCTGCGTGATGACGCATACGAGGGTACGCGTGATGCGTACCCTCGTATGCAGAGGACGTGAGGTCAGAGAAAGGGCGGAAGTACCACAAGGGTACTAGCGCTGAACCGCCCGCTGCCCGGCCTCAACGTCACTCTGCTACTCGGACTCCTCCTCACTCCACTGCCAGCCAGTGCCACCAGCCCAGGTACTATTGAACTTGTTTCAAACTTTTTGTATGGGGAAGCGGGCAGAGGGGGGAGCGCTAGCGGAGGGGGTGGGGGGAATTTCCGACCCCCCCCGCGATCGGGGCATGCTCCCCCCTTATGCCTGCGACCCCATAGGGGGCATAGGGGGGCAGTATTCGGCCGAACAGGGCCCTGTTCGGCCGAACAGGGGCCCTGTTCGGCCATGTTCGGCCATGCATTCTGCAGTTCGGGCGAACCCCGAACAGTTTGGCCGAACACCACCAGGTGTTCGGCCGAACTCGAACATCACCCGAACAGGGTGATGTTCTGCAGAACCCGAACAGTGGCGAACACTGTTCGCCCAACACTACCGTTCGCTACATCTCTACTAGGCACGCTGCACTCGCCACAGACACAGGGCCGGATTTGTACTTTCCAGTGCCCTAGGCCTGTTGTCACCACTGACCTACTAGTAATAAACTAACATCAGTCAGGGAGGGGGAGAGCTGCTAATTTCTGCCCGTGAATGCGTGCTGCATGAGAAAAACTAATCGGAACTCAAGAGTTCTGCTACTTGAGACCATATATTTTTCTTCTCACAGCAGATTGTTTGTCCCCTCTCATCATACAGGTGACAGCAGATGCTGACTGCCGTAACACACACTTTGCACAAGTTAGAGAGATGCAGGGATCTCTGGAATTCAGGCAGACCAGAGCAAAGCAGGAGTGGTGATTTACTTTGACATGTGACCTCTTATTTCTCCAAGTCCTCCTCCCTGCTAATTTTTATCGCCCTACGCCATGGCCTCTGTGACCTTCCCAGAAATCCGGGCCTGGGTAGGAGCTGAAGGAGTCGGGAAAGAGTTAACTGAGACCACTGCTGGCTAGGAAGAAAAAAACAAAAGAGAAACAGTCATAAATTAGGGTTAGAAGATAAGAGTGTAATTAACTGCTGCTGGGGTCAGTGTCACAGCTGTAAAAGAGAAAGTAAAGAAACTAGCAGATCTCACTGATGTTTGTGCATGCCTGCATTAAAGTGACTCTGTAACAAAAATTACAACGTTTTTTCTACCATCCTACAAGTTCCTAAACCTATTCTAATGTGTTCTGGCTTACTGCAGCTCTTTCTACTATAACCATCTCTGTAATAAATCAATGTATCTTTCCCCTGTCAGACTTGTCGGCCTGTGTCTGGAAGGCTGCCAAGTTCTTCAGTGTTGAACTGTTCCTCTATGCACACTCCAGTGTGTGTTTTATTTACATAAGCCAGCAGCTTCTCTGCTATCTTATCAGTGATAGAAGAGAGCTGGATAAAAATCCTCCTCTGGAGGCTGTGAAAGGAGCTGGTCTGTCACATACTGAGGAATTAACGACATAGGCAGAGCTGTCTGCAGGAAGCCTGTAATGTTCAGTGCATGAGAGAAGCTGGGGACAGAAGGTAAACACACACAAGTGATCTCTTGAGATTCAGAAGTAAGGCTGTATACAGCCTGCTTGTGTATGGATGTATTTTCTATGTGTGGACATGCTGTACATCAACCTACTTCCTGTTTTGGTGGCCATTTTGTTTGTTTATAAACAAACTTTTTAAAACTGTTTTTGACTACTTTTAATGCGGCGGGGAGCGGTGAAATTGTGACAGAGGGTAATAGGAGATGTCCCCTAACACACTGGTATGTTTACTTTTGTGCGATTTTAACAATACAGATTCTCTTTAAAACTCAGGGGAACTTAGTTCTATCTGCTTTGTAATGTAAATCCCTTTTATTTCTCACATCCACTTGTATGTCCATCACCAGGAATGGATCATCAGGTGGCAGTTATGATTGATCCTGATTGTTATAACACATCAAGAAGTGTGAGAGAGAGAGATGCAGGGATTGGGGAACTCTGGAATTCAGCTATTAGTGCAGAGCAGGGCGCTGGCTGGCTGCGCTGCGGGACCAGAAGAGATGATTTACTTGGACATATAACCTCTTCTCTCTCCAAGTCCTGCTGCCCTTCTGATCTTATCTGATTTTATCGCCCTAGGCCGTGGCCTCTGTGACCTTCCCAGAAATCCGGCCCTGCACAGACATCGAGACAAGCTGATGAAAAACATTACAGGCAAGCTACCATAGTTAGTGGAAAACATCAACCCCCAGTCTAAGTGAGCCTCTATGCCCACAGCTCCGCTAGTGCTCCCCTCTTACTCCAACTGGCTGCAGTATGTATTTGTGGGGAGACATCTAAATGCCTACACAAGGGGGATATAAGGGGACACTGGGACAGAGAAGGGGACAGGGGAACAGAGGAGGACACAGGGGACACAAAAGGTACTAGGGGGACACACAGGCATACGAGGGGGGACACAAAAGTTACAAGTTACATGCGCGCAAGCGTTCCCTGCTAATCTCCGCCCCCAGGACTTGACACAGATCGGCTTTAGGCGGTCCTGGGGGAACCACCTTGTGGCCACCGATCGGTGTTAGGCGGTCGTAAGGTGGTTAAAACACAGGCAAGGAAGATAGATAACCTTAACTGCACAATGAGTAATGGTGGTGATAGTGGGGAAAAAGGACTTACTGGGAAATAATACCAATCCCCGATTCCTATCACCAACAATCTAACATGGTTCAGCGGGTTACCCGCACCAGTTGCACCAAAGGGTAGACACACAGTGGTCCGTTCAGTGTAGCGCACGTGCAGCCCCGGACATCTAAGGGCATCACAGACCTGTTATTGCTCGATCTCACATGGCTGAATGGTCATGTAACTAGTTAGAATGGGGGAATCTCATTCAATATCAGACATCCAGTGCAGCTGGAGGGACATGACAGACAAACGAAGTCACCTAGCACACAGCAGTCAGTATCACAGTATATCATTATGAAAGAACCTCTGCGTAAAAAACGTAATTTCAACCTTGACCCCCCCCTTGGCCATGCCACTTTCTGGGATTGGGTATACTTTGTATAACTTTTTAAAAGAAATTCTGGCTGCAGAGATGTAAGTTTCAGAACTTTGCCCTGCCATTAAAGTCAAAAGGCTTGCTGCAAATGATTGGTTCGTGGTAACATTCGCGGATGTGCTCGCGAACGCAATACTGGGATGTTTGACCCTACTTTTCACTGCTACCAATCCGTTTAACATCTGAATTTTAGACAACTGGAAGCATGAATGGGAGAGGCAGTACTTTTTCATAGATGATCCTTTAGACTGTTGCAGTACAGATTTGTCGTTTTCTTTTCTGGTTACTAGGCAACATTTATGTGATGATCCACCATTGATCGTGCATTCGTATTGTATTGATATTAATCTCGCATATGTATGCACCTGTAAAATAGTAACCCTTACATGGAAAATAAAAATATTACTCTTGGTTCTATGTTACTAATTTTCTGTTTGTCATTGGTTTATTTTCACTTCAAATTTGCTTTAAGCCTGGTACAGACTTCTAAAAGTGTCACCTCAAATGATCTTTATGAACTGTGTTGTGCAAAAAATGTAAAATGAATGGTGGCAGATATGCTGCTTAACCCCTGGTTAAACAGTGTTTTCTGTTCTATGGAGAGAGAGCAGTCAGACCAGCAGAATTAGGACTGGTACCCACTACAGCGCTTTTTTGAGCATTTCGGGAGCACTTTAAATCACTAGCAATTTTCTTAAACACTCTGCCAATGTAAATAAATTAACAAATTCCACAGTAGCGATTGCGATTAGCAAAATCGCAATCGCAGGACATGCAGCATTTTGGGAGCATTTGCGCTTCAATGTAAAGTATTGAAGTGCTGGCAAATCGCTCATGAATCGCCACATTTGTGTACGATTTTAAATTACTACAAACTGTAAAAAAATTATAATAATTTGAAAGGACCATTCAGAATTAAAATTGCTAAGCTTACACTTTTTAAAAGCGCTACCAAAATTGCTGGAAAATGCTCATGAAATCACTTTCAAAACATTACTTAACAATACTACCAATTGCGCTAGCGATTTGTAGTGGGTTCCAGGCCTTATGCTGCGGGAGGCTACTTTGAAGTTCTCACACAAACAGAAGGGGTGTGGGGAGAGGTGATCTATTCTGGCGAGTTGCAGAAGATTTCCAGATAAATAAGGAAGTTGTCTCAGTCAAGAAAATCTTTAAAGGACGGGACCCACAGGAGTTGTTTTAGCTAGGCTAATGAAAGTTAATGGAGGGGATTCCAGAGGTGCAATTGCACTCGGGGGTCCTGCAGGGGGTGTTGGAGTGATTGTCCTCTAATACAAAGTATAGGACTGCTACAAAATTGCTTTTCAATCGCTCATGCAAAATGATTTTGCAGCAATTTTACTACCCAGAAAAAAAAACACAAATTGCAATCATATAATAGCACTAAAATAAAAAATGCTTTGAAAGGGACCAAAATTGTTCTTGAAAACCTAAAGTGCTCAGTTTGTTCATTGTGATTCATAATTGGCTTTGGGCCCAAGACCTTACAGTTGACCTCATGTGCTAGAGGTGCTTATACTAAAAAAGCTACAAATTTTAAAACGGATCTCCAGCCTTCCTGTTAAAATCCAGCAGCCTTCCTGTATAAGACAGTTATAGTTACCATGTTTCCCCTAAAGTAAGACATCCCCTGAGAATAAGGCCTAGCAGCAGTGGCGTACCGTCCATTGGGCGCAAGGGGGCGCCCCGCACCGGGTTACAGGCCGGGAGGGGGGTGTCAAACAGGCCAGCCGAGCCAATTACAGATGAAGCCAGAAGTACCTGCTTCTCCCTCCTCTTCATTGTTTGGCTGCAGCTGGCTCAGACCACCCCCCTCTTGTGAGTTCTGCAAAAGGCCGGTGTGGTGAAATTTTTTGCAACTTTATCAGATTTTGCAACCGGTTGCACTTATTTATAGGTATAGCTATCAGAAAGTGCAACCTTACCATTGACTTTAACCTATCTGTATCAGAAAATGCAACCCAACCAAACCCTATTCTCACACAGAACCCTCCCCTCTTGCTCAACTAATAACCCCCCCTAGAGGGAACAATCCCCCCTCTTGCTCAACTAATAACCCCCCCTGGAGGGAACAATCTCCCCTCTTGCTCAACTAATAACCCCTCCCCTAGGGAACAATCCCCCCTCTTGCTTAACTAATAACCCGCCCCCCCCCCCCTGGAGGGAACAATCCCCCCTCTTGCTCAACTAATAACCCCCCCTGGAGGAAACAATCAGGGCCGGCCCGCTCATGAGGCGGGGTGAAACTTTTGCCTCAGGCGGCACTTCTGGGGGGGCGGCACCCGCCCGTCCGTGTGTGTGGGGGGCCGCCCGAGCTGGAGGGGATAGCGGGCAAGAAGGGGGTATTGGGCCTAGCGGTGGGGAGGGGGGTCGGACCCCCCCCCTCCCTCGCCTGGGTCCCCCGTCCTCTGCTCCCCTCCAGCTTTAAAAGTGACGTCGCTGGCTGCAGCTAGCTACATTGTAAGAGGCAACGGGCGGGGATCACTCACCTCTTCCTCGTTCCAGCCCGAGCCTGCGCTCCACTGACGTCACTTCCTGCTACGCCGCAGGAAGTGACGTCAGTGGAGCGCAGGCTCGGGCTGGAACGAGGAAGAGGTGAGTGATCCCCGCCCGTTGCCTCTTACAATGTAGCTAGCTGCAGCCAGCGACGTCACTTTTAAAGCTGGAGGGGAGCGGAGGACGGGGGACCCAGGCGAGGGGGGGGGGGTCCGACCCCCCTCCCCGCCGCTAGGCCCAATACCCCCTTCCTGCCCGCTATCCCCTCCAGCTCGGGCGGCCCCCCACACACACGGCTTGGGGGGGGGGAGGGGCGGCGATTTTTTTGAAGATCGCCTCAGGCGGCAAAAAGTCTAGGGCCGGGCCTGGAAACAATCCCCCCTCTTTCTCAACCAATAACCCACCCCCAGGGAACAATCCCCCTCTTGCTCAACTAATAACCCCCCCTGGAGGGAACAATCCCCCTTCTAGCTCAATGGGATCTGTGGTTGCAAAAAATTACAGGCCTGTTAACAGAGAGGAGCCACGCCTACACAGTCTTACACTAACCTCTATGGCAAGTTGCAAAATATGATAGGTAGCAAAATTTTTCACTACACCGGAAGCTGCGTGGGACACACGTGGGATCTCTGCTACGATCTGGGACAGGAAGATCGTATAGCTGTAGGATCCCCTCCACTCCTGTGCTGCCGCCACCGCCGAGTCTGCACCCCTGCAACCTGGGACAGCCAGACGGCAGATACTGTCAAGGGAGAGGAGGATCCGGAGGCTTCCTGGGTCTCACCCACGCTGCTCTTCCGATGCTCTACTCCCCCTTCTAGGCTCAAGGGAAACCCAGAGGCGGGCCCACCCATGCTGCAGCTCCTCCACCTCTGCGGCTATGACAGCCAGATGCCGCCGCTCATCTCCCGACAAGCTGAGCCATGACCCAGGCACACCATCAGCGAACACCACCGGCACAGATGGGTATGAGCCACAAAACCTTCCGCTGTGGGCAGTAGTAAAGTACTGGATGCCCCTGCCGGCTGCCAGTGTCTCACTTCCCCCATCTCTCTCTCTCCCTCCCTCTCCTGTCTCCTCTTTTCCTTCCGTCTCTCTCTGCTTTGTCTCTCCTTCCCGTCTCTCTCTCTCTCTCTCTCCCCCCTCTGTGTCTCCCTACTGTCTCTCTCTGCTCTCCCTCTTCTATCTGTCTCTTCCCCTACCTCTCTGTTCCTCCTGTCTCTTCCCCATCTCTATCCCTCCTCTGTCTCTCATCCCTGTCTTTCTCTTTCTAAAGATTCACTGCGCTTTCCAACCCTGCAACAAATTAAAACATGCACATAGTGCCAAGTATTGTCTAAAACAGATCACACTCTGCACCCCGTGCCTGCACTCCTGGGGGTAGTGCCACCACCGTATATGGGATGACTCATTCAGGAGCCCCTGAATGAGTCACGTTGCGTGACGAAACGCGTAGGGCGGAGTCGGAGGTGTGCGCGCTGACGTCACGGAAATCCGAGAAGGAAGCAGGAGAGACGGTGTGGTGGCGTGCGAGTCTGTTATATCCGCGGTAGGCTCGTATGTACTATCTGTCAACCTGCGCATATGTGGCAATAAACTTGGAAGTTGGTTTTACATGTGGAGATCCTCCTTGGCTGACATCTAATACATGTGATATGCTATTGTCCAAGATGCGCTTCTGGTGAGTGCATTCACATTGGGAGAGAGAGCAAACATCCCATATACGGTGGTGGCACTACCCCCAGGAGTGCAGGCACGGGGTGCAGAGTGTGATCTATTTTAGACAATACTTGGCACTATGTGCATGTTTTAATTTGTTGCAGGGTTGGAAAGCGCAGTGAATCTTTGGGAATTGTTGAGTAAGGTGGAGTGAAACCTTTTTTTGCTGCGATCCGCTGACTATTGGATTACCATCCAGCCTCAGGGCGCAGTGTAGGAGGGGGCGCACAATTCATTCAGCTGTCATTCCTAATTGTGTTTGAAGCAGAAAGAAATAAGAAAAGGGGATGCATAGCAGTGACTGCAAGCCAGATAACTAGATATTAACCTTCTGCCGCCCGCGTCACGCCAGTAGGCGTGGCCGCGGCGGCAGCCCCAGGACCGCCTAACGCCAATTGGCGTAAAGTCCTGGGGCTCTGTTTTGCATGAGATCGCGCGCATGGTGCGCGCGCATCTCATGCTAGGAGGGCGGAGCTATTGCCGCTCGGGAGACTGTTAGATGGCGATCACGACGTCTATTTACTAGGTGCAGCGCTGCGATGAGCAGCAGCGCTGCACTGGGGACAGCCGTGTGACACGGCTGTCACCATGGGGGACAAGAGAGCGATCGGCTCTCATAGGCAGAAGCCTATGACAGCCGATCGATCGCCATAATTGGCTGGCTGTGGGGAGGGAGGGAGGGAAGAAATTTAAAGAAACAGGGGTTTTTCAAGAAAAAAAATAAACAATAATATTTATTTAACAAAAAATAAACATGGGGGGAGCGATCAGACCCCACCAACAGAGAGCTCTGTTGGTGGGGAGAAAAGGGGGGGGGGGGAATCACTTCTGTGCTGAGTTGTGCGGCCCTGCAACTTGGCCTTAAAGCTGCAGTGGCCAATTTTGCTAAAAATGGCCTGGTCACTAGGGGGTTTAGCCCTGCAGTCCTCAAGTGGTTAAGGTGTTGGGGAGGTTGTGGACCCTGTGGTCCTCTTAGTCTAATAGCAATCAGTGTGTGACAGCTGGGGTGGGAGGGATGGAGGGGCGCACTTTGGTGTCTCAGCCTTGGGTGCTGGAGGACCTTGTCCCGGCTCTGCTCTTTCTCTCTTCTGTTTGTCTCTTCCCCATCTCTGTCTCTCCTCCCTGTGTCTCTTTCTCCTCTGTCTCTCCCTACTGTCTCTCTCTGCTCTCTCTCCTGTCTTTCTCTGCTCTGTCTCTCTCTCTGCTCTTTCTTTCCCTCCTGTCTCTCTCTCTACTCTGTTTCCCTCCTACCTCTCTCTGCTTTCTCTCCCTCCTGTCTGTCTCTCCCTCCTTTCTCTCTCTGCTCTGTCTCTCCCTTCCGCTGTGTCTGTCTGTCTCTCTTCTGTGTCTATCTCTTCCCGTCTCTTTCTCTCCCTCCTGTCTCTCTCCCTCCTGTCTTTCTCTCTGCCTCTCTCCCTTCTGTCTCTCTCCCACCTGTCTCTCTTCTCTCTCTCTCTTACCTCTCTCTTATCTCTCCATCCTGTCTCTCCCTGCTCTCTCTTACACCTGTTTCTCTCACTTCTGTGTCTGTCTTTTCTTCCTGTCCAACTCTCTCTTTCTGTGGTGTGTGTATGGTGTGTGTATGGTTGGTGTGTGTGTGTGTGTGTGTGTGTGCGTGCATGCGTGTGTGCGTGCAGTCACTCAGTCAGAAATACATTGGCTATATACAGGGGGTTCTAACTGTATACACTGGAGGTCTAGCTATATGCGGGGATCTGACTATATACATTGGCTATATACGTGGGGATCTGACTATATACACTGGCTATATACACTGAAGGGGAATTTGGCTATATACAATGGCTATACTAAAGGGAGATCTTGCTATATATACTGCATTTGGGTATTATGATGGTTACCTATACTAAATAACTATACTTTATAATATAAATGGGGAAGGGGGGATTTCATCTTGATCTGGCTACCTGTGCTAAAGGGTGGTTATCAGGCTACCTAATATACAGGGAGTGCAGAATTATTAGGCAAATTAGTATTTTGACCACATCATCCTCTTTATGCATGTTGTCTTACTCCAAGCTGTATAGGCTCGAAAGCCTACTACCAATTAAGCATATTAGGTGATGTGCATCTCTGTAATGAGAAGGGGTGTGGTCTAATGACATCAACACCCGATATCAGGTGTGCATAATTATTAGGCAACTTCCTTTTCTTTGGCAAAATGGGTCAAAAAAAGGACTTGACAGGCTCAGAAAAGTCAACAATAGTGAGATATCTTGCAGAGGGATGCAGCACTCTTAAAATTGCAAAGCTTCTGAAGCGTGATCATCGAACAATCAAGCATTTAATTCAATATAGTCAACAGGGTCGCAAGAAGCGTGTGGAAAAACCAAGGAGCAAAATAACTGCCCATGAACTGAGAAAAGTCAAGCGTGCAGCTGCCAAGATGCCACTTGCCACCAGTTTGGCCATATTTCAGAGCTGCAACATCACTGGAGTGCCCAAAAGCACAAGGTGTGCAATACTCAGAGACATGGCCAAGGTAAGAAAGGCTGGAAGACGACCACCACTGAACAAGACACACAAGCTGAAACGTCAAGACTGGGCCAAGAAATATCTCAAGACTGATTTTTCTAAGGTTTTATGGACTGATGAAATGAGGGTGAGTCTTGATGGGCCAGATGGATGGGCCCGTGGCTGGATTGGTAAAGGGTAGAAAGCTCCAGTCCGACTCAGACGCCAGCAAGGTGGAGGTGGAGTACTGGTTTGGGCTGGTATCATCAAAGATGAGCTTGTGGGGCCTTTTCGGGTTGAGGATGGAGTCAAGCTCAACTCCCAGTCCTACTGCCAGTTTCTGGAAGACACCTTCTTCAAGCAGTGGTACAGGAAGAAGTCTGCATCCTTCAAGAAAAACATCCATCACACGCGTCCAAGTACTCCACAGCGTGGCTGGCAAGAAAGGGTATAAAAGAAGAAAAACTAATGACATGGCGTCCTTGTTCACCTGATCTGAACCCCATTGAGAACCTGTGGTCCATCATAAAATGTGAGATTTACAAGAAGGGAAAACAGTACACCTCTCTGAACAGTGTCTGGGAGGCTGTGGTTGCTGCTGCACGCAATGTTGATGGTGAACAGATCAAAACACTGACAGAATCCATGGATGGCAGGCTTTTGAGTGTCCTGGCAAAGAAAGGTGGCTATATTGGTCACTGATTTGTTTTTGTTTTGTTTTTGAATGTCAGAAATGTATATTTGTGAATGTCGAGATGTTATATTGGTTTCACTGGTAAAAATAAATAATTGAAATGGGTATATATTTGTTATTTGTTAAGTTGCCTAATAATTATGCACAGTAATAGTCACCTGCACACACAGATATCCCCCTAAAATAGCTAAAACTAAAAACAAACTAAAAACTACTTTCAAAAATATTCAGCTTTGATATTAATGAGTTTTTTGGGTTCATTGAGAACATGGTTGTTGTTCAATAATAAAATTATTCCTCAAAAATACAACTTGCCAAATAATTCTGCACTCCCTGTATTTTGACAAAACACTGCTGCATCATGTGTATTTTGTAGGGGAACACTGCGCATTGTGGCTATACTATGGTACCTTTACTGGGGGCACCTAAACCTGGCATTACACGCCATGCCGCACTCACTCCTTTCTTTTTTTTGGGTGGGGGGGTGTCATTTAATACCCAGCACCGGGTGTCAAATGCCCTAGGTACGCCACTGGTACAGAATCGTAAGGCAAAGAGTAGTCCGAGAAACAGGCAAGGTTAAACTCAGTATAACAATCAACAATAATAATATATATATTTTTCCTAAGCTAGTGTGAAATCCCCGGGGTCCTGCCGGTTCAAAGCACACAAGGATCTGACTAAGGTCTGAAGCCTTCACTGCGAAGTGTTAGCTAGAGCAGACAGTGAGCAAGTGTCAGATCAGATCTTAAATAGCCCGGGTAAGCAGGTGACCACACCCCCAAGCCGCTTGGCCAATCAGGAACCGGAGGTGGAGCCCAGTGTGTCAGCTAACAGGAGATCAGCTGACACGCTTCCTTAGAGCATAAGAGGAGCGACGCTGCCAGTGCATGCGTCCACCCTCATTGTCATTGCCAGTCATAGAATCATGCGGCCGGATCTCCGCATGAGCGCCACTGACGCCATCCCTGTCAATGCGCACAGCTGCATCGGAAGTCCCAGATGTGCTGCCAGCGGAGGAAACAGAGAGTGAGCTGGTAAGCGCATAATTACTGACAGTAGTTAGCATGCACAAAGCTTCAACAAATCTTTGCGTGCACAAAGAATCACGCTGTGCAAAAACGTGCTGTGCTGACCCTAATAAGCGTATTTACCTGTAAGCTTAACATCAGTTGTATGCAAACTATTTGAGGGGTTACTAAGAGATACTATACATGACTTCATAGTAGAAAATAATCTTATTTCTCAGCATCAACATGGGTTTACTAAAGACAGGTCCTGTTTGACTAACATGCTCAGCTTTTATGAGGTAGTGAATGCTAACATGGATATTGGGAATGCTGTAGATGTGATATACTTGGACTTTGCAAAGGCCTTCGACACTGTTCCCCACAAAAGTCTGGTGCAAAAGTTGAGGATGCAAGGACTGGGGAAGAGTCTGTGTTCATGGATAGGGAACTGGCTAATGGACAGAAAACAAAGAGTTGTGGTCAATGGATCGTACTCAAAATGGGAGACTGTTAGCAGTGGGGTCCCACAGGGGTCTGTTCTGGGTCCAGTGCTCTTCAATTTATTTATTAATGACCTAGTAGATGCAGTAGTGAGCAATGTTGCTATTTTTGCAGATGATACAAAATTGTGCAGAATCATCAACTCTCAGGAAGATAGTGTCATATTGCAACAGGATCTGGATAGGATGGCTATATGGGCACATACATGGCAGATGAAATTCAACTTTGACAAATGTAAAGTCATGCATTTTGGACGTACTAATGGTCTAGCACCATACAAAATAAATGGGATACAGTTGGGGACATCAAACTTGGAGAAGGACTTAGGAGTACTCATTGACAACAAGTTAAATAATCGTACTCAATGCCAAGCAGCTGCAGCTAAAGCTAACAAAATTTTGGGATGCATTAAAAGGGAAATAAAAACTCGAGATGCTAGCATAATATTGCCCCTGTTTAACCACTTGAGGACCGTGGGCTTTACCCCCCTTAAGGACTTTTTTTCCATTCAGACCACTGCAGCTTTCACGGTTTATTGCTCGCTCATGCAACCTACCACCTAAATGAATTTTGGCTCCTTTTCTTGTCACTAATAAAGCTTTCTTTTGGTGCTATTTGATTGCTCCTGCGATTTTTACTTTTTATTATATTCATCAAAAAAGACATGAATTTTGGCAAAAAAATGATTTTTTTAACTTTCTGTGCTGAAACCCTTTCAGTGTATATTTATTGGTTTGGGTAAAAGTTATAGCGTTTACAAACTATGGTGCAAAAAGTGAATTTTCCCATTTTCAAGCATCTATGACTTTTCTGACCACCTGACATGTTTCATGAGGGGCTAGAATTCCAGGATAGTATAAATACCCCCCAAATGACCCCATTTTGGAAAGAAGACATCCCAAAGTATTCACTGAGAGGCATAGTGAGTTCATAGAAGATATTAATTTTTGTCACAAGTAAGCGGAAAATGACACTTTGTGACAAAAAAAAAAAAAAAGTTTCCATTTCTTCTAACTTGCGACAAAAAAAAATGAAATCTGCCTCACGGACTCACCATGCCCCTCTCTGAATACCTTGAAGTGTCTACTTTCCAAAATGGGGTCATTTGTGGGGTGTGTTTACTGTTCTCGCATTTTGGGGGGTGCTAATTTGTAAGCACCCCTGTAAAGTCTAAAGGTGCTCATTGGACTTTGGGCCCCTTAGCGCAGTTAGGCTGCAAAAAAGTGCCACACATGTGGTATTGCCGTACTCAGGAGAAGTAGTATAATGTGTTTTGGGGTGTATTTTTACACATACCGATGCTGGGTGGGAGAAATATCTCTGTAAATGACAATTTTTTAATTTTTTTTACACACAATTGTCCATTTACAGAGATCTTTCTCCCACTCAGCATGGGTATGTGTAAAAATACACCCCAAAACACATTATTTAGGATTTCACAGGTCATTTTGAGAAATTTTGTTTCAAGACTACTCCTCACGGTTTAGGGCCCCTAAAATGCCAGGACAGTATAGGAAACCCACAAATGACCCCATTTTAGAAAGAAGACACCCCAAGGTATTCTGTTAGTAGTACGGTGATTTCATAGAAGATTTTATTTTTTGTCACAAGTTAGCGGAAAATGACACTTTGTGAAAAAAACCAATAAAAATCAATTTCCGCTAACTTGTGACAAAAAATAAAATCTTCTATGAACTCACCGTACTACTAACAGAATACCTTGGGGTGTCTTCTTTCTAAAATGGAGTCATTTGTGGGGTTCCTATACTGTCCTGGCATTTTAGGGGCCCTAAACCATGAGGAGTAGTCTTGAAACGAAATTTCTCAAAATGACCTGTGAAATCCTAAAGGTACTCATTGGACTTTGGGCCCCTTAGCGCAGTTAGGGTGCAAAAAAGTGCCACACATGTGGTATCGCCGTACTCAGGAGAAGTAGTACAATGTGTTTTGGGGTGTATTTTTACACATACCCATGCTGGGTCCAACTCTGTAAATGGACAATTGTGTGTAAAAAAATCAAAAGATTGTCATTTACAGAGGTATTTCTCCCACCCAGCATGGGTATGTGTAAAAATACACCCCAAAACACATTATACTACTTCTCCCGAGTACGGCGATACCACATGATTGGCACTTTTTTGCACCCTAACTGCGCTAAGGGGCCCAAAGTCCAATGAGTACCTTTAGGATTTCACAGGTCATTTTTGTTTCAAGGCTACTCCTCACGGTTTAGGGCCCCTAAAATGCCAGGGCAGTATAGGAACCCCACTAATGACCCCATTTTAGAAAGAAGACACCCCAAGGTATTCCGTTAGGAGTATGGTGAGTTCATAGAAGTTTTTATTTTTTTGTCACAAGTTAGCGGAAATTGATTTTAATTGTTTTTTTCACAAAGTGTCATTTTCCGCTAACTTGTGACAAAAAATAAAATCTTCTATGAACTCATCATACTCCTAACAGAATACGTTTAGGTGTCTTCTTTCTAGAATGGGGTCATTTGTGGGGTTCCTATACTGCCCTGGCATTTTAAGGGCCCTAAACCGTGAGGAGTAGTCTTGAAACCAAATGTCGCAAAATGACCTGTGAAATCCTAAAGATACTCATTGGACTTTGGGCCCCTTAGCGTACTTAGGGTGTAAAAAAGTGCCACATATGTGGTACCGCCGTACTCAGGAGAAGTAGTATAAATGTGTTTTGGGGTGTATTTTTACAAATACCCATGCTGGGTGGGATAAATATCTCTGTAAATGACAATTGTTTGATTTTTTTTACACACAATTGTCCATTTACAGAGAGATTTCTCCCACCCAGCATGGGTATGTGTAAAAATACACCCCAAAACACATTATACTACTTCTCCTGAGTACGGCGATACCACATGTGTGACACTTTTTGCAGCCTAGGTGCGCTAAGGGGCCCAACGTCCTAATCACAGGTCATTTTGAGGCATTTGTTTTCTAGACTATACTCCTCACGGTTTAGGGCCCCTAAAATGCCAGGGCAGTATAGGAACCCCACTAGTGACCCCATTTTAGAAAGAAGACTCTCCAAGGTATTCCGTTAGGTGTATGGCGAGTTCATAGAAGATTTTATTTTTTGTCACAAGTTAGTGAAAATTGACACTTTGTGAAAAAAAAACAAAAATCAATTTCTGCTAACTTTTGACAAAAAATAAAATCTTCTATGAACTCGTCATACACCTAACAGAATACATTGGGGTGTCTTTTTTCTAAAATGGGGTCAGTTTGTGGGGTTCCTATACCGCCCTGCCATTTTACGGGCCCAAAACCGTGAGTAGTCTGGAAACCAAATGTCTCAAAATGACTGTTCAGGGGTATAAGCATCTGCAAATTTTGATGACAGGTGGTCTATGAGGGGGCGAATTTTGTGGAACCGGTCATATGCAGGGTGGCCTTTTAGATGACAGGTTGTATTGGGCCTGATCTGATGGATAGGAGTGCTAGGTGGGTGACAGGAGGTGATTGATGGGTGTCTCAGGGGGTGGTTAGAGGGGAAAATAGATGCAATTAATGCACTGGGGAGGTGATTGGAAGGGGGTTTGAGGGGGATCTGAGGGTTTGGCCGAGTGATCAGGAGCCCACACGGGGCAAATTAGGGCCTGATCTGATGGGTAGGTGTGCTAGGGGGTGACAGGAGGTGATGGATGCGTGTCTCAAGGTGTGATTAGAGGGGGGAATAGATGCAAGCAATGCACTGGCGAGGTGATCTGGGCTGGGGCCTGAGGGCATTCTGAGGGTGTGGGCGGGTGATTGAGTGCCCTAGGGGCAGATAGGGGTCTAATCTGATAGGTAGCAGTGACAGGGGGTGATTGATGGGTAATTAGTGGGTGTTTAGGGTAGATAACAGATATAAACACTGCACTTGGGAGGTGATCTGACGTCGGATCTGCGGGCGAACTATTGGTGTGGGTGGGTGATCAAATTGCCCGCAAGGGGCAGGTTAGGGGCTGATTGATGAGTGGCAGTGACAGGGGGTGATTGATGGGTGGCAGTGCCAGGAGGTGATTGATGGGTGGCAGTGACAGGGGGTGATTGATGGGTGATTGACAGGTGATCAGTGGGTTATTACAGGGAAGCACAGATGTAAATATTGCACTGGCGAATTGATAAGGGGGGTCTGAGGGCAATCTGAGCGTGTAGGCGGGTGATTGGGTGCCCGCAAGGGGCAGATTAGGGTCTGATCTGATGGATAACAGTGACAGGTGGTGATAGGGGGTGATTGATGGGTGATTAGTGGGTTTTTAGGGTAGATAACAGATGTAAACACTGCACTTGGGAGGTGATCTGACGTCGGATCTGCGGGCGATCTATTGGTGTGGGTGGGTGATCAGATTGCCCGCAAGGGGCAGGTTAGGGGCAGATTGATGGGTGGCAGTGCCAGGGGGTGATTGATGGGTGGCAGTGACAGGGGGTGATTGATGGGTGATTGACAGGTGATTGACAGGTGATCAGTGGGTTATTACAGGGAAGCACAGATGTAAATATTGCACTGTCAAATTGATAAGGGGGGTCTGAGGGCAATCTGAGCATGTAGGTGGGTGATTGGGTGCCCGCAAGGGGCAGATTAGGGTCTGATCTGATGGGTAACAGTGACAGGTGGTGATAGGGGGTGATTGATGGGTGATTGATGGGTAATTAGTGGGTGTTTAGGGTAGATAACAGATGTAAACACTGCACTTGGGAGGTGATCTGACGTCGGATCTGCGGGCGATCTATTGGTGTGGGTGGGTGATCAGATTGCCCACAAGGGGCAGGTTAGGGGCTTATTGATGGGTGGCAGTGACAGGGGGCAGGGGCGGCGCCAGGGGGGTGCAAGGGGGTGCTCGAGCACCGCCTAGAATTGTCCAAGCACCCCCAAAGCACCCCCTGGAGTGAACTGACTTCAGGCGTCTAAAAGACGCCAAGTCAGTTCACACAGCGGCAGCACGGAGCAGCAGGCAGGGCTACGGTAAGATGGCCGCCTGGAGCCCTGTTCTGCAGACTTCGAGTCTGCAGTGCATGGCTTCGGGCGGCCATTTTCCCGTAGCCCTGCTCTCTGCATGCAGGCAGGAAGTCTCGTCGTGACGTCGGGAAGGAAGAGGATCGTGGGCGCGCGGGCGCTGCGCGCCACAATGAGGTCGGGACTCGGGACAGGAGGTCGGGAAAGAAGGTCTTCTGGCTGTAGGTGAGTAAATGAGTTTTTCTTTTCTTTTTCAGGTGATGCTGATTGTGCATATTGGGGTCATATCTGCTACGGATTGTGCATATTGGGGTCATATCTGCTGCGGATTGTGCATATTGGGGTCATATCTGCTACGGATTGTGCATATTGGGGTCATATCTGCTGCGGATTGTGCATATTGGGGTCATATCTGCTACGGATTGTGCATATTGGGGTCATATCTGCTACGGATTGTGCATATTGGGGTCATTTCTGCTACCGATTGTGCATATTGGGGTCATTTCTGCTACCGATTGTGCATATTGGGGTCATATCTGCTACGGATTGTGCATATTGGAGTCATATCTGCTACCGATTGTGCATATTGGGGTCATATCTGCTACCGATTGTGCATATTGGGGTCATATCTGCTACCGATTGTGCATATTGGGGTCATATCTGCTATCGATTGTGCATATTGGGGTCATATCTGCTACCGATTGTGCATATTGGGGCCATATCTGATAACGATTGTGCATATTGGGACCATATCTGCCACCGATTGTGCATATTGGGACCATATCTGCCACCGATTGTGCATATTGGGACCATATCTGCCACCGATTGTGCATATTGGGACCATATCTGCTACCGATTGTGCATATTGGGACCATATCTGCTACCGATTGTGCATATTGGGACCATATCTGCTACCGATTGTGCATATTGGGACCATATCTGCTACCGATTGTGCATATTGGGACCATATCTGCTACCGATTGTGCATATTGGGACCATATCTGCTACCGATTGTGCATATTGGGACCATATCTGCTACCGATTGTGCATATTGGGACCATATCTGCTACCGATTGTGCATATTGGGACCATATCTGCTACCGATTGTGCATATTGGGACCATATCTGCTACCGATTGTGCATATTGGGACCATATCTGCTACCGATTGTGCATATTGGGACCATATCTGCTACCGATTGTGCATATTGGGACCATATCTGCTACCGATTGTGCATATTGGGGCCATATCTGCTACCGATTGTGCATATTGGGGTCATATCTGCTACCGATTGTGCATATTGGGGTCATATCTGCTACCGATTGTGCATATTGGGGCCATATCTAATAACGATTGTGCATATTGGGACCATATCTGCCACCGATTGTGCATATTGGGACCATATCTGCCACCGATTGTGCATATTGGGACCATATCTGCCACCGATTGTGCATATTGGGACCATATCTGCTACCGATTGTGCATATTGGGACCATATCTGCTACCGATTGTGCATATTGGGACCATATCTGCTACCGATTGTGCATATTGGGGCCATATCTGCTACCGATTGTGCATATTGGGGTCATATCTGCTACCGATTGTGCATATTGGGGTCATATCTGCTACCGATTGTGCATATTGGGGTCATATCTGCTACCGATTGTGCATATTGGGGTCATATCTGCTACCGATTGTGCATATTGGAGCCATATCTGATAACGATTGTGCATATTGGGGTCATTGGACGTGTTTTTTGTTAAAATCTGCTCACATTACGTGTATTTTCTTGAGAAAACCTGCACAATTATGTGAATTTTCTGGGAAAAGGGTCACCAAAACTTGGGCCCTCTGTCTTTGCGTTGCACTTTTAAAGGGAACCCGAGGTGAGAATAATATTGAGGCTGCCATATTTATCTCCCTTTAAGCAATACCAGTTGCCTGGCTGCCGTGCTGGTCCTCTGCCTCTTATTCTTTCAACCATAGACCCTGAACAAGCATGCAGCAGGTCAGGGGTTTCTGACAATATTGTCAGAACTGACAAGATTAGCTGCATGGCTTGTTTCTGGTGTAATTCAGTTCACTACTACAGCCAAATAGATCAGCAGGGCTGCCAGGCAACTAGTATTGTTTAAAAGGAAATAAATATGGCAGCCACCATATCACTCTCACCCTGGGTTCACTTTAAATTACAGTTAGCCCCGCCCTCATCTGGTCATGACCACGCCCATTCTTTCGCCGCGCGCGAAGCGCAGGTTGTAGCCACACCCATTTTTTGCCGCGGCGCGCGAAGCGCGCCGCAGGTCGTCAGCTCCCCCGGAGATTGGTCCAGCACCTGCATAGCGCCCCCTAAAAAAATTTCCTGGAGCCGCCACTGACAGGGGGTGATTGATGGGTGATTGATGGGTGATAGTGATGCTCAAATACCCCTTTTTAAAATTCGAGTTTGGTCGAATTCGAATAGTAAATTATTCGAGGTCAGTCGAATATTCGAGTCGAATAATTTTTACTATTCGATTCGACCTCGGACTTCGAGCTCACTATTTGAGTCGGTATTCGAGCTAACTATTCGAGCTGACTATTCGAATTGGCCTTAAATAGCTTCCCAACACTTGTTTTGAGGGTTAATGATGCAAGAAACATATTTTTTTCCAAGTGACAACAGCAAGTGATTATGTGGGGATGTTCCTTTAAAAAAAAAAAAAGGTGAAAAGAGAAGTTGTGTCCAGAATTTTGTTCAGTACTGTATATATACTTCTTCTTCTTCTTCTTCTTTATCTTCTATATCTTCTTCTTCTTCTTCTATATCTTCTTCTTCTTCTTCATCTTCTTCTTCTTCTTCTTCATCTTCTTCATCTTCATCTTCTTCATCTTCATCTTCTTCATCTTCTTCATCTTCATCTTCTTCATCTTCTTCTTCATCTTCTTCATCTTCTTCATCTTCATCTTCTTCATCTTCTTCTTCATCTTCTTCATCTTCATCTTCTTCATCTTCTTCTTCTTCTTCTTCTTCATCTTCTTCTTCATCTTCTTCATCTTCTTCTTCATCTTCTTCATCTTCATCTTCTTCATCTTCTTCTTCATCTTCTTCATCTTCTTCATCTTCATCTTCTTCATCTTCTTCTTCATCTTCTTCATCTTCATCTTCTTCATCTTCTTCTTCTTCTTCTTCTTCTTCATCTTCTTCTTCATCTTCTTCATCTTCTTCTTCATCTTCTTCATCTTCATCTTCTTCATCTTCTTCATCTTCATCTTCTTCATCTTCTTCTTCATCTTCTTCATCTTCTTCATATTCATCTTCTTCATCTTCTTCTTCATCTTCTTCATCTTCATCTTCTTCATCTTCTTCTTCTTCTTCTTCATCTTCTTCTTCATCTTCTTCATCTTCTTCTTCATCTTCTTCATCTTCATCTTCTTCATCTTCATCTTCATCTTCATCTTCTTCATCTTCTTCTTCATCTTCTTCTTCTTCTTCTTCTTCTTCTTCTTCATCTTCTTCTTCATCTTCTTCATCTTCTTCTTCATCTTCTTCATCTTCATCTTCATCTTCTTCATCTTCTTCTTCATCTTCTTCATCTTCTTCATCTTCATCTTCTTCATCTTCTTCTTCATCTTCTTCATCTTCATCTTCTTCTTCTTCTTCTTCTTCTTCTTCATCTTCTTCTTCATCTTCTTCATCTTCTTCTTCATCTTCTTCTTCATCTTCTTCATCTTCTTCTTCATCTTCTTCATCTTCTTCTTCATCTTCTTCATCTTCTTCTTCTTCTTCATCTTCTTCTATATCGTCTTCTTCGTCACTTATTTCTCTTTTCATTTTTTTTTTTTTAAAGAAATGCAGCTATTTTTGAGCGTAACAACAAATAGCTGGTGGCACACGCATGTTGGAAGCGCCATTGTATGTGCTCCCTGGCAGTGGAAACACACAGACAGCAGGAGGTAAATTTAGCAGCAGGAGGAGGAGGATGAGTGTGTGGCAGCATGCAGTCAATGAGGCAGGCAGCGTGACATAATAGCCCTGGTACCTAGCGGTGATACCATGGCTGTAAATAAACACAACAGGAGGTCCCAGACAGCGGTCGTGCAGCCCACATTGTGTCCAATACACAACTGGGACAACACAGTTTTCAACCCGGGCACCTCAGAAAAATTAAACCTTTTTTTGTAATGGTTTTGTAGTTTTGGTTTTACAACCAATTACACAGATATATAGCTATTTTTTGACGTAATAGCTGGTGGCAGAGTGGCAGCAGAAGGTAAATCTGTGTACCCTGGCGGTGGGAAACACAGACAGACAGCAGCAGCAGCAGGAGGAGGAATGGAGGAGAGTAATTATGTGAGCAGCTATTGTTTGACGTAATAGCTGGTGGCAGTGTGGCAGCAGAAGGTAATTCTGTGTACCCTGGCAGTGGGAAACACAGACAGACAGCAGCAGCAGGAGGAATGGAGGAGTAGTGTGAGTGTGGCAGCAGGTAGGCAGCGTGACATAATAGCCCTGGTACCTAGCGGTGATACCAGGGCCGTAAATAAACACAACAGGAGGTCCCAGACAGCGGTCGTGCAGCCCACATTGTGTCCAATACACAACTGGGACAACACAGTTTTCAACCCGGGCACCTCAGAAAAATTAAACCTTTTTTTTTTTTTAATGGTTTTTTGGTTTTTGGTTTTACAACCAATTTAGCTATTTTTGGACGTAATAGCTGGTGGCAGAGTGGCAGCAGAAGAAGGTCATTCTGTGTACCCTGGCAGTGGGAAACACAGACAGACAGCAGAAGGGCAGTACACAGCAGCCCACTGTAGGTGTAAAATGTGTGGCTGCAGGCGACGTAATAGTCAAAGTGAACCAGGCTGGCTTAGTGAGCAGGAGCCAGGAGGTGGTAAAGGGTGGTAAGGCACATTAACGATGGTTCCGGCAGCCAGTTCATGTCCCCCTCTCGCCGACAACAGGGGCCAGGAACTCGCCTTCCACCCACGCCTGGTTCATCTTGAGAAACGTCAGTCTGTCCACAGACTTGTGAGACAGACGTGAGCGTTTCTCGGTGACCACGCCACCAGCTGCACTGAAGCAGCGCTCGGACAGCACGCTGGAAGGGGGGCAGGACAGCACTTCCAGGGCGTACTGCGCTAGCTCGCTCCAGATCTCCATGCGCTTGACCCAATACTCCATGGGATCAACAGGGGCATCGCTGTCAAGCCCGCTGTACGACCCCATGTAGTCAGCCACCATGCGGGTCAGGCGCTGGCTGTGACCGGAGGAGGATGCTGCTGCATGCATCTCCTCTCTAGTCACTGCTGCCGGAGCCTCTACAGTCCTGTAGAGCTCGTGGCTGAGAGACAGCAGGTCTGTGGGGCGCTTGCTGCTGCTGGATGCAGGCACCTGCTGCTGCCTCTGTGCTGGCTGCTGGACAGTGGGGGTGGAAGGCTGGGGGAAGGCTTCCTCCAAGCGCTCAACAAGGGCCTGCTGCAAGCTCCTTATTTGTTGCGCTGGGTCTCCTCCTGCAGGCGGCAGGAACTGGCTCAACTTCCCCTTGAGGCGTGGGTCCAACATCATGCTGATCCAGATGTCCTCCCTCTGCTTCATCTGGATCACCCTGGGGTCCCTGCGCAGGCACGCCAGCATGTGCGCTGCCATTGGGAAGAGGCGGGCCACGTCTGCTGGCACATCGACGTCAGTGCTGTCCTCATCCTCCTCCTCTGCCGCCTCATCCTCTCTCCACCCCCGCACCAACTCAGCTGCGCTGTGCTGATCCCCCTCATCAGCAGCCAGGTCAGGGACCTCCACCAAGTCCTCCTCCTCCTCCCCCTCAGAGGTGGACTGCGCAGCTGGTTGCCGCTCCTGCTGGTCCAAGGCTGCCGCTCCCTGTTCCAGCAAACCATCGAGGGCCCTGTTCAGCAGAGAAACCAGGGGCACCCACTCGCAGACCATAGCATGGTCCCTGCTCACCATGTTTGTGGCCTGCAGGAAGGGAGCCAGCACAAAGCACACCTGCTGCATGTGCCTCCAGTCATCATCGGGGACGATGGACGGGATGTTGCTGGTCTTGTCCCTTCTCCGAGCTGCGGAAACAGTGGCCAGGGCAAGGTACTGGTTGACAGCGTGCCTCTGTTCAACCATACGCTCCAACATCGCCAGGGTGGAGTTCCAGCGAGTCGGAACGTCAATGATCAGCCGATGGCGTGGCAGATCCAGCTCCTTTTGCACGTCTTCCAGGCTCGCACAGGCTGCAGCCGAGCGCCGGAAGTGACGCACAACATTCCTTGCCGTTTCCAGCAGTTCGCCCATCCCCTGGTAGGTGCGCAGGAACTTCTGCACCACCAGGTTCAGCACGTGGGCAAGACAGGGGATGTGGGTCAGGTTTCCCCTGTCTATGGCAGCAACCAGATTGGCCCCATTGTCGGACACCACCTCTCCGACTCTGAGGCCTCTGGGGGTCAGCCAAATCCTCTCCTGCTCCTGGAGTTTGGCCAACACGTGGGCTGCCGTCAGCTTGGTCTTGCCAAGGCTGACCAAGTGCAGCAGCGCTTGGCAGTGGCGGGCCTTCACGCTGCTGCTGAGGCGGGGGGTTTGGCCAGGTGTGGCGGAGGATGGCAGAGGATCGGAGGAACCCGCTGCAGTTCCCCTGACCCTGCGGGGTGGCACCACCCACTGTGTTGCTGCTGCTGCTGCTGCTGTGCCCGCTGCTGCTCTCCCATCCTCACCCCCTTCCACCAAGCTGACCCAGTGGACAGTGAAGGACAGGTAGCGGCCTGTCCCGAAGCGGCTGCTCCAGGAGTCCATGGTGACGTGGACCCTTTCACCAACCGCGTGCTCCAGCCCTCGCTCCACATTGGCCATCACAAAGCGGTGCAGTGCAGGAATGGCCTTGCGGGAGAAAAAGTGTCTGCTGGGGAGCTGCCAGTCTGGGGCTGCGCAAGCAAGCAGCGCACGAATGTCGCTCCCCTCCTGCACGAGCGTGTACGGCAGGAGTTGGGAGCACATGGCCCGTGCCAGCAAGCCGTTCAGCTGCCGCACGCGACGGCTGCTGGGAGGCAGAGCCCTAACCACCCCCTGGAAGGACTCGCTCAAAAGGCTCTGGCGTGGCCTTTTGCTGACACGGGAATCACCAGACACAGCGGAGGAGGCCACTGAGGACTGGCTGCCAGAACAGGCCTCAGTGTCGGCGGCAGGAGTTGCAGAGGGGGGAGGAGCAGTGCGTTTCCGCACTCCTGCTGGTGCTGCTGGAGGAGCAGGAGGGCGGGTGGCTGCTGTTGCTGCTGCTGAAGGCTGTGCAGTGATGGGTGTGGTGCCACTGCCAGCACCAGATGCCTTCAGCCTCTGGAACTCCTCATGCTGGTGGAAATGTTTAGCCGCAAGGTGGTTGATCAGCGAGCTGGTGCTGAACTTTAAGGGGTCTGCACCTCTGCTCAACTTCCGCTGACAGTGGTTGCAAGTGGCGTACTTGCTGTACACAGTGGGCATGGTGAAAAAGCGCCAGATTGGTGACAGAAACATCCCCCTACGGCATGGAAGCGCTGCTGCCTGTCTCCCTGTGGTGGTTGGGGGGGGGGCTTGGGTGCGGCTGGTGGTGGTACTGGCTGATGCTGCTGCTGCTGCTGCTGAGCCTGAGACACCAGCAGGCTGTGGGTCGCTGCCAATGCTTGCAATGATGCGCCTCCTTGCAAGGCCCACAAGCGCATCCTCCTCCTCCTCCGAGCTGCTGAGGACGACATCCCCTGGAGGTGGTGGCACCCAGTCTCTGTCTGTCACCGGGTCATCAACATCATCCTCCCCCTCCTCAAACATGTCCTGCTGGGATGATGACCCCCCAAACTCCTCTCCTGATGCATGGATGGGCTGCTTGACTGTCGCCACAGTCTTGCTGTCCAATCCCTCATCCCCCAAAGTGCCCATCAGCATCTCCTCCTCAAAATCGCCAACAACAGCAGACAATTGACTCATCATGCCTGGGGTCAAAAGAGTGCTGAATGAGAGGTCGGCGACTGACGGTGAACTGGCCTCCTCCCCAGACCCTGCTGGGCGGCTGCTGCGAACAGGGGTGGTGGTGGTGGTGGTGGTGAGGGTGGAGGCCTCGGATGCAGAGCTGATGGCGGGCTGCTCATCCTCCGTCATGAGTTGCACCACAGTGTCTGCATCCTTTTCCTCAATGGGACGTTTCCGACCCGGCTGGAGGAAAATCGGAGCAGGTGCTACACGCTGCTGCTGCTGTGTCTCTGCAGCGTGAGTTGCAGATGCTCCTGCTGGGCGGCGCCCAAGGCGTCCACGGCCAGTGGCTATGGGAGGAATGTTAGCCACTGACGCTGCTGCTGCTGCTGCGGAACTGTGCATGGTGGCGCGCCCGCGGCCGCGGCTTGCCACAATGCTGCTCCCTCTCCTCCTGATTCCCTTGCTGCCCTTCCCCTTGCCCAAACCGCGCTGGCTGCCACTTCCAGACATCTTAAATGTTTTGGGCGTATAGACAAAAGTTTTGTAAAAGGGCGGGTGAAAAGTGGGGTACTTTAATGGAGTGGGTTGGTTGGTGAGGTGACTGAGTGAGTGTCCCCTAGTACAGTAAGTAAGTAGTAACAGTCAGGAAGTACAACTAGCAGTTACAATAATCAGTAGTAATCACAAGTAAATTTAGTGTGTGTACACTCAGACAGTGAGTGCACGCACGCAGGAGCTAGTAGCCTATGAACACAGTGACTGAGTGTCCTAGACTCCTAGTACAGTAAGAGTAAGTAGTAACAGTAAGTAGAACTAACTAATTACAATAATCAATCAGCGATCAGAAGGAAATGGAGTGTGGGTGGTGTGTGTACACTCAGACAGTGAGTGACCGCACGCAGGAGCTAGTAGCCTATGAACACAGTGACTGAGTGTCCTAGACTCCTAGTACAGTAAGAGTAAGTAGTAACAGTAAGTACAACTAACTAATTACAATAATCAATCAGCGATCAGAAGGAAATGGAGTGTGGGTGGTGTGTGTACACTCAGACAGTGAGTGACCGCACGCAGGAGCTAGTAGCCTATGAACACAGTGACTGAGTGTCCTAGACTCCTAGTACAGTAAGAGTAAGTAGTAACAGTAAGTAGAACTAACTAATTACAATAATCAATCAGCGATCAGAAGGAAATGGAGTGTGGGTGGTGTGTGTACACTCAGACAGTGAGTGACCGCACGCAGGAGCTAGTAGCCTATGAACACAGTGACTGAGTGTCCTAGACTCCTAGTACAGTAAGAGTAAGTAGTAACAGTAAGTAGAACTAACTAATTACAATAATCAATCAGCGATCAGAAGGAAATGGAGTGTGGGTGGTGTGTGTACACTCAGACAGTGAGTGACCGCACGCAGGAGCTAGTAGCCTATGAACACAGTGACTGAGTGTCCTAGACTCCTAGTACAGTAAGAGTAAGTAGTAACAGTAAGTAGAACTAACTAATTACAATAATCAATCAGCGATCAGAAGGAAATGGAGTGTGGGTGGTGTGTGTACACTCAGACAGTGAGTGACCGCACGCAGGAGCTAGTAGCCTATGAACACAGTGACTGAGTGTCCTAGACTCCTAGTACAGTAAGAGTAAGTAGTAACAGTAAGTAGAACTAACTAATTACAATAATCAATCAGCGATCAGAAGGAAATGGAGTGTGGGTGGTGTGTGTACACTCAGACAGTGAGTGACCGCACGCAGGAGCTAGTAGCCTATGAACACAGTGACTGAGTGTCCTAGACTCCTAGTACAGTAAGAGTAAGTAGTAACAGTAAGTAGAACTAACTAATTACAATAATCAATCAGCGATCAGAAGGAAATGGAGTGTGGGTGGTGTGTGTACACTCAGACAGTGAGTGACCGCACGCAGGAGCTAGTAGCCTATGAACACAGTGACTGAGTGTCCTAGACTCCTAGTACAGTAAGAGTAAGTAGTAACAGTAAGTAGAACTAACTAATTACAATAATCAATCAGCGATCAGAAGGAAATGGAGTGTGGGTGGTGTGTGTACACTCAGACAGTGAGTGACCGCACGCAGGAGCTAGTAGCCTATGAACACAGTGACTGAGTGTCCTAGACTCCTAGTACAGTAAGAGTAAGTAGTAACAGTAAGTAGAACTAACTAATTACAATAATCAATCAGCGATCAGAAGGAAATGGAGTGTGGGTGGTGTGTGTACACTCAGACAGTGAGTGACCGCACGCAGGAGCTAGTAGCCTATGAACACAGTGACTGAGTGTCCTAGACTCCTAGTACAGTAAGAGTAAGTAGTAACAGTAAGTAGAACTAACTAATTACAATAATCAATCAGCGATCAGAAGGAAATGGAGTGTGGGTGGTGTGTGTACACTCAGACAGTGAGTGACCGCACGCAGGAGCTAGTAGCCTATGAACACAGTGACTGAGTGTCCTAGACTCCTAGTACAGTAAGAGTAAGTAGTAACAGTAAGTAGAACTAACTAATTACAATAATCAATCAGCGATCAGAAGGAAATGGAGTGTGGGTGGTGTGTGTACACTCAGACAGTGAGTGACCGCACGCAGGAGCTAGTAGCCTATGAACACAGTGACTGTCTGACTGAGTGTCCTAGACTCCTAGTACAGTAAGAGTAAGTAGTAACAGTAAGTACAACTAACTAACAATAATCTATCAGTAATCAGAAGGAAATAGAGTGTGTGTACACACAGACAGTGAGTGAGTGCACACACGCAGGAGCTAGCTAGTAGCCTATAAACAGTGACAGTCAGTGAGTGTCCTACTCCTAGTACAGTATAACTACAATACTATTAGTAAAGGACAGCAGAAATACTGGTATAGATGAGAGAAATAAACAGAGGACAGCTGCCCACAGAGGCAAGGCCCCCCTGAGGCCTAAACCTGTAAGCTTGCAGCAGCTGCCTGTCTCTAATGTAACACACAAGCTACTAACTAAAATACAATGTCTATCTAACTAACAACAATATAGGTGTATATGGCAGGTGTAGGTGAGCAAAAACGCTAGGTAAATGATCACAATAGAGCACTTGCTAAGCCAAAGCACAAAGGAGCAACTCTCTCTCTGTACAAGTCTCAGGCAAGCATGGAGAAACGTAACATGGCGGCCGCTATTTATAGGGTAGGGGCTGGCCAGGGTCCCCCTCTGTGATTGGCTGCCGTCAGAGGGCCTGGGAGCCCTCTGATTGGCTCTAAGGACATCAATCTGGGCTATGACGCTATTCGAGCTCGGTACCGAGCTCGAATAGCGCCGAGTTGCTCGAATAGCTCGAATAGTGAATGGGCTATTCGAGTGTACTCGGATAGCCCATTCGAATAGCTCCAGCTATTCGGAGCTCGAATACCGAGCTCGAATAGCTGAAAAAGAGCTCGAATATTCGAGCTACTCGAATATTCGAGCTCTGCTGAGCACCACTGATGGGTGATTGACAGGTGATTGACAGGTGATTGACAGGTGATCAGGGGTATAGATGCATACAGTACACAGGGGGGGGGGTTTGAGGGGGGTCTGGGGAGAATCTGAGGGGTGGGGGGTGATCAGGAGGGGGCAGGGGGGGATAAAAAAAAATAGCGTTTACAGATAGTGACAGGGAGTGATTGATGGGTAATTAGGGGGGTGATTGGGTGCAAACAGGGGTCTGGGGGGTGGGCAGGGGGGGTCTGAGGGGTGCTGTGGGCGATCTGAGGCAGGGGGGGAGAAATCAGTGTGCTTGGGTGCGACATAGGGTGGCTGCAGCCTGCCCTGGTGGTCCCTCGGACATTGGGACCACCAGGGCAGGAGGCAGCCTGTATAATACACTTTGTAAACATTACAAAGTGTATTATACACTTTGTATGCGGCGATCGCGGGGTTAACATCCCGCCGGCGCTTCCGTATGGCCGGCGGGATGTTGCGGCGGGTGAGCGGTGACAGGCGCCGGCGGAGGATCGCGTCACGGATGACGCGATCGCTCCGCCCATGCCCTTACAAGGACCGCCGCCTCTGTGGGTGAGCTGGTCCTTGCGGGCTCCACTTCCCGGCCGCCCCTGTGCGTTAGGCGGTCGGGAAGTGGTTAACTCTCTAGTAAGGCCACATCTGGAATATGGAATTCAGTTCTGGGCACCACATTACAAAAAAGATATTGCAGTTTTAGAGCAGGTGCAGAGACAAGCAACAAAATTGATACGTGGGATGGAAGGTCTCACTTATCAAGAAAGGTTAGATAAACTGGGTTTATTTGGTCTAGAGAAAAGACGCCTTAGAGGGGATCTAATTAACATGTATAAATACATCAGAGGGCAATATAATAGCTTGGAGGATGAGCTTTTTGTCCCTAGGCCTTCTCAAAGGACTAGAGGACATGATCTGCGCATGGAGGAAAAACGTTTTAGCCATTTATTTAGGAAAGGGTTCTTTACAGTTAGAGTGATTAAGATGTGGAATGCATTGCCACAGGAAGTCGTTATGGCAAACTCTATACCTGCATTTAAAGGGGGCTTAGATGCTTTCCTTGCGTTGAAAGACATCCATGGCTACAATTACTAGGTAATGCCTAATGATGTTGATCCAAGGATTTTATCTGATTGCCATCTGAAGTCGGGAAGGAATTTTTCCCTTTAGGGGATAATTGGACCATGCCTTGTAAGGGTTTTTTGGCCTTCCTCTGGATCAACAGGGATATGTGAGGGAGCAGGCTGGTGTTGTACTTTATACTGGTTGAACTCGATGGACGTATGTCTTTTTTCAACCCAAAAAAAAAAAATAACTATGTATTTAGCGCATGAACAGTGCGATGTTTCACGCGCACAGTGCAGTGCAAAACTGCGCGCGATGGGTTTCGCCCGCGAATTAGCGGGGGCGAAAATCGCTTTTAGGCGTGCTAAGGGGCTTTTCACAGGTGTGCTAACACTTAACACCCTTTTGTGAATCAAGCCCCAGGTGGGAAAAAAACAGAAGTTGCAATGCAGTGCAGGAAATTCTTGGCTCTCGTGCGCCACTCCGCATATGGGGAGATTAAAGGAATACTATCGATTCACATATTTTTTTCAATTGACACAGGAATTGTTTGGGAAGTGCTGCTAAGTACTGGTGTATACATTTTAGTAGCAACTTCTTTGTTTACTGTTAGCAAAATACATTCAAACTTTACTGACGCCAAAACTGACGGCTGACTGAGCCATGAGGAGAGGGGAAATTCCCCTCACACTTGATCAGTTAACTCTATGTGTAGCTCTGTGTATGACAGAGAATAGAGCTCCCAACAGCAGTTTCTGTGTCCTGTGTTTCTGACTGAAGTGTCTGAAGAGAGCAGTGGAAATGTAACTAATTCTCACAGCTTATCATACTGTTTTTGCTTTCAGAGTTTGATATGTTTGCTATTTGCTTTCTGTAGTCTGATGTGCAACTCTGGCCGTGCATTGAAGCAGACACCCCTTCTGCAATTGATTTGTCCCAATATAGCTAAATCCTACCCTCAGTAAATTACAGCTTTTGCCTCTGATATTTAACATGAAAAGTAGGAAAATGTTTACACAGCTACTTAGACATTATTTGTACATTGTAATTTTAGAACACTTGGGTATCGATAGTATTCCTTTAAGTCAGAAGTTAGATGGGATCCACTTGTTGGGGAGCATGGAAATTCTGCTGGCCACATTTGTTGCTGGGATTCTAGTTACAATTACAGTATGAGGGAGTACAATTACAGTATGAGGGATTTAAAGTGTCTGCAACTGCTACTTAGATGCTGCGTTTGGCGTCCTCTGGTCCCCCATTGCCATTTGTGGACCCTCCAGCTGATCGGGGCCACACTTCTCTTCTGGCATGAGCTCAGCCACACAAGCACGGCCGCACCTGCATTGCAGCGCAGAGCCACTCATGCTTGAGCATCGCTGGTTTACTGTGCAAGTACAGTATGGCCGTGCTCATGCTTGAAGAGAAGCAAGGCCCCAATCAGATTACTGACGAAACCTTGTCAGTAATCTCTAGAGAATTGGAGGGTCAAAGAGCGACAACGAGGGACTGAGGAATGCCATGGGAAGCTTCATTATGATCCAGAGGCTTCTTAGGTAAGTATGTGATTTTGTACCTGAACTTCGGCTCAGGTACACTTTAACAATGTTCTCATAAGTATCTTCACAGGCCTGGAATTACATCACAGGAGCTTATAGGCACAGATGTCTTGGTACCCTTGACTTGCCCTGCACGAACCTACAAACCTCCAGCTAGCACTGCAAATGTGCTGGCTGTCCCAGCTATCACTTCTCCCTTACTTCCCTTGCCTGTCATAGCTACAGGTGTCCCTTAGTATTAGGTAGCCAAAAGTACCCTCAATATTAAGTAACTAGAGGTGCCCCCCAGCATTAGGTAGCTGGAGGAACCTCAGTATTAAGTAGTTAGCGGTGCCCCTGACTGACAGGAGATCTTGTCAGTGGGATGCCAAGACCTGGGTGAGTAACCTCTCATTTATGCTCTGCTAAGGACTCAGCACAGGGAAGGAGGGAGGTAGGCACTCAGGAAGGGGAGTGAGCCGCATTTTCATCATCAGGCGCCTTTAGGCACATGCCTACCATACCTTATTGTAAATCCGGCCCTGCTATTATTCATACCCCTGGCAAATTTTGACTTAAAGTTACATTTATTCAACCAGCAAATAATTTTTTGATGGGAAATGACATAGGTGTCTCCCAAAAGATATTAAGATGATGTACAAGATGCATTATTGTGGGGGGGGAAACATTTTTCAGCTTTTATTTACATTTCAGCAAAAAGTGTCCAGTTCAAAATTATCCATACCCATCACAAACTGTCACAATCTGTGGGAAAACCCACAGTTCTATACCATTCCAAATAGTCCAAGCTGTTCTAAAGCATCCTACTTACCCTGAATAATTGGGAACAGCTGTTTTTATCAACTAAACAGGTGAAAAACAGCAGCTCTCTGCAGTGGGTTTATGTACAGTCATGGCTAAGACAAAGGAGCTCAGTGAGGACCTGCAGCTGCGCATTGTGGCTGCTCACAAGTGAGGAAAGGGCTACAAGGCCATTTCTAAATATTTTCAGGTTCCATTGGCTACAGTGCAAAAGTATTATTAGAAATACAAGAGGTTCCGCACTTTGGAAAATCTCAGGGGATGTGGTCGGAGGCCAAAAGTAACACCTGCGCTGGCCAGGAGGGTAGTGAGAGATGTGAAAAAGAATCCAAGGATCACCACCAAGGCCATCCTGGTGAATCTGAGCTCTGCTGGTGACAATGTCTCAAGGCAGACAATCCAACAGACACTGCACACTGGGTTCCAAGGATGCAGACAAAGGAGGACATCATTTCTCCAGATAAGGCACACAAAAGCTCGTTTGGCCTTTGCAAATGCTCATCTGGCCAAAGAAGAATTCTGGTCGTCTGTGTTATGGTCAGATGAAACAAAAATTGAATTGTTTAGTCACAATGATGTTTCCTTCGTTTGGCGTAAAAAAGGGTGAAGCCTTTAACCCAAAGAACTTCATCCCCACTACCAAACATGGTGATGGGAACCTAATGCTTTGGGGGTGTTTTTCAGCCAATGGACCAGGGAACCTAATCACAGTATGAAAAAAAGAGCAATACATGAGGATTCTCAATGACAACATCAGGCAGTCTGCAGGGCACCAGTGGACATTTCAGCCTGACAATGACCAAAAACACACCGCAAAAGTGGTGAAGAAATGGTTAGCAGACAACGACATTAATGTTTTAGGGTGGCCCAACGGGAGTCCTGACTGGAATCCAAGTCCAACTGAGAATCTGTGGAGGAAGCTAAAGATCAGAATGATGGCAAGATGATGAAAGATTTGGAGCTCTTTGCTAAAGATGAATGGGCAAAAATACCTGTGGAGACATGCAAAAAGCTGGTCTGCAATTATAGGAAGCGTTTTATTGTTGTAATAGCCAATAAAGGCTTTTCTATTGATTTTTGAGAAGGGTATGAATAATTTTGGACTGGACACTTTTTACTCAAATGTAAATAAAATCTGAGAAATATTTTTTCCCTAATAATGCCTCTTGTACATCGTCTTACCATCTTTTAGGAGACACCTATGTCATTTCAGGTCAACAAAAATTACTTGCTGGTTGAGTAACTAAGACAAAATTCGCAAGGGGATTTAATAATTATGGGCAGTACTATCTATCTAGCTCTCTCTCTCTCTCTCTCTCTCTCTCTCTCTTTCTCTATTTTATGAAATGCAGCATCATGTGATGTAATATGCAAATTAAGTGACATCATATTCCTTATGGAAAACACTGTACATACATAAAGATGAATCTGTGGTGGTATCCATTATTTCTTTGATGCCAAGAAGGTGACATGAAAATGAAGACATTACTGGGTTTCTTCATATATATCACATGGTTATCAGGTGTGTTAAGCTTCTTCCTACAACTTTAACATGTGTGTGGAGATGTTGACTACTGAATTCACTTTGTTTGTTTGTTTTTTTCTTTAGGTGTTCAATCTGATCCCCAGCTTGTACAATCAGACACAGTGTTGGTAAAGCCGGGAGCCTCCCATACACTGACCTGTAACGGATCAGGATTTAAATTTAGTGAGCATGGTATAAGCTGGGTCAGACAGATTGCTGATGGAAGGTTGCAATATCTCGGTTATAGTTATGTTGATGGAATACGCACAGATTACCTTGATTCTTTTAAAGGAAGGTTCACATTATTTAAGGATAACAGTAATAACTTGGCCACCCTAAAAATGGACAACATGAAAAATGAAGACACTGCTTTGTATTACTGTGCAAGGAGCACACTGACAGAAAATGAATCTGCTGTGCAACACAAACTAGACCACCACTTCTATATGTTGTCAGTAGGTGGCAACAAATACATTAACTATAGGAAGGATAACCAAAATGATCACACAGACATAGACTAATGTAAGTTTTTTGACTTTTGGTAACTCTATTCACTTGCTATATACCTGTGTTTATATAGGTAAACTAAAAATATATACAGTTTCCATATTCAGGATTTTAAAGTTGCAGCCAATCAAGCTAGCCAAGAAGCAAATGCAACCCTATTCCTTGCTGGGCATCACTCACAGCCCATCTCCCCTCATTCAGGCAACAGCCAAAGCACACCCTCTGCTTCATCCTCCTAGTCTAGGAAGCAGTCACATTGACCCAGCCAGTAGTCAATGTTCCCTTTCCCCAGTCAGATAGCAGTTACCTCCAGACCAATCATCACCAACAGCCAAACGCCAGCCAGTCAGATACTACAGTTCACCCCCCAGGGCCAGGCAACAGTAATAACCCAGTAATAACCCAGTATCCCCTAGCCAAGGTACACCTACAGTCTAGTGTCTACCCTCTTCCTCTCAGGGCCGGATTTGTACTCTTTACCACTGTCACCAGCCGCCCCCCTTCAGTATAGGTAGCGAAATGTTCCATCCAGTATAGGTAGCCAGGTGACCCTTTCCTCCCTTCCTTCTAGTATAGGTAGCCTGGTGACCCCCCAGTATAGGTAGCCAGATGACTCCCTTAATCCCTCCTTTTCCACCTCCTTCAGTATAGGTAGCCAGATGATTGCTCCCCCCTTTCCCTCCAGTATAGGTATCCAGATGACTCCCTTAATCCCTCCTTTTCCTACCCCCCTTCAGTATAGGTAGCCAGCTCGCCTTCCCACCGCAGAAGCCATCACTGTCACTCATTTCTCCACTTGTCTCCAGTGCAGAAGCTTCCTCTTCCTTTCCATCTCCAATGCTGCCCAAGTCCATAGCCACTGGCCACAAGGCAAATGTGCATAGCGAGCAAGATGGCTGGTGCACAGGCGGCTAGCAGCAGAGTACCGCGATCAGGTGCTCGCCTGATCTCCCTGCTTGTAAATGCTGCACCAGTTTAGCCTGCTGCTTTGTTGCCCTTGCTTCTGTGGTGCCCTAGGCCATGGCCTAGGTGGCCTTGGCCTAAATCCAGCCCAGCTTCCTCTAAAAACCCAGGCAGCAGTTTTTTGCTTCAAATCACATAATGTGGTCACATGATGTAGTTCTGCTGAAAGAGGGATTCCCCTCCCACGTCCCAAACACATACAGACACTGTATATACTCGAGTATAAGCCGACCCGAGTATAGGCCGATCCCCTAAATTTTACCTTAAAAACTGGTTGTCCCAAGTATAAGCCGGGGGCAGGAAATGCCACAACTATAACACCACTCAAAACCATGGCCGGCCACAATCATACACAGGAAAAGCAGCATAAAGTTAGCAGATAGCAATAATAGGTTTACAAAATGAATGGTAAATTAACTGTAAAGGTCATAACCATAGCAGCTAAACAAAAGCAAATTAAGCAACTGACCACAGTGACCATCACCTCAGAACCACAGGTAAAAGCACAAAATACCAAGCTGGCAGTTTACCTCACACCACAAAAACCTCCTCACCTCAGCCCTGCAATCACAATATGCCATACTCCAAGTGATTGACATCCTGAATGCCCCCTCCACCATATGGTGGTGGTATAATGGTGCAGCTGATGTTTTTTCTCCCACAAGTCCCCCTCCCCCCCTCCCCAGAGCATGCAGGACATATGTGCCCCCAAGTGTCTCCTTGTGCCTTGCCTGTGCACTACGCCATATGTGGGATAAATAATTGTGCAGCTACAATTCAAGGTTATGTGATTGGTTTCCTCCGACTCCCCCGCCAGTGTCCCCCGCCATACACATGCTAAATAATGATGCCACTTAAATTTAACAGAATGTGATCGGCTTCCCCCCCCCCCCCCCCGTCCCCCTGAGTATCTTACCCCCGAGAGAGCGATGTGTTGGTTTTGGGACAGTAATATGCAGAGTGGTACTCAGTGTTCAATAATTGGACCACGCTGCCTGAAAGAGTCTCTGCTCTATGACGTCCTGCATCAGTGCATGCAATTAAAGGAGCCACAAAGGGGCGTCATAGAGCGAAGACTCCTTCAGGAAGCGTGGTACGATGATTGAACACTGAATACCGTTCTGCATATTACTGATCCGGAACCGACACATTGCTCTCCGGCGGGGGTAAGCGGGAGGGGGGAGAGCCGATCACATTCTGTTAAATTATAGAGGCATCATTATTTAGCATGTGTATGGTGGGGGACACTGGCAGGGGAGTCGGGGGGAACCGCTCACATATCCTTGAATTGTAGCTGCACATATGTCCTGCACTAGACTCGAGTATAAGCCGAGACCCCCACTGTTGGCCCACTTTTACTCAAGTATATACGGTAAGTTAATAACCTTCCCTCTAAGAAAAAAAAATGGCCCTAGACTGTGATATATACGCTACATGATACATACATAGACATACAGAGACAATGTAACACCTTGGTCAAACTTCAAAGAAATTGATGAAGAAGTCACATCAAGCATCCTCCTTCACGTCCGCCTAACTACCTGTGACCTAGATCCTGGCCCAACACAGTTCATGTTGAACTGCCCCGACCTGTTCGTACCGGCATTCCTAAAAATTGTTAACTGTTCCTTAAAATCAGGGATATTTCCTGCTTTACTGAAGGAAGCAATCATCAGGCCTCTCCTCAAAAAACCCTCCCTGGACCCAGATGCAATGACCAGCTACAGACCTGTCTCTAACCTTCCCTTTCTGGGCAAGCTAATTGAAAAAGCTGTTTACCTCCAGCTAGAAGCCAAAATCCTACAAAACAACAGTTATGACCCATTCCAGTCTGGCTTCAGGAAACACCACAGCACTGAAACGGCCCTCATCCAAATATGCAACCACCTGCTCATGGCAAGAGACAGAGGAGAGTGCTCCATCCTCATACTGCTAGACCTTTCTGCAGCCTTTGATACAGTTGACCATGACATCTTGATAAACAGGCTACAGGAATACTGCGGCATTGATGGCATAGTTCTTCAGTGGTTCCAATCCTTCTTGAGTGGCAGAACCCACAAAGTGTCTATGGGGCCCTTCCTGTCCACCCCTGTATCACTTAGGTATGGGGTGCCCCAGGGCTCAATCCTCTCTCCCCTGCTTTTCACGATTTACATGTTACCGCTGGGAAAACTAATCCAAAAACATGGCCTGACATACCACTGCTATGCAGACGACACTCAACTATATCTTTCCTTCAAGCCTGGTGTGACAGACCCAACTCTAACTATGAACGCCTGCTTATGTGAACTACAGCAATGGATGAATGACAACTGGCTGAAACTAAATGCAGACAAAACTGAAGTCCTTCTGATAGGAGGGCAGAGCATGATAACAAAACAACTTAACTTGCAGTCTTCACCACTGGGAATAGGAGGCACGGATCTGCGCAGCTCTGATCATGTGCGTAGCCTGGGAGTTCTAATTGATTGGGATTTAAACTTCAGAACTCAAATCTCTGCTGTGGTGAAATCATCCTATTTTCACCTGAAGAACATTGCAAAAATCAAGCACCTCATACCCCCAGAAGATCTGCCAACCTTAGTCCACGCCTTCATCACATCCCGACTGGACTACTGCAATGCTCTCTACACTGGCCTTCCAAAAAAGGTCTTGTACCGACTACAGCTGATACAGAATACTGCTGCCAGACTGCTAACCAACCAACCCCGTCACTGCCACATAATGCCAGTCCTGCACTCCCTTCACTGGCTACCTATAGAATGGAGGGTCCTATTCAAGATCGGCCTACTGACATTTAAATCCCTGAATAATTTAGGCCCTGGATACATGAAAGATATGTTGCAGCTGCGTAGCAATCCCCGCATTCTCAGATCAACAGGTTCTAATAATCTAGTCATACCCAGAGTCCACTTGGAAACTTTTGGTCCCAGAGCCTTCTGTCATGCTGCCCCTACGTTTTGGAACTCCTTACCTCAACAGATCAGGACAGCTCCATCCCTGGACGTGTTTAAATCCAGACTGAAAACCCACCTGTTCAGTTTGGCATTTGCAGAAATATAACTTTTGTTGTGTGAATACTTCATCCTACTAATTACTGAATCTGAGAGAGCCTAAGCGCTTTGAGTCCTATGGGAGAAAAGCGCTATAGAAATGTTATTGTATTGTATTGTATTGTATATGACTATGGTAGGGATTGGATTGTGAGCTTCTCTGAGGGACAGTTTGTGACAAGACAACACATACTCTGTACAGTGCTGCAGAAGATGTTGGTGCTATATAAAATACTAAAGAATAAAAAGAGGGAGAATGTCCAGCTTTTATTGCTGTAAAGAGCTATCAATTATCAAGTAAGGAGAACAATGTACTGAAGCTTCCAGGCATCAACAAGCTGTCAAGGACATAGAGGAACAGTGCACAGGGGAAGGGTGTATACAGAAGTGTAGCATCAGTTACAGGTAAAAATACTATGATGGTAACACAAAGTGAAGTGGAGTTACATGGTGAGCGCCAGAGGGGACTGGTAGTGTGTTGGGCACGAAAGAGAGTCCATGAGGAAACACTAGCCACATGGAAGAAGCTATAGTGGTTAAACTTATTAGTATTACATGGGAGAGGCAATGAGGGGACACTAACCAGTAACCACAAATAAGAAGCTATGCATATAGTGGTTAAACTTAATGCATGGGAGAGGCCATGAGGTGACACTAATTACAGCAGAGGGGACCTTTAATTACAATAGAGATGGCACAGTATATGCAGTATTTACAGGAGAGGGAGCACTAAAGGTGGCCATACATCTAGTAATTTTGCTGTACGATCGACCGTTCGATTTGATCATTTTATTGAATTGAGAGAGAATCAAGTGTGTTCCAGTATGCCCAATAGATTAAAAGTGGCTAATATCATGTCGAACCGACCAGCTTAGTGGATCGAGCAGGATGCAAGGTATCTGTCAATCGCACAGGAATCGGCTACTGTTTACGTGTCATTTGATCGACTCTGAATCGATTTTTGCTTTCAGAGTATGGAAACACAACATTGGTCAGATTGATTAGTGAAGGTGAATCGCATAGGATATCGCTTGTAGTGTGTGGGACTCTAGTTGATCGACTTTCGATCAACTATACTGAAGTAGATTCCCCAATAAAATCGATCACTTTGTCGATTGAATCAGAATTGCTAGATGTATGACTATCTTTAGTGTGAAGTAGAGGGCATTGGGGAAGGAGTATTCAGAAAGGACATTCTCCTGTGTCACTTACATGCCCGTCACTGAAATTCCGTTTTAACCATTGTTTGAGGGGGTCTTTTCTTGTACAAACACACTACTTGGTTGTTTGGCAAGCATTGTGTTTTGCTCCGTGGAAAAGGAAAGGGGAGGATAAGTAGGAGGGTCTGGTGTTTAACCTCCTTAGCGGTTATCCCGAGTTCAGCTCGGAGTTAGAAAGACAAGCTAGGAACGGTTATCCCGAGCTGAACTTGTGGTAGCCACTGGGAGGTCTATGCAGAACAATGCGGGCTGCGGTCGTTTTACTAACTTCCCGGTGGATCCCGACGTCGGCCGCCATTCTTCTTCCTCTCCTCCAAGGCTCTGCTTCCCCTGGTGAGATCGCACTCTGTCTTCATGACAACAGCCAGCAATCACACTATAGGGTTACAGCGCCACCCGGAGGACGGAGGGAGAACTGCAGCACTGGAGCCCAGGGAGATAAGTGATTGATGAGGCTTTTGAAAATCTCACGGTGGTGTGAGTTTTTCCTGCTTTTAGGGTCTGAAAGCATGCAAAAATATTGCACCGCTTTTAGACCCTAAAATCCGGAAAGAATAAGACCGCCAAGGGGGTTGAGATGGGAAACAACAGCAATTAGGGGTGGTCAGGAATGCCGATTTCTGATTCCCTGGAAATTCCGAGTACAGAAAATGCTGATTACCAATTCCATGGATTTCTGATTTCCAAAATCTGTTTACCGATTTCCAAGGAAAGGGTTTTTTTTTGTCATTTTTTTAATAAATTTTATTAGTTTTAAATACTTCTGAGTATTGGACCAATCCAAATGCAGAATTTAACCATGGTAATCGGAATACGTCAGAAATTTTAAGCCAATCACAAGAATTACTGTGTTAATCCGAATTTCAAAGAAAAATTCAGCATTTTCTGGGTTCCGATTTCTGAGACCGATTTGTGATGCGGTAAGCCCATATGATCAGAAATTTCAATTCTGCGGAAACCAACTGTATATCCCTAACATCATTTGGGCATGGTTTTCCAGTGACCCAATCGCTGATGAGCGATGCATGGGAATTAGAGACACAGACACCTATATACATCTTTACAAAGTAAACAAAATGATCATGAATGGCTCATTGAAAATGTGTATAAGTGCTTATATAGCTTCTACTTATTTTGCTGTCATTTGTCTTCCTGCTAAATGTTGGTGTTTACTTATCCTTGCACTACTTAGACTGGGTTCACACTGTACCCGATAAAAACCGGATCCTGTTAAAATTGATCCATTTTCTGTTTAAATGGATCATTTTGTTATGTTGGGCATCCATCTTTCATCCAATTTTTTCTGTTACCTATGGCATCATTACCCACTTGGTATTCTTGTTGCCGTCACCTTTGCGTTCCTCTGTCACCACTGACACCGTTTCAGGCGTTCATTTCACAGGAGAAGCGCCAGTATACAGATTCCAGCCCTATCACAATCATCATACTTCCCATTGGATTACAACTGACCAATGAGAATTCTCCCTCAAACCAAGGAATAACCTTTGATTACATATGGCAGCAATATGATTCTGATTATGTAGCTCAAACAAAAATTGCAAAACCTTGTATCAGTGCTGCATAAATGTGTTTGCAATTTTATGCAATTGAAAATTACATTTATGTTTCAAATTGCAGTTATGAATTACCAAGTTGCATCAGTATTCTCATTTAGGACCTGTTTTCTGTGTAGCGTTAGTTTGCAGTACAGACAGCGGGATCATTTTGCCCTTTTGACAGTAGAAAATGAGTTTCACGGAGCAGTTGTTGCCTATTTTCCACACCTGCACAAACAGAATAACTGGCAGAAAGCTCAGAAACTCCCATTCTTGACAGAACCTGAGCATGGAAGAGATAGCTTATCTTTCAGTAAAGGGGACTTTTACATAAAACCGCATTGTATAGTTGTCTGCATTTATATACTTTATGCAACACATATGCAAATCACATTATTCAAATATGACATTCATGCTCCAAATATTATACCTCCTTGGGCTGTTATCTTTTTAGCTCACAGGCATCAGGCTATTGTACCATTATGGTTCTTTTATTATTGTGGAGTATTCTCCTAATTCTTGTGCAAGGTATGCACATTTATTTGACCATTTTATTTAGAACTATTTAGTGCATTATTGGTTTGTAATCGATATTCAGTTTTATTTATAACTAATGCGGAAAAACACATGATTACCTTATAAAGTTGAACCTCTGTATGTTCTATTTCAGGGTGCCAGTCTGATGCTGTTCTAACTCAGACAGAGTCACATTTATTGAAGAAGCCAAACGAGTCTTTCAAGTTAACATGTCAAGGATGTGGATTTAACTTTAGTCAAGTTGGGATGCACTGGATACGCCAGGCAGAGGGAAAACGACTTGAGTGGGTAGGAGTGATTTGGTATGATGCCAGTAAAACAGTTTATGCCAAATCCTTAGAGGGACATGTGGAGATAACCAGGGACAACAAACAGAATGTGACATTATTAGAAATGAAGAATCTAGATCAGTGGTCCTCAAACTAAGGCCCGCGGGCCGAATGCGGCCCCCTGAGGCTTTTTCACCGGCCCCCCACTCTCAAAATCTATTACTTATAGATGCGGTCCCCTGCATCTTTAAATATCTGCGACCCAAATTTAGAATAGCAATGCTGGCACCACCCATCCACATGGGTCCAATTGGACTGCAGGTTGTCACCTGGGTATGCTTCGCTGTCTGTAGTAAAAGATGTTCTTCGGGCGCCACATGAATGGCTGCTTCTCCTCCGGAAAAGTTCTCCTCTGTTGCAGGCCATACTATCTGCACATGCTGTGTTGGGGGCATACATCGGATTTTGTTAAAGTGAACCGAGCACCTTTTTTTATCATTCAGGACATTTCTATAGCACATGAAAAATGCATGCCGACAATCTGTTTCATTATTAAAATAAACTTTCATTTTACCTTGTATTTTACATTCAAAGTAGATTAATTACCCTGTTTCAGCAGGGCTGCCCGGCCGTCCCCGGCCGCAGAGCTTTCAGGTTCCTAATTGTTTTATTGGGCTAATTACCAAGAGATAAACAATGCTATTAGACAACAAAGGGGGTTAGTAATTAGGAATGTTTCTTCAAAGACCTAGTTTGTGTCAATGTGTCAAGATAGCATCTCTGACTTCTGTAAATAAGGAATGTGAGAAGGGGAGGGGGGAACATGGCAGCTTCTATGCCAGGAGAGATTCCATTGAAAGAGAATGCGCTCAGTTCCCTTTAAATGGGAGACATAAGGGCCGCACATGTTAACAGGTAATAGTTTACACTACCTAGGCTCAATGTAATGTTTTCTACATTTTATGTATACTCCGGCCTCCCAGCAGTCTAAAGTATGTTGACCCGGCCCTTGACCAGAAAAGTTTGGGGACCCCTGGTTTAGAAAGACTAATAGACAGATTCCGGCAGATTCAGGGCAAGGAGAGGCCGTTTTAAAAAAATGCACGTGTAAAGGGATGCTGGGGCTGCCTCTTCTGTAGTAACGTTGTCTCTGCAGGAGAAAATGTATCAACTCCGCAGCTTCTCATGTTACACAAACATACCGCCAGCCTACGGCCTGCCTAGTTCAGGGAAAATACCGAACTTGTATCTCAACTGTAAACATTTTTATGAATGAGCACACAGAAGTGTAAACTACTGAATGCGGTATTTTTCCGCACAGATTTTTTTTACCGCACTGCTTTTATGAATGATAGCCAATGTGAGTGATTATTTCTACTTTTATTTGTGGTGTCACAATAAAAGTCTGTTGAGTTTTTACCTGCATACTCCTCAGTGATTTTATCCCTGGTGGTGGTCACCTTGTCTTTGTGAGCACTGATGGCTGCAGGATTCTGCTGGCCTAAGCTGGTTGTACATCCAACAGTGATGTTTGTCTGCTTCCATGCTTATGCTGAGTTTTTAGGATACATTGGGCTCTATTCATAAAACTTCTGAGCCGGAAAAAATCCTGGAGGTAAAATACCGCAGCGGTATTTTACACTTCTGGGTGGTCATTCATAGAAATCTTGCCAGCTGAGATAGCAGAGCGGAGATCTCCCGCTGAAAGCTGGCGGTAAGCTGTCGGAAGACATGCCGAAACACTTCAGCCGGCAGAGTCCCTCCGTGCACTGCTCTCTCTGGGAGGTCTGTCCCATTTACTTGTATGTGATCCGCAAAATCAGAGGAAGCGGTATTTCCCATCCACATACCGCTTCCTCTAATCTTTATGAATGGCCATTTTGTTACTTTTTTCTAGATAAATCTAGAAAAACACTGGAGAAGGCGGAAATTTCTCGCTCTGCTGGGGGATTGTAGATTTTCATGCGGGAACAGCTTTTATGAATGCCCACTTTGCTAAATGGACGGGAAAATCCGCTGTTTTGAGCGGAAAACTTGCGGTAAGGTTTTATGAATAGAGCCCAGTGAGTTGAAGACAGAAGTTTACAAACACTTAGGCAGGGAGCACACATAGGCTATCATTCATAAAGCGTTCCCGCATGCGGAAATGCTAAAAACAGCCGACTTTACCGAGTACTGAGCAAAATGTGTATTCATAAAGGCTGTTTCCGTATGCGAAGCTGACTTTCCTGAGCAGAGCGATAAATTACCCATTGTGCAGTGATTCTATACGGAAATGTAACAAAATGTAAATTCATAAAAATTAACGCAAGCGGTATGCGGACGGGGATTACCGCTCCCCTGGATGTAGCGATAAGCATGCGGAGTACATGTAAGTGAATGGGAAAGACCTCCCAAGCAGCAGCAGAGAGAGCACCACACGGAGGGACTCGGCCAGCTTCTCATGTTTCCGCATGCCTACCGACAGCCTAACGCTAGCCTACAGCGGGATATCTCCGCACTCCTATCGCAACTAGAAACATTTTTATGAATAACCACCCAGAAGGCTGAAATACCTACAGCGGTATTTTCCCGCACGGATTTTTGTTACAGACAACACTTTTATGAATGATAGCCATTGTAGAATTGTGTGTATTTTGCTGCACATGATAAAACGCGCACTTCTGCACTGAGGTGCAAGTTTTTCAGACAGAACAGGATTTATGTTTGTTTTAAAATTATGTTTCACTGAGTAATTTTGGACAATATCATTATAGGGAATCGTAAGATATGCAAAACTAATTTATAAATCTTGAATTGATTTATTTAATTGGCGCTTTATAAATAATAACTATTATTTAGTATCTACTGTATATTGCGCCATCTTCCACAGCGCTGTACAAAGTATATACATAGGAGATGTATTAATATTTAATTAATACTTAAAGATTTTAGAAATATTAAATCTCATGTATTTACTATATATTAAATCCCCTTTATATTGTTACTATAACATTATTTTTATTATGTTTTGCAGTAATATGAAATTATACATTTTTAGCTCAGTTTAGGGAAAAACTAAATTCTTTATATTTTTTTTCCCTCTAAAGGTTTAGAAACTTGTAAATTTTTTGCTGCTTCTGTTTCATCAGAAAGTAAAATAGATTTGTAAAATGTATTTTCACTATTTACATATAAAGTGCTGCTCTACTGGATACAAAAGTTAAAGAAATAACATTTCATTTCACTATTTATACATATGGGGCTACTATGTAGGATACAATTTATTTTGGGGAGGGGAGTTTTTACCATATTTAAAGCGGAATATAACCCTGCATTTCAACTTTGCTCTAAAACATTATTTACAGCATATTATATGCAAAAAGCATTTTTTTTTACTAGACCAGCATTGGAAGGGTTAAACACAGAGGTTTAAAGTTCCGTGGAGAGATATGCAGAAGTTCAGATTGTTACATTCTATTTAGTTATATGTATCTATTGAGAAATGTTACACACTCTTTGGCTGTCCTCCAACTCCGTCACATTCAACACTTAGATACATTTATGTAAACAAAATGTATCTATGTCAGCTTTGGATGCCTCTGCATAAATCTCCAGGAACTTTAAAGAGACTCCGTAACAAAAATTGCATCCTGTTTTTTATCATCCTACAAGTTCAAAAAGCTATTCTAATGTGTTCTGGCTTACTGCAGCACTTTATACTATCACTGTCTCTGTAATAAATCAATGTATCTTTCCCCTGTCAGACTTGTCGGCCTGTGTCTGGAAGGCTGCCAAGTTCTTCAGTGTTGTGGTTCTGCTATGAACTCCCCCTTCCAGGCCCCTCTATGCACACTGCCTGTGTGTTATTTAGGATTAGAGCAGCTTCTCTCTTCTCTCTTATCTTTTACAAGCTGGATAAATCGTCCTCTGAGCTGGCTGGGCTTTCACATACTGAAGAATTACAGACAAGGGCAAAGCTGTTTGCAGGAAGAAACAAGCAGCCTGAAACTTCAGTGCATGAGAGATGCAGGGGGAAAGAAACACACAAATGATCTCTTGAGATTCAAAAGGAAGGCTGTATACAGCCTGCTTGTGTATGGATGTATTTTCTATGTGTGGACATACTGTACATCAACCTACTTCCTGCTTTGGTGGCCATTTTGTTTGTTTATAATCAAACTTTTTAAAACTGTTTTTAACCACTTTTAATGCGGCGAGGAGCGGCGAAATTGTGTCAGAGGGTAATAGGAGATGTCCCCTAACGCACTGGTATGTTTACTTTTGTGCGATTTTAACAATACAGATTCTCTTTAAAGAACTGTATAACCCTTCCAATGCTGGTCTAGTAAAAAAAAAAATGCTGGTTGCATATCATATACTGTAAATAACGTTTTAGAGCAAAGTTGAAATGCAGGGTTATATTCCGCTTTAATACAAGTTAAAATAGAGATCAAGTATAGGAAACACTTTATATTATTTAAATATATAACAAGCAAAATGTAGCATAATAATTGTTTTCTTTTATAAATTACATAAATTGAAAACTATGATGCATTTCCTAGAACAGTGTTTCCCAACCGCTGTTCCGCGGCACACTAGTGTGCCGCGGAACGTTGCCTGGTGTGCCGTGCTCTTATCCCCCCTCCCGCCCGTCCCTGCGGCCGCCGCTGTTATTACCTTAGCAGCGGCCGCTCTCCCCTCTCCAGACCATGTATATGCTAGCAGCGTATCTCCGGCTGCTCTGTGTGATGCACTGATGCGGAAGGAGGCAGGGCTCGGTTACCATAGTAACGGCGATACATATCGCCGTTACAGGAAGCCGCTGCCCTCCTTTCTTCCGCATCAGTGCATCACACAGAGCAGCCGGAGATACGCTGCTTGAATATACACGCGCCGGAGAGGGGAGAGCGGCCGCTGTTAACAAGGTAATAACAGCGGCGGCCGCGGGGACGGGCGGGAGGCACTAAACTGGCTATACTGGGGCACTATTCTGGGGTACTATACTGGCTATCCTGGGGCACTAAACTGGCTATACTGGGGCACTATTCTAGCTATACTGGGGCACTATTCTGGCTATACTGGGGCACTATACTAGCTATACTGGGGGGCTATACTGGGGCACTATACTGGCTATACTGGGGCACTATACTGGGGCACTAAACTGGCTATACTGGGGCACTATTCTGGGGCACTATACTAGCTATACTGGGGCACAATACTGGCTATACTGGGGGGGCTATACTGGGGTACTATACTGGCTATACTGGGGCACTATACTGGCTATACTGGGGCACTATACTAGCTATACTGGGGCACTATACTAGCTATACTGGGGGGCTATACTGGGGCACTATACTGGCTATACTGGGGCACTATACTGGGGCACTAAACTGGCTATACTGGGGCACTATTCTGGGGCACTATACTAGCTATACTGGGGCACAATACTGGCTATACTGGGGGGCTATACTGGCTATACTGGGGCACTATACTGGCTATACTGGGGCACTATACTGAGGCAACTAAACTCCCTACACTGGGGCAACTATGCCAGCTATGCAGCCGCACCCCAGCCCCCCCCCCCCCCCCCCCATAGCGGCACTGTCCACTAGGTCGCGCAAACAACCGGGGGCCGCATCGCCCCCACCGCGCGCGCGCGCGCCGTTCCCCGGAGAAAAATTTGGTCAGACAGTGTTCCCCGGGCTGGAAAAGGTTGGGAAACACTGTCCTAGAACACCCAATCCTTAAAACGATCTCAGTTAATTGTTCTGATATTAACCAAGCATTATCAGGGGAAAGCGCGAACGCAGTCCCCCACTACCACAAATTATGCAGTCAAGTTTCCCGCATTTGGGGAAATCGCAGGGGTCAACCCACCCAGAGTGCAATGGATGAGCCTCACCCTGGGAGAACCACCTTCGTGATCATGGTGTCTCCCCTGCCAGGTAAGTATGAGTTGGAATCATACACAGGGAGGTTGCTGGTTTGGACACTTCCTACTCAACAGAGAGCGATTTCAGACTCTGAAAAAATATCATTTTTTCTCAAATCTTTTTCCACACACTTCATATCCTCATAAAGCAGCAAATTCTGCTGTGATGTCAATGAATACAAATTAGCCTTAAACATCCAAATTAGCCTGAACAGAACGACTCCCAGAATGCACTGTAGCAACAGACCTATTTGAATAAAATGATGTCATTCAGGCAGCTGCCCACAACTCCTTTTATGGAGGAGGGATCATTCTCTGTACAGTGGGGCTGCATCCTCACTGTGGGCTCTATTCATAAAACCTTACCGCAAGTTTTCCGCTCAAAACAGCGGATTTTCCCGTCCATTTAGCAAAGTGGGCATTCATAAAAGCTGTTCCCGCATGAAAATCTACAATCCCCCAGCAGAGCGAGAAATTTCCGCCTTCTCCAGTGTTTTTCTAGATTTATCTAGAAAAAAGTAACAAAATGGCCATTCATAAAGATTAGAGGAAGCGGTATGTGGACGGGAAATACCGCTTCCTCTGATTTTGCGGATTACATACAAGTGAATGGGACAGACCTCCCAGAGAGAGCAGTGCACGGAGGGACTCTGCCGGCTGAAGTGTTTCCGCATGCCTTCCGACAGCTTACCGCCAGCCTGCAGCGGGAGATCTCCGCTCTTGCATCGCAGCTTTCAAGATTTCTTTGAATGACCACCCAGAAGTGTAAAATACCGCTGCGGTATTTTCCCTCCAGGAGTTTTCTCGCAACAACTTTTTTATGAATAGAGCCCTGTGTCTCTTCCTGCACCTGAGCAGCTTGCCTGCCGCTATTGTCTCATATTACCCTGCACTCTAGTAAGAAGCACAACCACCTCAACTACATGAAAATGATTGCATTGCTTTAATCTTTACTGAATTTAGAGGACTATAAGGAAAAATAAAATACCGTTACATTTAGAATAAAAAAAAATGAACACAGTAAAAAAGGGGTTAACGTTTAACCGCTTCTGTCACAAGAGATTTAGATTTCTGATGTTTGCCAAGACCCATGCATATTTATTTTAAATCAGAAGATCTATAAGATTTAAAAGTAGACAGCCTGCAAATGGATAGTAGAAATCCTGCAAATTTTAATAGCATTGATCAATTTACTATATTGAGTTGAAGTGTCTGTGAACAAAGTACAAACGCTTCCCCAGCGGATGCCACTAAAGAAAATCAGCAGCCAAGACGCTCTATTCCAGACAATTGATCATACGAATATATCCTAAAAACGTAGCACTAGCAGGGTAGCAGATAGACGTCACTGTGGGATGTACAACCAGCTTTAGCACGCAGAATCCTGCAGCCCCCAGTGCACACAAAGCCAAGCTGACCATCACCAGGGATACTGCACTGATGAGTATGCAGGTAAGTACTCCACAAGCCTTTATCACAGGGGTCCTCAAACTATGGTCCACAGGCCGAATGCGGCCCCCGAGGCTTCTTCACTGGCCCCCAAACACAAAATGTACAACTTATAGATGTGGCTCACTGCACCTTTAAATATCAGTGGCCCGCATATAGCAGTGCTGGCACCACCCATCCACATACTGTAGAAGCCAGTAAGCAGTCATTCGCTGGCTTCCAATCCAATTCTGCATCAGGTGACACTGCTGTCCAGCTGGACGGCAGGTTGTCCCCTGGGCAGTGACGGATCTAGGGGGGGGCAAGCGGGTCTCTTGCCCCAGGCGCAGTTTGTTGTATTCTTAAAAAGGCGGCAAAATTTGGATGGGGAATGGCAGTTTAGGCGCCAAAACCTGGCCTTGCCCCAGGCGCAACTTGGGGCAACTTGGTCTAGATCCGTCCCTGCCCCTGGGTATGCTTCACTGGAGCACAAAGACGTTCCTTGGGCACAGCATGACTGAATGATTGCTGCTGGGAGTTCTCCTTTGGGCATGATTGGGGAAAATCAATACCTAGATTCAATGTAATGTTTTTCAACATCATTTTATGTATGTTCCGGCCCCCCAGCAGTCTGAAGTATGTTGACCCGGCCCTTGACCGAAAAAGTTTGGGGACCTCTGCTTTATCATAACACAGATTAAAGTAGAAACAATCACTCACATCTCTAGTGACCCCTGAGGACGGCAAAAGCCGAAACCGGTCGGAACTGACTAGAGAGTGGGCATCTCAAGGTTTTTACCATTTGTATGATTAGCACTTTTAGTGCTTCAAGGTTTTTATTAATTGAATGGGTCCTGTTGTGCAGGATCCACAATGTGAGTGATTATTTCTACTTTTATTTGTGTTGCTACAATAACAGTCTGTTGAGATTTTACCTGCATACTCCTCAGTGGTTTTATCCCTGGTGATGGTCATCTTGTCTTTGTGAGCACTGATGGCTGCAGGATTCTGCTGGCTAAAGCTTGTTGTACATCCAACAGTGACGTTTGTCTGCTTCCCTGCTTATGCTGAGTTTTTAGGATATAATGGCCTCGATTCATAAAGCATTCCCGCATTCGGAAATGCTGAAAACTGCTCACTTTACCGACCACACAGCAAAATCTGTATTCATAAAGGCTTTTTCCACATGAAAAGCCGACATTCGCGAGCAGAGTGATCAATCACCGCCTTGCGCGGTGATTATCATAGCAAAAGTAACAAATGTCAATTCATAAAGATTAGAGGTAGCGGTATGCGGACGGGTATTACCGCTACCTCTGATGTGGCGAGAAGCGTGCGGAATACATTGCAGTGAATGGGACAGACCTCCCAAGCAGCTGCAGAGAGAACACCGCACGGAGGGATTCCGCCTGCTTCTCCTGTTTCCGCATGTCTCCCGACAGCCTTACGCCTGCCTACAGCGGAATATCTCTGCACGCCTGTTACAACTAGCAACATTTTTATGAATTACCACCCTGAAGGCGGAAATACCGACAGCGGTGTTTCCCCGCTCGACGTTACCTTCCCGACAGCACTTTTATGAATCGAGGCCATTGAGTTGAAGCCAGAAGTTTACAAACACTTAGGCAGGGAGCACGCATTGGAGAATTGTGTGTATTTTGCTGCACATGATAAAACGCGCACTTCTACACTGAGGTGCAAGTTTTTCAGACAGAACAGGATTTATGTTCGTTTTAAAATTATGTTTCACTGAGTAATTTTGGACAATATCATTATAGGGAATCGTAAGATATGCAAAACTAATTTATAAATCTTGAATTGATTTATTTAATTGGCGCTTTATGAATAATAACTATTATTTAGTATCTACTGTATATTGCGCCATCTTCCACAGCGCTGTACAAAGTATATACATAGGATATGTATTAATATTTAATGAATACTTAAAGATTTTAGAAATATTAAATCTCATGTATTTACTATATATTAAATTCCCTTTATATTGTTACTATAAAATTATTTTTATTATGTTTTGCAGTAATATGAAATTATACATTTTTAGCTCAGTAAAACTAAATTCTTTATATTTGATTTCCCTCTAAAGGTTTAGAAACTTGTCATTTTTTTGCTGCTTCTGTTTCATCAAAAAGTAAAATAGATTTGTAAAATGTATTTTCACTATTTACATATTAAGTGCTGCTCTACTGAATACAAAAGTTAAAGAAATAACATTTCATTTCACTATTTATACATATGGGGCTACTATGTAGGATACAATGGCTATCATTCATAAAGCATTTCTGCATGCGGAAATGCATAAAACAGCTGACTTTACTGAACACTCGGCAAAGTCAGCATTCATAAAGGCTCTTTCCGCATGAAAAAATTACACTACCGAGCAGAGTGATAAATCACCGCCTTGTGCGGTGATTATCGGAACAAATGTAGCAAAATGTTAATTCATAAAGATCACCGCAAGCGGTGTGAGGTCGGGAAGTACCGCTCCCTCTCATGTGGCGATACCAATGTAAGTGAATGGAGACACACAGACCTCCCAGACAGCTGCAGCAGAGCGGAACACGGAGAAATGTATCAACTCGGCAGCTTCCGTGTCTCCGCAACCCTTCCGCCTGCCTACCGCCAGCCTAGTTCGGGGAATCTCCGCACTGCTACCGCACATGGATACATTTTTATGAATGCCCACCCAGAAGTCTAAAATACCGGCAGCGGTGTTTTCCCGCATTGATTCCCCTTACCGACAGCTCCTTTATGAATGATAGCCAATGTATTTTGGGGAGGGGATTGGAGGGATTGGGAAGTTTTTACCATATTTAATACAATTTAAAATAGAGACCAAGTATAGGAAACACTTTATATTATTTATATATATATAATAAGCAAAATTTAGCATAATAAATGTTTTCTTTTATAAATTACATAAATTGAAAACTACATGATGCGATGCATTTCCTAGAACACCCAATCCTTAAAATGATCACTTATTTGTTCTGATATTAACCAAGCATTATCAGGGGAAAGCGCGAACGCAGTCCCCCACTACCACAAATTATGCAGTCGAGTTTCCCGCATTTGGGGAAATCGCAGGGGTCAACCCACCCGGAGTGCAATGGATGAGCCTCACCCTGGGAGAACCACCTTCGTGATCATGGTGTCTCCTCTGCCAGGTAAGTATGAGTTGGAATCGTACACATGGAGGTTGCTGGTTTGGGCACTCCCTACTCAACAGAGAGCGATTTCAGACCCTGGAAAAATATTATTTTTTCTGAATACTATTTTCACACACTTCATATCCTCATTTTTTTTTCTTTTAAGCTTTCCCGGGTAAGCAAGGCTATTAGCCCCATGCACGGAAAAAGCGTGAGTGCCCTAAAGCACCCCCACAAAACGTGCATGAGTAGCCACGGGCCCCACAATACAGCAGGACCCTTCCGGTTGTTCACCGAAGGGAACCTTCCCCCTTTGCCTTCGGCTCAGGGGGTGGCATCCTCCAACACCCGAGGGGTTGGAGGATCCTGAAGTCCTCCGAGGAGGACCCCGACTGTGCCCAGTGGTTACCCAAAGGGCCTGGCCATGTGGCAACCGTGTCCACATGGTCCGGGTGGCTCACCCGAGAGGGAGCCGGGTGGGAACCGAAGTCCCCGGTGCCAGCAAGCTGGCCCCGACCTTGCGGCCGGAGTGATAAAAATTCCGCACTCTCCCTAGCCAAAAGGCCGGGGAGCTGCGTTAGTCGGCTATGCATATGGGCAGCACAGACCAAAGCACCCTACTTCCGCCTGGGATCTGCCACATCCCAGGTTTTTTCAGGTGCACCTGGAGCGCTACTTCCAGGGGCAGTACGCCTAAGCAAAGCCCTCAGCCATTCAGCTTCGACCATGGTATAGATCCATTCAATCAGCCTCTGGGGAATTACGACAAGAAGGGACACCCTGCCACAGTGCCATCCCTCCAGGTCCCCCCAAAAACCTCAAGAACAGATTTTTGTTTTTAGCTTTCTTGGCTCCTGTTGCATGCAACAGGAGTCCCGGGTAAGCAAGGCTATTAGCCCCATGCACAGAAAAAGCGTGAGTGCCCTAAAGCACCCCCACAAAACATGCATGAGTAGCCACAGGCCCCACAATACAGCAGGGCCCTTCCGGTGTTCCCCGAGGGGAACTTATCCCCCTTTGCCATCGACGCAGGGGGTACTAAGCATCCTCCAACCCGAGGGTTGGAGGACACTGGCGGCATCCTCCAACACACGAAGGGCTGGAGGACCCTGGACTGCCCTGTGGTTGCCCACAGGGCCTGGGCCATGTGGCCATCCACATGGTCCGTGGCTCCCCCGAGAGGGAGCCAGGTGGGAACCGAAGTCCCCTGGGGACAAGTCCCAGGTGCCAGCAAGCTGGCCCCGACCTTGCGGCCGGAGTGATAAAAATTCTGCACTCTCCCTAGCCAAAAGGCCGGGGAGCTGCGTTAGTCGGCTATGCATATGGGCGGTACAGACCAAAGCACCCTACTTCCGCCTGGGATCTGCCACATCCCAGGTTTTTTCAGGTGCACCTGGAGCGCCACTTCCAGGGGCAGTACGCCTAAGCAAAGCCCTCAGCCCTTCAGCTTCGATCATGGTAGATCCATTCAATCAGCCCCTGAGAATTATGAACCAGGACGGACACCTTTACTAGAGGACCAGAGGTTCCCATCCCCCCTGCTCAACTCATTCAAGGTTCCTTCCCCCGGGTGACCAGGCCGGGGTTTCCCGTAACATGCCTCCCAAAAACCTCAAGAACAGATTTTTTTTTTTTTTTTAGCTTTCTTGGCTCCTGTTGCATGCAACAGGAGTCCCGGGTAAGCAAGACTATTAGCCCCATGCACAGAAAAAGCGTGAGTGCCCTAAAGCACCCCCACAAAACGTGTATGAGTAGCCACAGGCCCCACAATACAGCAGGGCCCTTCCGGTGTTCCCCAAAGGGAACTTATCCCCCTTTGCCATCGACGCAGGGGGTACTAAGCATCCTCCAACCACTGGCGGCATCCTCCAACACCCGAAGGGCTGGAGGACCCTGGACTGCCCTGTGGTTGCTCACAGGGCCTGGGCCACGTGGCCATCCACATGGTCCGTGGCTCCCCCGAGAGGGAGCCAGGTGGGAACCGAAGTCCCCAGATTTTTATTTTTTTTTAGCTTGTCTTGGCTCCTGTTGCATGCAACAGGAGTCCCGGGTAAGCAAGGCTATTAGCCCTGTGCACGGAAAAAGCGTGAGTGCCCTAAAGCACCCCCACAAAACGTGCACGAGTAGCCACGGGCCCCACAATACAGCAGGGCCCTTCCGGTGTTCCCCGAAGGGAACTTATCCCCCTTTGCCATCGGCGCAGGGGGTACTAAGCATCCTCCAACCCGAGAGTCGGAGGACACTGGCGGCATCCTCCAACACCCGAAGGGCTGGAGGACCCTGGACTGCCCTGTGGTTACCCACAGGGCCTGGCCATGTGGCATCCCACATGGTCGGTGGCTCCCCCGAGAGGGAGCCGGGTGGGAACCGAAGTCCCCTGGGGACAAGTCCCCGGTGCCAGCAAGCTGGCCCCGACCTTGCGGCCGGAGTGATAAAAATTCCGCACTCTCCCTAGCGAAAAGGCCGGGGAGCTGCATTAGTCAGCAATGCACATGGGCAGTACAGACCAAAGCACCTTACTCCGCCTAGGATCTGCCACATCCTAGGTTTTTCGGGTGCACCTGGAGCGCCACTTCCAGGGGCAGTACGCCTAAGCAAAGCCCTCAGCCCTTCAACTTCGATCATAGTAGATCCATTCTGTTAGCCCCTGAGAATTATGAACCAGGATTGACACCTTTACTGGAGGAGCTGAGGGTAGACCAGGCCCTCTGTTCAACTCGTTCAAGGCGTCCTCCCCGGGAAGGACGAGCCCGGGTTCCCAGTAACATGCCTCCCAAAAACCTCAAGAACAGATTTTTTTTTTTGATTTTTTTTTTTAGCTTGTCTTGGCTCCTGTTGCATGCAACAGGAGTCCCGGTCAGCAAGGCTATTAGCCCCGTGCACGGAAAAAGCGTGAGTGCCCTAAAGCACCCCCACAAAACGTGCACGAGTAGCCACGGGCCCCACAATACAGCAGGGCCCTTCCGGTTGTTCGCTGAAGGGCACCTTCCCCCTTTGCCATCGGCTCAGGGGGTGGCATCCTCCAACACCCGGGGGGTTGAAGGATCCTGGAGTCCTCCGAGGAGGACCCCGACTGTGCCCAGTGGTTACCCAAAGGGCCTGGCCATGTGGCATCCCACATGGTCCGGGTGGCTCCCCCGAGAGGGATCCGGGTGGGAACCGAAGTCCCCAGTGCCAGCAAGCTGGCCCCGACCTTGCGGCCGGAGTGGTAAAAATTCCGCACTCTCCCTAGCCAAAAGGCCGGGGAGCTGCGTTAGTTGGCTATGCATATGGGCAGTACAGACCCAAGCACCCTACTTCCGCCTGAGATCTGCCACATCTCAGGTTTTTTCAGGTGCACCTGGAGCGCCACTTCCAGGGGCAGTACGCCTAAGCAAAGCCCTCAGCCATTCAGCCTCGACCATGGTATAGATCCATTCAATCAGTCCCTGGGAATTACGACCAGGAAGGACACCCTGCCACAGTGCCATCCCTCCAGGTCCCCCCAAAAATTTCAAGAACAGATTTTTTTTTTAAGCTTTCTTGGCCCCTGTTGCATGCAACAGAGGTCCCGGGTAAGCAAGGCTATTAGCCCCATGCACGGAAAAAGCGTGAGTGCCCTAAAGCACCCCCACAAAACGTGCATGAGTAGCCACGGGCCCTACAATGCAGCAGGGCCCTTCTGGTTGTTCCCCGAAGGGAACTTTCCCCCTTTGCCATCGGCTCAGGGGGTGGCATCCTCCAACACCCAAGGGGTTGGAGGATCCTGGGATCCTCCGAGGAGGACCCCGACTGTGCCCAGTGGTTACCCAAAGGGCCTGGCCATGTGGCATCCCACATGGTCCGGGTGGCTCCCCCGAGAGGGAGCCGGGTGGGAACCTAAGTCCCTGGGAACCGAAGTCCCCGGTGCCAGCAAGCTGGCCCCGACCTTGCGGCCGGAGTGATAAAAATTCTGCACTCTCCCTAGCCAAAAGGCCGGGGAGCTGCGTTAGTTGGCGATGCATATGGGCAGTACAGACCAAAGCACCCTACTTCCGCCTGAGATCTGCCACATCTCAGGTTTTTTCAGGTGCACCTGGAGCGCCACTTCCAGGGGCAGTACGCCTAAGCAAAGCCCTCAGCCCTTCAGCTTCGATCATGGTAGATCCATTCAATCAGCCCCTGAGAATTATGAACCAGGACAGACACCTTTACTAGAGGACCAGAGGTTCCCATCCCCCCTGCTCAACTCGTTCAAGGTTCCTTCCCCCGGGTGACCAGGCCGGGGTTCCCAGTAGCATGTCTCCCAAAAAACCTCAAGAACAGATTTTTTTTTTATTTTTTTTAGCTTGTCTTGGCTCCTGTTGCATGCAACAGGAGTCCCGGTCAGCAAGGCTATTAGCCCCGTGCACGGAAAAAGCGTGAGTGCCCTAAAGCACCCCCACAAAACGTGCATGAGTAGCCACGGGCCCCACAATACAGCAGGGCCCTTCCGGTAGTTCCCCGAAGGGAACCTTCCCCCTTTGCCATCGGCTCAGGGGGTGGCATCCTCCAACACCCGAGGGGTTGAAGGATCCTGGAGTCCTCCGAGGAGGACCCCTACTGTGCCCAGTGGTTACCCAAAGGGCCTGGCCATGTGGCATCCCACATGGTTCGGGTGGCTCCCCCGAGAGGGAGCCGGGTGGGAACCGAAGTCCCCGGTGCCAGCAAGCTGGCCCCGACCTTGCAGCCGGAGTGATAAAAATTCCGCACTCTCCCTAGCCAAAAGGCCGGGGAGCTGCGTTAGTTGGCGATGCATATGGGCAGCACAGACCAAAGCACCCTACTTCCGCCTGAGATCTGCCACATCTCAGGTTTTTTCAGGTGCACCTGGAGCGCCACTTCCAGGGGCAGTACGCCTAAGCAAAGCCCTCAGCCATTCAGCCTCGACCATGGTATAGATCCATTCCATCAGTCCCTGGGAATTACGACCAGGAAGGACACCCTGCCACAGTGCCATCCCTCCAGGTCCCCCCAAAAATTTCAAGAACAGATTTTTTTTTTTTTTTTTAGCTTGTCTTGGCTCCTGTTGCATGCAACAGGAGTCCCGGTTAGCAAGGCTATTAGCCCCGTGCACGGAAAAAGCGTGAGTGCCCTAAAGCAGCCCCACAAAACGTGCACGAGTAGCCACGGGCCCCACAATACGGCAGGGCCCTTCCGGTTGTTCCCCGAAGGGAACCTTCCCCCTTTGCCATCGGCTCAGGGGGTGGCATCCTCCAACACCCGAGGGGTTGAAGGATCCTGGAGTCCTCCGAGGAGGACCCCTACTGTGCCCAGTGGTTACCCAAAGGGCCTGGCCATGTGGCATCCCACATGGTCCGGGTGGCTCCCCCGAGAGGGAGCCGGGTGGGAACCGAAGTCCCCGGTGCCAGCAAGCTGGCCCCGACCTTGCGGCCGGAGTGATAAAAATTCCGCACTCTCCCTAGCCAGAAGGCCGGGGAGCTGCGTTAGTTGGCGATGCATATGGGCAGTACAGACCAAAGCACCCTACTTCCGCCTGAGATCTGCCACATCTCAGGTTTTTTCAGGTGCACCTGAAGCGCCACTTCCAGGGGCAGTACGCCTAAGCAAAGCCCTCAGCCATTCAGCCTCGACCATGGTATAGATCCATTCCATCAGTTCCTGGGAATTACGACTAGGAAGGACACCCTGCCACAGTGCCATCCCTCCAGGTCCCCCCAAAAATTTCAAGAACAGATACTACACTTGATCTTAGCCAAAAGGCCGAGAAAGCAGCAAATTCTGCTGTGCTGTCAATGAATACAAATTAGCCTTAAACATCCAAATTAGCCTGAACAGAACAACTCCCAGAATGCACTGCAGCAACAGACCTATTTGAATAAAGTGACGTCACTCAGGCAGCCACCCACAACTCCTTTTATGGAGGAACGACCATTCTCTGTACAGTGATACTGAGTCCTCACTGTGTCTCTTCCTGCAGCCGAGCAGCTTGCCTGCCGCTATTGTCTCATATTACCCTGCACTCCAGTAAGAAGCACAACCACCTCAAATACATGAAAATGATTGCATTGCTTTAATCTTTACTGAATTTAGAGGACTATAAGGAAAAATAAAATATTGTTACATTTATAATTTAAAAAAATGAACACAGTAAAAAAGGGGTTAACGTTTAACTGCTTCTGTCACAAGAGATTTAGATTTCTGATGTTTGCCAAGACCCATGCATATTTATTTTAAATCAGAAGATCTATAGGATTTACAAATAGACAGCCTGCAAATGGATAGTAGACATCCTGCAAATTTTTATAGCATCGATCAATTTACTATATTGAGTTGAAGTGTCTGTGAACAAAGTACAAACGCTTCCCCAGCGGATGCCACTAAAGAAAATCAGCAGCCAAGACGCTCTATTCCAGACAATTGATCATACAAACATATCTTAAAAACGTAGCACTAGCAGGGTAGCAGATAGACGTCACTGTGGGATGTACAACCAGCTTTAGCACGCAGAATCCTGCAGCCCCCAGTGCACACAAAGCCAAGCTGACCACCACCAGGGATACTGCACTGATGAGTATGCAGGTAAGTACTCCACAAGCCTTTATCACAGGGGTCCTCAAACTATGGTCCACAGGCCGAATGCGGCCCCCGAGGCTTCTTCACTGGCCCCCAAACACAAAATGTACAACTTATAGATGTGGCCCACTGCACCTTTAAATATCGGCGGCCTGCATATAGAATAGCAGTGCTGGCACCACCCATCCACATACTGGAGAAGCCAGCGAGCAGTCATTCGCTGGCTTTCAACCCAATTCTGCATCAGGTGACACTGCTGTCCAGCTGGACGGCAGGTTGTCCCCTGGGTATACTTCACTGTCTGGTGCACAAAGACGTTCCTTGGGCACAGCATGACTGAATGACTGCAGCTGGGAGTTCTGCTCCGAGCATGATTGGGGAAAATCAATACCTAGATTCAATGTAATGTTTTTCAACATCATTTTATGTATCTTCTGGCCCCCCCAGCAGTTTGAAGTATGTTGACCCGGCCCTTGACCGAAAAAGTTTGGGGACCTCTGATCTAGATACTGAAGATACAGCTAAATATTTTTGTGCAAGAGTCACAGTGACAAGAATGGTGTAACTATCCTACAATATCCTGTAAGCAGCAGAAAATAACCGCTAACCACCGTACAGGAAGACAGATGTCTCTAATGGAAGCATGCTTCTGTTCAAAGCTACTACCGGTACTTTAAAGAGACACTGAAGCGAAAAAAAATTTATGATATTATGATTTGTATGTGTAGTACAGATAAGAAATAAAACATTAAGATCAGATACATGAGTCTAATTGTTTCCAGTACAGGAAGAGTTGAGAAACTCCAGTTGTTATCTCTATGCAAACAAGCCATTAAGCTCTCCGACTAAGTTAGTCCTGGAGAGGGCTGTTATCTGACTTTTATTATCTCAAGTGTTCCTGGACTATTTACTTTTTCTCTGCTAGAGGAGAGGTCATTACTTCACAGACTGCTCTGAAAGAATCATTTTGAATGCTGAGTGTTGTGTAATCTGCACATATTATAGAATAATGCAATGTTAGAAAAAACACTATATACCTGAAAATAAAAGTATGAGAATATTCATAGTACACAACCAATTCATTATATCATATTTTTTTTTTCGCTTCAGTGTCTCTTTAAGTGCAAACAAAAAATTGTGCCATAAAAGAGCAAGTGCAACAGTATTTCAAATATGTTAAAATAAAAGTTCAATAGAGCAGGTAGGCATTGGAGATGTGTAAAATTGTAATTTTCACAAAACCTAGCAATTTGTGACACTTTCAATCCCCCCTTAGATATCTTTCACTCTACAAATGCCCTCTTTCTCTGCTTCTATAAATTAAGTCTATGTGCTATTTTTAGGTCTGGCCTGACAGAAGCTGTCAGGCAAGTTTAATATTATACTTTATCATTTCTGCTAACATGACATTCATACAGAGTGCAGAACCTTTCTTCTCACAACTGTATTTGTTGGGGAACAATTTAAGGCATCACAGTTTGTGAAAAAACGCTACATGTTCGAGTCATTCCTTCTAAGGCCCCTTCCACCTTCCACCACCATTGGCCGGGAATCGACCCCAGGTCAACTAACATTACAGGCTGAAGCCAGCCATTTCACTCATCTCTTCAACTACAAGAAAGTCCCAGGAGTAGTCTTAGCTACCGTAATATCTATGTTACGGCAGGGCCCTTATTACACTTTCTCTTACAGAGCTATGGAAATCATTTTGCACATGCAATAAAGCGAGGTGCAACAATTAAATCATGCCTAGCAGGGGATGGCTTCAATCCATCAATCTTTGGGTTATGGGCCCAGCACACTTCCGCTGCGCCACTCTGCAGGCTGCTTACATTTGTATACAATCTTCAAGTTTAAGAAGGGTACATTAGTTGAAATAGTTACACTACAATCTATGTTACAGCAAGGCCCTAATGACACTTTCTCTTAAGGGGCTATGGCCGCCGATTGGCCCATGTGGTAAAGCAAGGTGTAAAAAACAAAGTACACCTAGCAGAGGAAGGTTTCAATCCATCAACCTCTGGGTTATTGGCCCAGCACACTTCCACTGCACCACTCTGCTGCCACACAGTGATTGCTTCGCTGTAGGAAAAAGTGGTGTTAAACTTCTTGGACCAGACTTACTTCCTCCCTCCAAAAGACACACATACATCCCCATAAAATCATTTAGCAGCAACTGCATACACAGTCTCTGTGACGCAATCAGTTAGCACATTTGGCTGTTAACCGAAAGGTTGGTGGTTCAATCCCACCCAGGGACGGCCTTTCCTTTTGTGTTCAACAGTTGTCCGAAGAGAACCCCAGATAGCCATTTAGCAGCAACTACATATACAGTCTCTGTGGCACAATTGTTTAGTGCATTTGGCTGTTAACTGAAAGGTTGGTGGTTCAAGCCCACCCAGGGACAGCCTTGCCTTTTGTGTTCAACAGTTGTCCGAAGAGAACCCCAGATAGCCATTTAGCAGCAACTACCGTATTTCGCGCCGTATAAGACGCTCCGGAATATAAGACGCACCCAGGTTTAGAGGGCAAAAACCAGGGAAAAAAAATATACTAAACCTGGTGCATCCATATTCCAGGAGCGTCTTGTACATGTCGTCCTGTGTGTCCTCATGTGTGCTCCTGTGCCCCCCATATCCTCATGTGTCCTTCTGTGTGTCCTCCTGTGCCCCCATGTGTCCTCCTGTGCCCCCATGTATCCTTCTGTGCCTCCCATGTGTCCTCCTGTGTGTCCTAATGTGCCCCCCATGTGTCCTCATGTGCCCCCATGTGTCCTCCTGTGTGTCCTAATGTGCCCCCCATGTGTCCTCATGTGCCCCCATGTGTCCTTCTGTGCCTCCCATGTGTCCTCCTGTGTGTCCTCATGTGCCCCCCATGTGTCCTCCTGTGCCCTCCATGTGTTCTCCTGTGTGTCCTCATGTGCCCTCATGTGCCCCCATGTGTCCTCCTGTGTCCTCATGTGCCCCCCATGTGTCCTCATGTGCCCCCCATGTGTCCTCATGTGCCCTCCATGTGTCCTCATGTGCCCCCATGTGTCCTTCTGTGCCCCCCATGTGTCCTCCTGTGCCCCCCATGTGTCCCTATATGTTCTCCTGTGCCCCCCCCCATGTGTCCTGTGTGTGCTCATGTGCCCCCATGTGTCTTGCTATGCCCCCTCATGTGTGCTCCGGTGCCCCATATGTCATCCGGTGCCCCCATGTGTCCTCAGTTTAAAGGCCACAGCTTTAATACAGATTTAAGATAATACAATCTAGAAAAACAATTAAATCAATCATGCATTAAGCACTAATAATAAGAATAACTTGCGTAAACCGCGCTCTGACAGGTCCCATGACAATGCCTTTCCTCTTTGTGAATGTCACAGTACCAACCACCGGCTTGCGCTAAAACCTTGTGCCACTGACCCGCGCCAGTGACACCCATTAAACTTTGCGCCACTGAACCTTGCCAGTGACGCCCATGGTGCCATTAACCAGTCGATGACCCACCCTAGAGCCACCTAGTTTAATGACCCAGAAACCATTGTGCCTCCATGGCACCCATATATCATAACCAGCACTATGCACTCTTAGCATAAATGCCTTACTCCGTTCGCCAAGCGCGGTGTGTACTTCTGGTTTCGATGTCGTCCAGGCCGGCATTGTCACGGACCCGCCTCTTGCTGTGACGAATCTGTTAGAATACAACAAGGGTAGCATAGTTAGGGTATGTTCCCAACACCCATGTGGCCACTTGCGGGATTCTGACAAGCGGTGCACAGGGAGGGTGGGTGGGAGAGTTTCCTGTATCCTATTTGGGCAGAAAGAGAGAGCAGCTCTCCTGCTCTTTTCCTATAATGCCTGGGGGAAGGTACCCCTTCGGGCACTCCACCTTTAATTCACACCTGAGCCGAATTGTGCCTGTTCAGTCCATCCCAGGGCCCGCCCAGTCATGCCCCTTTCGTTCCAGCTGTGCCTGAACTCTCGGGTTACTTGACCGGGCAGGGCCCATAGAGGTCGGACCTACCATTTACCTGAAATAAAAGCCGTGACACCCAATTGGAGTTTAAAGGCCACAGCTTTAATACAGATTTAGGATAATACAATCTAGAAAAACAATTAAATCAATCATGCATTAAGCAATAATAATAAGAATAACTTGCGTAAACCGCGCTCTGACAGGTCCCATGACAATGCCTTTCCTCAGGAAGGCAGGCACAGAAAGGCAGGGAATCCCCGACGTGGCGGCGGGTCGCGGTTCGTATCGGCGGGCGTTATTAAGTCGGGGATTCCCTGCCTTTGCCGTATAAGACGCAGGGACTTTTTCTCCCCATTTTTGGGGGAGAAAAAGTGCGTCTTATACGGCAACAAATACGGTACATACACAGTCTTTGTGACACAATTGGTTAGTGCATTTGGCTGTTAACTGAAAGGTTGGTGGTTCAAGCCCACCCAGGGACGGCCTTGCCTTTTGTGTTCAACAGTTGTCCAAAGAGAACCCCAGATAGCCATTTAGCAGCAACTACATACACAGTCTATGTGGCACAAGTTGTTAGTGCATTTGGCTGTTAACCGAAAGGTTGGTGGTTCTAGCCCACCTAGGGATGGCTTTGTGTTTTGTGAAGAGAACTAATGTACACTTCTTAAACTTGAAGATTGTATTCAAATGTAAGCAGGCTACACAGTGGCGCAGCAGAAGTGTGCTGGGTCCATAACCCAGAGGTTGATGGATTGAAACCATCCTCTGCTAGGCATGATTTCATTTTTGCACCTCGCTTTATCGCATGGGCAAAATGGTTTCCATAGCTCTAAGAGAAAGTGTAATAAGGGCCCTGTCGTAACATAGATATTACGGTAGCTAAGACTACTGCTAGGCCTTTCTTGTAGTTGAAGAGATGAGTGATATGGCTGGCTTCAGCCTGTAATGTTAGTTGACCTGGGTTCAATTCCCAGGCAATGGTGATATAGTGGTGAGCATAGCTGCCTTCCAAGCAGTTGACCTGGGTTCGATTCCTGGCCAATGTATGTGAGCTTGCTTTTGACAGCCTACAAAACCCTGGAAGACAAAATCAGAGAGAGAGAGAGAAAATTACACTCCCTGATTGATGTATACACATGCACTAGTTTAGGCCTGCAATTTAGCATTGAATGTGATTTCTGCCCTTAAAATACTGCTTTGCGTGAAAACCTAAAAAAATTCCGTGACTTTTGACGTCTATCCCACTCAACCATGTCTTCCTCCTGGTGTTAGATGCCTTGAAACATTTTTTCCATCACTTTTCTGACCAGCATCATTTTTTGTAATTTTTCAAGTTCACCTCCCCATTGAAGTCTATGGCGGTTCGCGAACCTTCGCAAGTTCGCGAACGTTTGCGGAGGTTCGCGAACTGGGTTCGCAAACCTAAAATCGGAGGTGCGGGCCATCTCTATTGAAATATTGTGTAGTAAAGTGTTTGTGTTGCTTGCACGCTCCCTCCTGGCTTGTCTGTTTGCCTAATTTCTGCAGTTTCAACACATTGGGGTTGATTAACTAAACCGTGCTATGACAAATAGCACACCTTATCAGAGATAGCATGCCTTATCAGAGATAGCATGCCTTATCAAAGTTAACGTGCCTTATCAGAGTAGCATAGATACAAACCCGCAGGATCTCAGAGCAGGACGAGTGCCATTGCCAATTAGCAGGCATAACTTTGTAGCGCTCTCTATGCTACTCTGATGAGGCATGTAACCTTTGATAAGGCGTGTTATCTCTGATAAGGCGTGCTATTTCTTATAGCATTGTTTAGTAAATCAACCGTTTTGATTGAATCCACAATATTGGATGGTCTGTGGGTTAGAATAGATTGGAAAGCATTGAGCAGTACGGCCACTAGGGTGTGTGTGACTATTAACTTTACCAGCACTATATATGCCTTACATCCAGGAAAGCGACCACCAAGACTACCAGAATCAAGTCATGAGTGGGTGACGGGCAATGCTTCATAGGTCTGAATGATGATTGTTTGTATGGCAAGATTTAGATATTTGTTGCCTAATTTAGGTGATAAAATTAAGGCTAACTATTTCAGCCACTATAGGAACTAAATGTAAACATCAAAAACAGAGCAGAGCTGATTGTCCAAATGATGGTGCTATTATTGAAGAAAAGTTAAATACATATTTAATTGGCTAGTTTGCTGGCATACTTTAATTCTTACTTGCTAGTAAGCTTCATTCCCCGTTGTTGCTCATGGACCCTCCAAAGATTACAAACAAGGGTTTGTCGGTAATGTGATCAGGGGCACGCTCCTCTTTAAGCACACATGCGGATGTACTGTGGCTGCAGGAGTATGGCTTCCCTGCACAGCAAGCTGGAGCCACTGCACTACTGTGCAGGTGTGGTTGTAGCACGGTCGTGCTCATGCCAGAAGAGGAGCGTGGCTATAAACAGCGGCCCTGATCAGCAGGAGCCAGGGCTGGATGTGAGCAGCGGGACAGCGGGACAGAGGACCAGAGGACAGCGTGGGAAGTCTCTGGAGGATTCATAGGCTTTCTTTTCTTGAGTAAGTATGTGTATCTGAACCCAAGATTCAGCTCAGGTTCTCTTTAAACATTGCAAGCTACCCCAGCTGGTTGCAATATTAATCCCTGTCTCATTAGAGATACAAAGTGTAACGATCGGTGCCAACACACAGAGAGAATCTGATTATTGGTGGGCTGCATACTCACCAATAATGCAGATATACACCGGATTATGAATGAATGATCTGCAGAATCACTAATAATCCAGGTATGTCTAACCTCTGGACACCTAAGGCGTGAGTGTACAAGATACCAGTAATACTTTGAGTGGAAACTGCCAGGAAGACTGGGGCAGTGAGGAGAAGGACATCCACCTCTAACCGTGGGTGAATTCCTTTAGGCCAAAGGCTCCCTAGGAGAGGGACCTAGGCCTGGTTGCAGGTAGCCCTGCTGCTACTATGAGCAGATGTGCCTTATCAGCTTGTGAGAACCTATTTCACCATAGCCTAGTGGCGTACCAAGGAGGTACAGGTATACAGTGCTAGTCTCGAGTGTGTGGTTCGTAGGTACAACACCCCGGAACTAGTTTAACACATAACATTCCAAAAACATACGGATAAGTTAATTGGCTCCCCCTAAAATTGGCCCTAGACTACAGTACTTACACTACATAATATAGACATATGGCAATGGTAGGGATTAGATTGTGAGCTCCTTTGAGGGACAGTTAGCGACAAGATATATATATATGTATATATATATATATATATATATATATATATATATACACTGTGCAGCGCTGCGTAATATGTCAGCGCTATATAAATACTAAATAATAATAATAATAATAACATAGGAATGACACAGTATCCTAGCCTTGGGTGTGAGGTCCGTAGTCACAACACCCTGGAACTGGTCTAAAGCATAACATAGAACTGACACAGTATCCTAGTCTTGGGTGTGAGGTCCGTAGTCACAACACCCTGGAAAGCATAACATGAGAAGGTAATCTAGCTCAGTGTGGATTCCCAGGTCCGTCCTGGTTCAACCACACTGTAGGATCTGACTGAGGTCTGTGTGCTAACACGTAAGCATTTGCAACGGCAGACAATGTGAGACTGAGGGACAAGAGGTTATATAGTGCAGCACCAGCTAGCGCCGCCCAGTCCCCTTCAGCCAATCCACATCCAGCCCTGGATCAGCTGACCGGCGTGGTCAGCTGATCCCTCTCTGCCTCCCATAAAGCTCCTGTCTTGCCGCGCGCGCGTATTCCGCAGCCTATGTACACAGGAGGGCTGCATAACATCAGACACATGTTGCCGCGTGTAAACCGCCGGAGCGGACGCGGAAACGGCCGCCACACCGCCAGAGTCCGCGGCGGCCATTCCGCGATTCTTCACACAAAGGTATTGGTTGACTGAAATTGCAAATACATGTTTAAGCCACGGAAGTATTTTAAACTTCCTCTGTTATCCATGGTCCTACCAAACTTCCTCTATTATCCACTCTCCTGCCTCTAGCATCCTTATTAAACACAAAGGCAGTGACGTAGCAATCACCCCTGCAGCACCGTGATTGCAGGCGGGCCCGTGGAAGGAGAAGATGGCCAATCCGATTAGCTCAGTGCTTTTGTGAACTAATATTTGCAGCATGAGGCCATCTCAGGAACAGCTGGGAGGGAAGGAGGCGGAGCTACAAAATTCACAGTCGCATTGCTGCATGGGAGCCAGCCAAGAGGAGAAGATAGCGCAGGTGAGGTGAGGTGAGGTTCTTGGGAGAGGGGCCTGGAACACTTCCTTATCACCCTTCCGCTCTTTGAGTCCCTCCACTTGTACTTTCTTTGCCACCATAATAACTCTCCCATGAATTTGCAGGCAGACGGGGCAGCTGCCCCCTACAGCTTCAGGTCTGTTCTCTGTCCTTCCATGCAGCCACTGATCTCTGCTTCCTGGTCCTCAAAGTTCTCACTCAATATGTCGAGACTCAAGGATGAAGACTCAGGACCAATCAACAGAGACTGAGCCACAGTGGAGGACAGAATGCATGCCCGAAGCTATAGAGGGCAGGCACCATCAGCATCATTATTCTGCACCACTGACTGCTGCGTCTATCTGCAGGTGTATATGTAGTTATGTAGTGGGGGGTGTAGATGCCAAATGAAAGATTCACAGGAGGGGGAGAGGTGTGGGCTGTGCCACACTGCAGAGCACTTTTTGATCTGACAGCGCTGCACTAAGCACTTGCATTTTTAAAAAAGACTCCCATTGACTTGCAATTCTTTTCATGTAACCGAGGTGAAATGTGTGCTAAAATCATTTTTGTTTTCTAGGTGTCCAGTCTGATCCCCAACTTGTCCAGTCAGACTCGGTGGGAGCTTCTTATGCATCCCCATTACATCTATGGCAGCTTTCACGCCAGATTCCCCATCTATGCCTAACACTGACTTATTCCTGACACTAGCCTACCCCTACTTACAACTAACACTAACCACCCCCGCTTACTCTTAAAGAAAATATGTAATGAAAAAAACTCGACTGGGGGGTACTCACCTCGGGTGGGGGAAGCCTCCGGATCCTATTGAGGCTTCCCCCGTCCTCCTCGGTCCTACGTCGGTGGCGAAAATCCTCCTGGATCGGTGTCAATGTGAATATTTACCTCCTGGGCTCCAGTGCAGGCGCAGTATCCGCTCTTCACACAGAGATAGGTGGAAATAGCCGATCTCCGTCGGACCGCTCTACTGCGCAGGCACAAGTCTTCTGCACCTGCTATTTTCGCCTATCTCTGTCAGAAGAGCCGCAACAGCGCTCCCGCTGGAGCCAGAAGAGGTAAATATTGCACAGGCTGTCGGATTTGTCGCCTGTGCATTCCGGGGGCTGCAGCGAAACCGCCGTGGGACACAGGAGGACGGGGGAAGCCTCGATAGGGTCCAGAGGCTTCCCTCTACTGAGGTGAGTACCCCCCAGGGGAATTTTTTTCAGTACAGGTTTTCTTTAACACTAAACCCAGTGCAGGCATTATTTTTTGTAGCGGCTATTTGTGTTCAAGGTAGCGGCTATTTTTTTAAAGTGGCTATTTGTTCCGCTGTTTTTTTCTGTAGAGACCTTTGTAGCCGCTATTTTTTGGATGCCTCTGGCACATCTATGCAAGATAGATGTGAGGAAAAAGAATAAAATAGCGGTAATAGAATATCAGTATTATTACCAATATTCCAACATCTGCTATAGTAGAATATTGATGATCTATCTGGTAGAGAAAAATATTGATATTCAGGGCCGGGCCGAGGCATAGGCTGGAGAGGCTCCAGCCTCAGGGCGCAGTGTAGGAGGGGGCGCAGAATTCATTCAGCTGTCATTCCTAATTGTGTTTAAAGCAGAAAGAAATAAGAAAAGGGGATACATGGCAGTGACTGCAAGCCAGATAACTAGATATTAAGGTGTTGGGGAGGTTGTGGGCCCTGTGGCGCCTCTTAGTCTAATAGCAATCAGTGTGTGACAGCTGGGGTGGGAGGGATGGAGGGGCGCACTTTGGTGTCTCAGCCTTGGGTGCTGGAGGACCTTGTCCCTGCTCTGTTGATATTAGAGGTATGAATGGAGCAGTAAAAACGTGAAAAGGAAAGAAGAAGAAAAGGGCAATTAGCATATTATTATTTATTTATTTATTTATTTATTTATTTATTTTTGCAAATAGTATTTAAAGTAGCCATAGCTTTGAATAGATAGTTACATGTGTCTACTGAGCACATGTATGCATGCATGTGCATGTGTGTGCCAAGTGTGATTTTGAAGACTACATGCATAGTTATTTGCTGTAACATGCAAATTATGTGACATCATTTCCTTTTTTGGAAAGTTATCTACAGCATTAAGATTGCGCTGTTGTTTCCTCAGATATCTACATATTTGAAACAAAGAGATCTACAACAATGAAGACTGTACTGTGTTTCTTCATATCATTAATATTTTTACCAGGTGATAGAAGCTATTCACTAAAGATATAAAACGCAGCTTATTCTTTTCATGTAACTGAGGTGAAATGTGTGCTAAAATCATTTTTTGTTTTCTAGGTGTCCAGTCTGATCCCCAACTTGTCCAGTCAGATTCGGTGGTGGTAAAGCTGGGAGGCTCCCATACACTGACCTGTACGGCTTCTGGGTTCACATTCAGCAGCTACAATATACACTGGATCAGGCAAACTGCTGGTGGTACGTTACAGTGGCTGGGCTATATTTACTATTATGGAACTGGCACAGGCTATCACGATGCAGTTAAAGGAAGATTTACAATCACCAACAACAATAACATATCAAACCTAAAAATGGACAATCTGAAGGCTGAAGACACTGCTGTATATTACTGTGCAAGATACACACTGGCAGAAAATGTATCTCAAGAATAACAAAAACTAGGCAGTCTCTCCTTCCTACTATCAGTAGGTGGCAGCAAAACATGAACAATAATGAATAACAATGCAGGAATTTATAATTATACCTCTACATTTATATAACTGGTAATTTTAACCCTTTCACCTCCAAGGGTTTTTTAAAATAATTAACATGTATTTCATATTTCTATGGGAAGGTGTATAATAAGGTATTTGGATGTGGTTTTACTTTTTGGCCACAAGATGGAGATATAGAGTCAGTGTGTTCTAAAAATAGAAACAGAACCATCTGTTTATATTTGTTTAAATTTGTGTACATACAGGGACGTAGATACTCGTGCTGGGGGAGGTGAAAAGGTGTTAAACTGGAATTCTTGGCAACATATGTGGGTAGGGGGGTTTAATGCCTTTGTTTACATCCTCCGTGACAGTGGGAGTATAGTCAGAAATCCATGGGCTTTCCTTTAGCACACATTGGGCTCGATTTACAAGCAGTTAGCACGTGCGCAAAGTTTTGTGCCCGCACGCTAACATTTGTGCGGGATGATGCAGACTTTTCGCGCGCAAAGGTCTGCAATATCGCGCGCAAAAAACTTTGCGCACATAAAGATGCGCGCACAGCACCTTGTGTGCTAACTGCTTAGCATGGGCGTGCTAACAGTTAGCACTTTTTTTGTGAATCGAGCACTTGAATGTGTTTTCCCCATGCAGATAAAAAAAAGTGAAGCACTGCAAGCATTTTCTCTATCAATGAATTACAGAAAGTGTTTCTCTATGTGCCCTTAGTTGTCAATCTCTCAGGAAAGGGGAAAATAAACTTATCACCCCATGGGGCCCCCTGTGTCTTCTGGGCCCCCCTGCGGCTGTGGCTTCTGGAACCCCCTGCGGCTGCATACCTTGCAGGGTATATTGTTATGTTTTAGTTCATTTCTGCAATGATCTTGTTTTTAATGCTTATAGTATGTAATTGATTACCGTATACACTTGACTATAAGTCAAGAAACTTAGGACTGACTGACTGACTTTGCTGAAGGTCGCATGCGTTATGCAAGTACCGTGTGCTATGCAAGTAATGAAGTGCAGTACCTGGGTAACTTGCACATGATATAGGTACATAGGCTTTTTACCGCTAACTCAATGTCGAAAGTCGTGATAAAATTGTCATGCACTGCCTGAATACACCCCAATATCTTTAGATGGGCCTACATGTTTAATGTTATTTTTAATCTGAGCTAACATTTCATCTGGTATTACAGCTGAAAAAAGCCTTGTAATAACACCTAACTACAAAATATTAATGTATTTGATTCTTCTTACATTGAAATTAAATCATAGTGAAAATTGTGTTTTCAGAATGATTACATTATTAAATGGGAGAATTTCAAAATATGTGGATGCTTTAAAAGTAAAGAATTCATAAGGAGGCAAGATTTGAGTGGTAATAGTATCTCAAAAGCTTTCTCCATCATACAAACTATTATTGTGATGATCTGCTCAGCTGGCTGCACTGCAGACAGCTGTTTGACCATTCCTCTAGTCTGTGGGCTGCAGGTCTCTGGAAGAGAGACCTGTCTTTCCATTGCAAGTTTCTGGTCTGTTCTGCTGCCAAGAAATTTGCATACATTCGTTATGCAAATCCCCTACCTGCCTCCTGTGATGACTGGCAGTATAAAGGTTGGGATTACCCACAGTCCTTTGCTGGTCATTTCTTCAGAGTTTGTAGTAAACACTCCTAGAGTGTCAGCCAAGCTACTTCTTGTTAAAGTTATCTTAGAGTAATTCTTGGGACTGCACTAGGCAGATTCCCTAGTGCAGTTAGGATTGCATATCTGTTTGTTTCTCTGTTGCGATTGTCCTGTCCCAGCGGTGGTCGACAGGAAATCGTTCTGTTTGTCTAGGGTGCTAACCGGCGCTGCGGTAGTTACTGGTAGCCCCTTCTGATCTGTCTTGTCTGGATCGCAATAGCCTCTAGCGGTAGTGGCTGTGGATCCTTCTGATCTAGTTTCTGGAGTGTAAGCTAGAGCTGCGGTTGCTTCCGGCTACCTCATCTGATCTGTCTTGTTTAGATCGCACTAGCCGCTAGCGTTAGCGGCTGTGGATCTTTCGGATCTGTGTTCCTGCTTGGATCACACTTGCTCTGGCGGAAGAGCGTTGGCTTCTTTCTGCCTAGTTCCTGTTTCTTGTTTGTCTGTCTTGTCTGATACGGGCGCTTGCTGAAGGCTCGGTGAGGTAACCGTTAAGCAAGCGTTCACGTTCTTTGTTTTGTGTTTGTCTGTCGGTGGTTAGTTAGGCGTGCTTGTCTCTGTTGTGCTTATCACGCGGAGACCGCGCATAAACACGTGCACTGTTGCGAATGAGTGTGGTGTTCGCGTTTACTTAGCGTTTGTTATTTTCTTTATCATTCTCATTGTATTTTTTGCTGTGCCTTTGCTCCTCTTGTGTTCTGTTCTGGTCTGTCTTGTGTCACTTTTGGCGATCGCCTTTCTCGCGATCGCGTTCCTACTTTTGTTTCTGCTGATGTGTGTTCACCGTCGCAGGGTCGCGACTAGATTGGTGAACACACATTCGTCCTGTCCCTGTGCTCTTTCTCTTTATGGGCTGTTCAGCCCCGCATTGTCTTGATCTGTACAATCCCCATCTGGCATCTGTGGCTGTGCAGCGATTGTACTCGTCTGCACTCCACAGCGCCATCTGCCGGTGGGAATTGCCCTCTACTGCATTGCACCTAGCCTGGGTTCACCCAATTATACGCTTGTGGAAGGTTTTCGCTGTGTCAGTGCGCATCTCGTGCGCTGACCACGAAAACGATTCCGCAAACGTTACAATCATCCATTGATTAATGGGTGACTCATAAATATGCCTAAATGCTTCAGGTACTATAGCAAGTTCGGCCTATCTGGACGAGCTTACTCGTCCAGATAGGCACTGCTGCTGCCGCTGCATGGTGCGCACGATCGGGCGCACTCCCGCTGCCTGCCGCTAGCCCCCGATCAGTGAATGGGAATATATATATATAATGGGAATATATATTCAGAGAGCGCGGTATTTCTGCCCCCAGGAAACTTCTCCTCTTCTTTTTAGTTCCTGGATGCGAGATCGTTCGCATGCAGGACTTTTTTTTACTGTGGCAATCTTGTGGCCAAATAGTAAACTGCACCTACATACATTTTTAATTAAACAATTCTATTATTTTACATTTAAAATTAGAAGTTTCCCTCCCACACCAAAAATTACCCACATACATTTTTTATTAAAATAAAAAAAAAAAAATACAATAAAAAAAAAGCAACATAAATAGTTACCCAAGGGTCTGAACTTTTTAAATATGCATGTCAAGAGAGTATGTTATTATATTATTTAAAATTATAAGCTTATAAATAGTGATGGACGCAAATTGAAAAAATGCACCTTTATTTCTAAATAAAATATCGCCACCATAAATTGTGATAGGGACATCATTTAAATGGTGTAATAACCGGGACAGATGGGCAAATAAAATACATGAGTTTTAATTACAGTAGCATATATTGATTTCAAACTACTGTATAATGACCAAAAACTGAGAAATAATGAATTTTTTTCATTTATTTCTTAAGCTTCCTGTTAAAATGGATTTAGAAAAAAATAATTCTTAGCAAAATGTACTACCCAAAGAAAGCCTAATTAGTGACGGAAAAAGCAAGATATTGATCAATTAATTGTGATAAGTAGCAATAAAGGGGAGGTGAACGTTGTTCGGATGCATGAGGTTTTCGACACTGCGGTGCTGAACCGGTTAAAATCCAAATCTAAACATGATATCAATTTAAGTGACCTGTAGCATAACTCCCCACTAACTACTATACCTAACCCCCATCCAATCAACAAGGATCCCCAATACCCAATACCAAAATTCACAGTAGCATTGCTCCATGGGAGCCAGCCAAGAGAAAAAGACAGCGCAGGTGAGGTTCTTGGGAGAGGGGGCCGGAACACTTCCTTATCACCCTTCCGCTCTTTGAGTCCCTCCGCTTGTACTTTCTTTGCCACCATAATAACTCTCCTATACATTTGCAGACAGACGGGGCAGCTGCCCCCTACAGCGTCAGGTCTGCTCTCTGTCCTTCCATGCAGCCACTGATCTCTGCTTCCTGGTCCTCAAAGTTCTCACTCGATATGTCGGAGGACTCACCAGTCAGCAGAGACTGAGCCACAGTGGAGGACAGAATGCATGCCCAAACCTATAGAGCGCAGGCACCATCAGCATCATTATTGTGCACCACTGAGTGCTGTGTCTGTCTGCAGGTGTATATGTAGTTACGTATGTAGTGAGGGGAGTAGATGCCAAATGAAAGGTGCACAGTAGGGGCAGAGGTGTGGGCTGTGCCACACTGCAGAGCACTTTTTGATCTGACAGCGCTGCACTTGCATTTAAAAAAAAAGACTCCCATTGACTTAAAGTGAACCTCCGGACTAAAAATCTACTCAGCAGAACTGAAAAGGCTTGGTGTTTCTTTAACAGTTTCACAGCATCAAAACTTTGTTTTTCTTACCATAGCATCATTTGTAGCTGCATGTTTATCTAAGCTCCACCCATCAAAGAAAACTGCCCGGGCTTTTTTCCCCTGATGCTGTGCAAAGCATGATGGGATTTCCCATGTTGCTATTCACGTTGCCTAGCAACTGGGTGGGGTGATCAGCACACCCAGTTGCTAGTCTCGTGCTCCCTGTCACCTCCTTTCAACCAAAAAGATGGCTGCCCTCATGAAATCAAACATTTGCCTGTTCTTTTAAAACAGGGTGGGTAAGGGATTATATTATCTATCTATTTTAATTAACATAACTAATGTAACTTAATGACAGTATGTTTGTTTAGACTGGAGTTCCTTTTTAAATTAAATTGCATTAAATTTATGGCAAAATTAAAGCGTTTACGATTTTTTAGGAAACTCGTGATTGCAGCAATTTCACTGCAATTTTAATGCAATTCAATGACAGTGGTTTTTAAAAATGCAAACGCAGCACTTCAGATCGAAAAAGCGCTCTGCAGTTTGTTTCGGGTATATGGTAGTCAGAATTTCTTTTTCAAAGGGTGCCTGGGGCAACCCACACTTTAAATGGTGGCCAGGGGGCTTCTTATGTGTCCTCATTACATCTATGGCAGCTTTCACTCCAGATTCCCCATCTATGCCAACACTGACTTATTCCTAACAGTAACCTACCCCTACCTACAACTAACACTAACCACCCCGCTTACGCTTAACACTAAATCCAGTGCAGGCATTATTTTCTCCAGATGTAGCCATTATTTTTTGTAGTGGCTAATTGTTCCCTTTTTTTTTCTGTAGAGGCCTTTGTAGCTGCTATTTTCTGGATGCCTCTGGCACTTCTATGCAAGAGAGTTGTGAGGAAAATGAAATAGCGGTAATAGAATATCGGTATTATTACCATTCCAACATCTGCTATAGCAGAATATTGAGGATCTATCTGGTAGAGTAGTGGCGGAGAGCGGCATGGACGCCGTCTCCGCGTGTCAGCCGGCGGCGGTCCCCGCCGCGCTGTCTCACACAGGTCCTTCGGCCGCAATCAGGGCACGCATTACGCGCCCGGCGGCAGGACCTTTATGCAGCCAGACGGAGAGTCAGGTGACTCACCGGTCAGCTGACTCCTGCTGGTTCTCGGATTGGCTGGGCGGCTGGGTGGCGCTGCAGAAGCGCTCCCAGCATATAAGGAGCTTTGTCTCAGTTGCTCCTCGTCTGCTGTCGTGAATACTTAGGTGTAAATGCTCAGACCTTAGCTCAGTTCCTAGGTGTTGATACCAAGGACGTCACACCTCAGTTTAGGATTGTATTGTATATTTACCTGTGTTTTGACTCTGGCTATCCCTGACTACTCTTTACTCTAATCGATCTTGTACCTCTGCCTATCTGATTCAAGTTGCCAACCCTGCCTGTTTGCCGACTCTGAATCAGCCTTCCGTTCCTGTACTGCTGCCGCCTTTCTGTTGCCGAACCTCTGCTTGTCTGACCTTTCTCCCTCCAGTGGATCGTCTCCCACTGGTGGGCTATCTCTGAAGCTTGCCTCTCTGAGACGCCTGCCCTAGCAGATCGTTACTGCTAGAGGCTGAGAGTCCTCTTCTAGCCTCTTAGAGGATCTCACATACGGGGTTCCCATTCAGAGGTAACCACACCTCGGAGGAATCGCTGTGTGGTGGTTATTTCCACGGTCGTGTGTGTTGATACTGTCGTTATTGTTATCACTGTTATAGGTGTCCAGAGGTTAGTCATACTCGTATTATTGGTGATTCTGCAGGTCATCAATAATCGGGTATTCATCTGCATTGTTGGGGATACTGCAGATCGCCAATAATCAGATTCTCTCTGGGCGCTGTCACCTATCGTTACAAGTAGAATATTGATATTAGAGGTATGGATGGAGCAGTAAAAACGTGAAAAGGAATGAAGAAAAAAAGGGGCAATTAGCATATTATTATTATTATTTATGTATTTATTTATTTTTGCAGATAGTATTTAAAGTAGCCATAGCTTTGAATAGATAGTTACATGTGTCTACTGAGCACATGTATGCATGCATGTGCATGTGTGTGCCAAGTGTGGTTTTGAAGACTACATGCATTGTTATTTTCTGTAACATGCAAATTATGTGACATCATTTCCTTTTTTGGAAAGTTATCTAAAGCATAAAGATGGAGCTTTTGTTTGAGATCTACAACAATGAAGACTGTTCTGTGTTTCTTCATATCATTAATATTTTTACCAGGTGATAGAAGCTATTCACTAAAGATATAAAACGCAGCTTATTCTTTTCATGTAACTGAAGTGAAATGTGTGCTAAAATAATTTTTTTATTTTCTAGATGTCCAGTCTGATCCCCAACTTGTCCAGTCAGACTCGGTGGTGGTAAAGCCGGGAGCCTCCCATACTGTCTCTGACCTGTACGGCTTCTGGGTTCACATTCAGCAGCTACAATATGCACTGGATCAGGCAAACTGCTGGTGGTACGTTACAGTGGCTGGGTTATATTTACTATGATGCAGGGGCGTAGCAATAGGGGTTGCAGAGGTAGCGACCACATCGGGGCAATTGGGCCAGAGGGGCCCCGAAGGGCCCTCCCTCAACTACAGTATTAGCTCTCCATTGGTCCTGTGCTCATAATAATCACTTCTATAGATACTTTGAATAGTGGTAATCATTAACAATCTGCTCCCCATTCCCTTCTTGCACCTCTGACACTGTAGTAGCCATTGGCAGGTTTTGATGCGTCGTATCAATTTCTATGTATAGAGTGCTTGGGGGGCCCCATTGTAAAACTTGCATCGGGGCCCACAACTCCTTAGCTACGCCACAGCTATGATGGAACCAGCACAGGCTATCACGATGCAGTTAAAGGAAGATTTACAATCACCAGAGACAACAACAATAACATATCAAACCTAAAAATGGACAATCTGAAGGCTGAAGACACTGCTGTATATTACTGTGCAAGATACACACTGGCAGAAAATGTATCTCAAGTATAACAAAAACTAGGCAGTCTCTTCTTCTTACTATCAGTAGGTGGCAGCAAAACATGAACATGAACAATAAAGAATAACAAACAATGCAGGAATTTTTAATTATACCTCTACATTTATATAACTGGTAATTGTAAACTGGAATTCTTGGCAACATATGGGGGTAGGGGGGTTTAATGCCTTTGTTTACATCCTCCATGACAGTGGGAGTATAATCAGAAATCCCTGGGCTTTCTTTTAGCACACATTGGGCTCGATTCACAAGCAGTTAGCACGTGCGCAACGTTTTGTGCCCGCACACTAACTAACATTTGTGCGCGATGATGCGGACTTTTCACACGCAAAGGTCAGCAATATCACGCGCAAACATTAGCGCGGGAGCAAAAACTTTGCACACATAAAGATGAGCGCACGGCACCTTGGGCTTGATTCACTAACCGGCGCTAAGCCGGTTATGAGCTCTATCACTTAGTAGGTGCAAACCACGGCACTAGGTAGTTTGCGCCCACACATCTCTCTCAGTCTTGCTCACTGTGCATGCAGCGCGGGTGCGCCGGTATTAGTGCGCGGTGCGATTATGACGTCGCTCCCGCTGCCCTTTACACGATAACGGCTCATCGGGTGCCCCTGGAACGGTGCATTAATGCGCCGCTTCGAGGGCACCCGATGCGCTATTAACCTTAGCACCTGGTGCGCCGTTTAAAGGGCAGCGTGCGACGTGAACGTCGCACCGTGCACTATTTCCGCCGCACAGCACTGTGCGTGCACTGAGCGGGGCTGTGCACGAAGTAGCTCTGTGCAGCCGCGCAGAGCTACTTAAGTGGCACTAAGAGGCCACAGGATTCCTCTTCCCTAATCACTGACTTTAACATTTCATATTGTGTTGTGGAACCAGCTGTCAGTCATGCCAGGGGCATAACTAGGAATCACTGGGCCCCCATGCGAAACCTTGGATGGGGCCCCCTCCCCTTCTGCACAGGTAAATTGAGAACCAATGTTATTCAATTGGCTAGTGCACACGTGAATGTGTTTTTACCATTCAGGTAAAAACTGACAGTAGTGAAGCACTGCAGGCATTTTTTCTATCAATTACATTAGCTTCTGTAATAAATGTGCATGTTTTCACAAATACAGACACACGTAATGTGCATAAAACGCATCCAGACATGTGTGCTCCCAGCCTCAGTTTATTACACTCACTCTGTCCTCTATTGGAGCAGAACTGGCTCTGCAGACTTCTCTAGCACCACTACAGTACAGAGCACTTGGAGAGGGGTGTAGAGATTGGGAGCTGGGCGCTGTACACAAGAGCCTGCTGCACACTGAATAGGGACTGTCTACAAATCTTTGTCTACAAAACTTTGTATGATTCACTATTGGCTAGTGTTCACTTGAATGTGTTTTCCCCATGCAGATAAAAAAACTGAAGCACTGCAAGCATTTTCTCTATCAATGAATTAAAGAAATTGTTTCTCTATGTGCCCTTAGTTGTCAGTCTCTCAGGACAGGGAAAAGAAACTTCTCCCCCCATTGGGGCCCCCTGCGGCTGCATACCTTGCAGGGTCTATTGTTATGTTTTAGTTCATCCCTGCAATGGTCTTGTTTTTAATGCTTATAGTATGTAATTGATTACCGTATACACTCGACTATAAGTCAAGAAATTTAGGACTGACTGACTGACTTTGCTGAAGGTCGCATGCGTTATGCAAGTACCGTGTGCTATGCAAGTAATGAAGTGCAGTACCTGGGTAACTTGCACATGATATAGGTACATAGGCTTTTTACCGCTAACTCAATGTCGAAAGTCGTGATAAAATTGTCATGCACTGCCTGAATACACCCCAATATATTTAGATGGGCCTACATTTTTAATGTTATTTTTAATCTGAGCTAACATTTCATCTGGCACTACAGCTGAAAAAAGCCTTGTAATAACACCTAACTACAAAATATTAATTTATTTGATTCTTCTTACATTGAAATGAAATCATAGTGAAAATTGTGTTTTCAGAATGATTACCTTATTAAATGGGAGAATTTCAAAATATGTGGACACTTTAAAAGTAAAGAATTCATAAGGAGGCAATGCTTAAGTGGTAATAGGTAGCATCTCAAAAGCTTTCTCCATCGTACAAACTATTATCCATTGATTAACCACTTAAGGACTGCAGTCATAAAACCCCTTAAAGAGAAACTCCAACCTAGAATTGAACTTTATCCCAATCAGTAGCTGATACCCCCTTTTACATGAGAAATATAATGATTTTCACAAACAGACCATCAGGGGGCGCTGTGTGACTGATTTTGTGCTGAAACCCCTCCCACAAGAAGCTCTGAGTACCGCGGTACTCTGGGCAAACTGCCACAATGTAACAATGTTCACAGACAGGGAATAGCTGCTTACAGCTGTCTCTAACAGCCAAAACAGCTAGGAGCAGCTACATAACCTGCCCACAGTAAAAATGTCACCATGTAATAAATGTCAGAATGCAAATCAGGGAGAGGAAAGATTCTACAATGAGCAAACACTGACTAAATCATTTATACATAATTATGGTAAAAATGAAGCACTTTTCTAACTACATTATTTTCACTGGAGTTCCTCTTTAAAGAGAGTCTGAAGCGAGAATAAATCTCGCTTCAGACCTCATACTTAGCAGGGGCATGTGTGCCCCTGCTAAAACGCTGCTATCCCGCGGCTTAACGGGGGTCCCTTCACCCCCAAACCCACCCCCGTACAGAGCGGAATCTCTTCCGCATAGAGGCAAGGCTTACCGCCGCAGCCCTGCCTCTCAGCGCGTCTATCAGACACGTACCTCCGCCTCTCCCCCGCCCCTCTCAGTCTTCCTTCACTGAGAGGGGCGGGGGAGAGGCGGCGATGCGCGTCTGATAGACGCGCTGAGAGGCAGGGCTGCAACCGTTCTCTCTCGGAGCAGAAAAATCTACGACCAAGTTGGTCGTAGATTTTGCGGGGGGGGAGGGTTTGGGGGTGAAGGGACCCCCGTTAGCGTACGTTAAAAAAGGGCGCCCGGAAAAAAGGGCGCAGGGTTTTAAAAGATAATCATGAATAACGTTTAAAAAAAATTGTGTTATATTTTGTTTAAAAATAATGTTTTATAAAGTTATAAATCATTAAATAATGTGTATAAAATCGGCAATTTTAAAAATGTTAATCTTCCCTGTTTAAAAATTGAAATTTATAATAACGTTTTATAAAACATTAATAAGAATTTTACTAAAGCTATACCTAACCCTACTCTCACACAGAACCCTCCCTGTACCTATCCCTAACCCCTAGACCCCCCTGTTGGTGCCTAACCCTAAGACCCCCCTGTTGGTGCCTAACCCTAAGACCCCCTGGTGGTGCCTAAACCTAAGACCCCCCTGTTGGTGCCTAACCCTAAGACCCCCCTGTTGGTGCCTAACCCTAAGACCCCCTGTTGGTGCCTAACCCTAAGACCCCCCTGTTGGTGCCTAACCCTAAGACCCCCCTGTTGGTGCCTAAACCTAAGACCCCCCTGGTGGTGCCTAAACCTAAGACCCCCCCTGTGATAAGCATTAATAACGTTTTAAAAAAATATGGTGCGGTTTTTCGTTTAAAAATGAAAAAAAAAAAAATATTGTACGGTTTTTCGTTTAAAAGTAATGTTTTAAAAAATATTGTACTGTTTTTCGTTTAAAAATAATGGTTTTAAAAATTATAAATCATTAAATAATGTGTAATCATGAGAAACAGTTATAAAACATTAAAAGTCTCCGGGCGCCGCTTTTAAAACGTTATTTTTCTCCGGCGCCCTTTTTTCCTGTTGGGCGCCGATTTAAACGATATTTATTATGGGAGTGAATGGCGGCGCCCTTTTTGTCCACCTGCCTCATGCGCCCAAATTTCCTGCTTCCCCCCCGTTAAGCCTCGGGATAGCGGCGTTTTAGCAGGGGCACACGTGCCCCTGCTAAGTATGAGCTCTGAAGCGAGATTTATTCTCGCTTCAGAGTCTCTTTAAGGACCAGAGCCTTTTTTCCATTCAGACCACTGCAGCTTTAACGGTTTATTGCTCGGTCATACAACCTGCCATCTAAATGAATTTTACCTCCTTTTCTTGTCACTAATACAGCTTTCTTTTGGTGCTATTTGATTGCTGCTGCAATTTTTACTTTTTATTATATTCATCAAAAAAGACACGAATTTTGTCAAAAAAATGATTTTTTTTACTTTCTGTGCTGACATTTTTCAAATAAAGTAAAATTTCTGTGTACATGCATCACGAAAAATGTGGACAAACATGTTTTTGAAAAAAAAAACCCATTCAGCCTATATTTATTGGTTTGGGTAAAAGTTATAGCGTTTACAAACTATGGTGCCAAAAGTGAATTTTCCCATTTTGAAGCATCTCTGACTTTTCTGACCAACTGTCATGTTTCATGAGGTGCTAAAATTCCAGGATGTTATAAATACCCCCCAAATGACCCCATTTTGTAAAGAAGACATCAAATCAAATCAAATCAAAGATAGCTTTATTGGCATGACCAAGATTCATTACAGGTATTGCCAAAGCAAGGGGAAATAGGGGACATGGGAGGGGGTGGGGTAGGGGGACAATGGCTAAGCAGTCTGTGGACATTTTTTAGGTTTACAGTTCTGTTATGCTCCTCTCAGTCTGTGGCATGCTGTGACATAGTGTGCAGCGATTGTCACTGTGGATTCCTCTTCTCCTAGTAGGATATATGTTTTTCTCTCATCTTCTAGTGTGAGAAAGTCTGGGAATAGTTCCAACAATTTCTTAAAGTAAGTGTCCCTGGTTGCAGTATATTTGGGGCAGTGCAGCAGGAAGTGGCTTTCATCCTCAAGGGTCTTCTGCTCACAGTGTTGGCATAGTCTCTCCTCCCTGGGTTTGTACGTCTGTCTGTGTCTCCCAGACTCTATTTCGAGGTTGTGAGCACTCAATCTGTAGACACTCAGGATTTTCCTCTCTTGAGAGTTTTGCAGCTTTTCCAGGTATGGGGCCATTTTATATTCTCTTTGTATTCACTGAGAGGCATGGTGAGTTCATAGAAGATTTTTTTTTTCCACAAGTTAGCGGAAAATGACACTTTGTGACAAAAAAAAGAGAAAAAAAAAGGTTTCCACTTGCGACAAAAAAAATGAAATCTGCCACAGACTCACTATGCTCCTCTCTGAATACCATGAAGTGTCTACTTTTCAAAATGGGGTCATTTGTGGGGTGTGTTTACTGCCCTGGCATTTTGGGGGGTACTAAATTGTAAGCACCCCTGTAAAGCCTAAAGGTGCTCATTGGACTTAGGGCCCCTTAGCGCAGTTAGGCTGCAAAAAAGTGCCACACATGTGGTATTGCCGTACTCAGGAGAAGTAGTATAATGTGTTTTGGGGTGTATTTTTAGAAATCTCTCTGTAAATGGACAATTGTGTGTAAAAAAACTCAAAAAATTGTCATTTACAGAGATATTTCTCCCACCCAGCATGGGTATGTGTAAAAATACACCACAAAACACATTATACTACTTCTCCTGAGTACAGCGGTACCACATGTGTGGCACTTTTTTGCACCTTAACTGCGCTAAGGGGCCCAAAGTCCAATGAGTACCTTTAGGATTTCACAGGTCATTTTGCGACATTTGGTTTCAAGACTACTCCTCATGGTTTAGGGCAGTATAGGAACCCCACAAATGATCCCATTTTAGAAAGAAGACACCCCAAGGTATTCCGTTAGGAGTATGGTGAGTTCATAGAAGATTTTATTTTTTGTCACAAGTAAGCGGAAATTGATTTTAATTGTTTTTTTTTTTCACAAACTGTCATTTTCCGCTAACTTGTTCTTAGCGCACCTAGGCTGCAAAAAAGTGTCACACATGTGGTATCGCCATACTCAGAAGAAGTAGTATAATGTGTTTTGGGGTGTATTTTTACACATACCCATGCTGGGTGGGAGAAATATCTCTGTAAATGACAATTTTTTGATTTTTTTTACACACAATTGTCCATTTACAGAGAGATTTCTCCCACCCAGCATGGGTATGTGTAAAAATACACCCCAAAACACATTGTACTACTTCTCCCGAGTACGGCGATACCACATGTGTGACACTTTTTTGCAGCCTAGGTGCGCTAAGGGGCCCAACGTCCTAATCACAGGTCATTTTAAGGCATTTGTTTTCTAGACTACTCCTCACGGTTTAGGGCCCCTAAAATGCCAGGGCAGTATAGGAACGCCACAAGTGACCCCATTTTAGAAAGAAGACAGCCCAAGGTTCATAGAAGATCTTATTTTTTGTCACAAGTTAGTGAAAAATGAAACTTTGTGAAAAAAACAATAAAAATCAATTTCCGCTAACTTGTGACAAAAAATAAAATCTTCTATGAACGCTTCATACACCTAACAGAATACCTTGGGTGTTCTTTTTTCTAAAAAGGGGTCACTTGTGGAGTTCCTATACTGCCCTGGCATTTTATGGGCCCAAAACCGTGAGTAGTCTGGAAACTGAATGTCTCAAAATGACTGTTCAGGGGTATAAGCATCTGCAAATTTTGATGGCAGGTGGTCTATAAGGGGGCGAATTTTGTGGAACCGGTCATAAGCAGGGTGACCTCTTACATGACAGGTTGTATTGGGCCTGATCTGATGGATAGGAGTGCTAGGGGGGGTGATAGGAGGTGATTGATGGGTGTCTCAGAGGGTGGTTAGAGGGGAAAATAGATGCAATCAATGCACTGGGGAGGTGATCGGAAGGGGGTCTGAGGGGGATCTGAGGGTTTGGCCGAGTGATCAGGAGCCCACACGGGGAAAATTAGGGCTTGATTTGATGGGTAGGTGTGCTAGGGGGTGACAGGTGGTGACAGGAGGTGATTGATGGGTGTCTCAAGGTGTGATTAGTGGAGGGAATGGATGCAAGCAATGCACTGGCGAGGTGATCAGGGCTGGGGTCTGAGGGCGTTCTGAGGGTGTGGGCGGGTAATTGGGTGCCCTAGGGGCAGATAGGGGTCTAATCTGATGGGTCGCAGTGACAGGTGGTGACAGGGGGTGATTGATGGGTAATTAGTGGGTGTTTAGAGGCGAGAACAGATGTAAACAATGCACTTGGGAGGTGATCTGATGGCGGGTCTGCAGGCGATCTGATGGTGTGGGTGGGTGATCAGATTGCCCGCAAGGGGCAGGTTAGGGGCTGATTGATGGGTGGCAGTGACAGGGGGTGATTGATGGGTGGCAGTGACAGGGCATGATTGATGGGTGATTGATAGGTGATTGACAGGTGATCAGTGGGTTATTACAGGGAAGAACAGATGTAAATAATGCACTGGCAAATTGATAAGCGGGGGTCTGAGGGCAATCTGAGCGTGTGGGCGGGTGATTGGGTGCCCGCAAGGGGCAGATTAGGGTCTAATCTGATGGGTAACAGTGACAGGTGGTGATAGGGGGTGATTGATGGGTAATTAGTGGGTGTTTAGAGGAGAGAACAGATCTAAACAGTGCACTTGGTGATCTGACTTCGGGTCTGCAGGCGATCTAATGGTGTGGGTGGGTGATCAGATTGCCCGCAAGGGGCAGGTTAGGGGGGCTGATTGATGGGTGGCAGTGACAGGGGGTGATTGATGGGTGATTGACAGGTGATTGACAGGTGATCAGGGGGGATAGATGCATACAGTACACAGGGGTGGTGGTCTGGGGGGGGGGGGGTGTCTGGGGAGAATCTGAGGGGTGGGGGGGTGATCAGGAGTCCCCAGGGTGCAGTTTAGGGACTAAAAAAAAATAGCGTTGACAGATAGTGACAGGGAGTGATTGATGAGTGATTAGGGGGGTGATTGGGTGCAAACAGTGGTCTGGGGGGTGGGCAGGGTGGGGTCTGAGGGGTGCTGTGTGCGATCAGGGGGCAGGGGGGGGGCAGATCAGTGTGTTTGGGTGCAGACTAGGGTGGCTGCAGCCTGCCCTGGTGGTCCCTCGGACACTGGGACCACCAGGGCAGGAGGCAGCCTGTATAATACGCTTTGTATACAATACAAAGCGTATTATACGCTTTGTATGTGGCAGATCGGGGTTAACATCCCGCCGGCGCTTCCGTATGGCCGGCGGGATGTTGTCGCGGGTGGGCAGAGCCTAATGCCGGCGGATGCGCGTGCATCAGTGGTGCTCAAATACCCCTTTTCAAAATTCGAGTTAGGTCGAATTCGAATAGTAAATTATTCGAGGTCAGTCGAATATTCGAGTCGAATAATTTTTACTATTCGATTCGACCTCGGAATTCGAGCTCACTATTCGAGTCGGTATTCGAGCTCATTATTCGAGCTGACTATTCGAAATGGCCTTAAATAGCTTCCAACACTTGTTTTGAGGGTGAATGATGCAAGAAACCTCTTTTTTTCCAAGTAACAACAGCAAGTGATTATGTGGGGATGTTCCTTTAAAAAAAAAAAAGTTGAAAAGAGAAGTTGTGTCCAGAAATGTGTTCAGTACTGTATATACTTCTTCTTCTTCTTCTTTATCTTCTATATCTTCTTCTTCTTCTTCTTCTATATCTTCTTCTTCTATATCTTCTTCTTCTATATCTTCTTCTATATCTTCTTCTTCTTTTATATTGTCTTCTTCTTCTTCTTCATCTTCTTCATCATCATCTTCTTCTTCTTCATCTTCTTTTTCTTCATCTTCTTCATCTTCTTCATCTTCTTCTTCATCTTCTTCATCTTCTTCTTCATCTTCTTCATCTTCTTCTTCTTCTTCATCTTCTTCTTCTTCATCTTCTTCATCTTCTTCTTCATCTTCTTCATCTTCTTCTTCATCTTCTTCATCTTCTTCTTCTTCTTCATCTTCTTCTTCTTCATCTTCTTCATCTTCTTCTTCTTCATCTTCTTCTTCTTCATCATCTTCTTCATCTTCTTCTTCATCTTCTTCATCTTCTTCATCTTCTTCTTCATCTTCTTCATCTTCTTCTTCATCTTCATCTTCTTCTTCTTCTTCTTCATCTTCTTCTTCTTCTTCATCTTCTTCTTCTTCTTCATCATCTTCTTCGTCTTCATCTTCTTCATCTTCATCTTCTTCATCTTCTTCATCTTCTTCTTCTTCATCATCTTCTTCTTCTTCTTCTTCTTCATCTTCTTCATCTTCTTCATCTTCATCTTCTTCATCTTCTTCATCTTCTTCTTCTTCATCTTCTTCTTCATCTTCTTCATCTTCTTCTTCATCTTCTTCATCTTCTTCATCTTCTTCTTCATCTTCTTCATCTTCTTCTTCATCTTCATCTTCTTCTTCTTCTTCTTCTTCATCTTCTTCTTCTTCTTCATCTTCTTCTTCTTCTTCATCATCTTCTTCGTCTTCATCTTCTTCCTCTTCTTCTTCTTCATCTTCTTCTTCTTCATCATCTTCATCTTCTTCTTCTTCTTCATCTTCTTCTTCTTCATCTTCTTCTTCTTCATCATCTTCTTCATCTTCTTCATCTTCATCTTCTTCATCTTCTTCATCTTCTTCTTCTTCATCTTCTTCTCCTTTTTCTTCTTCTTCTTCTTCTTCTTCTTCTTCTTCTTCTTCTTCTTCTTCTTCTTCTTCTTCTTCGTCTTCTTCTTCTTCTTCTTCTTCTTCTTCTTCAATATCGTCTTCTTCTTCACTTATTTCTCTTTTCAAATTTTTTTTTTTAAAGAAATGCAGCTATTTTTGAGCGTAACAAATAGCTGGTGGCGCACGCATGTTGGAAGCGCCATTGTATGTGCTCCCTGGCAGTGGAAACACACAGACAGCAGGAGGTAAATTCAGCAGCAGGAGGAGGAGGATGAGTGTGTGGCAGCAGGCAGTCAATGAGGCAGGCAGCGTGACATAATAGCCCTGGTACCTAGCGGTGATACCAGGGCTGTAAATAAACACAGCAGGCAGGAGGTCCCAGACAGCGGTCGTGCAGCCCACATTGTGTCCAATACACAACTGGGACAACACAGTTTTCAACCCGGGCACCTCAGAAAAATTAAACCTTTTTTTTTTTTTGGTTTTTTTTGTTTTGATTTTACAACAAATTACACAGATATAGCTATTTTTTGACGTAATAGCTGGTGGCAGAGTGGCAGCAGAAGGTAAATCTGTGTACCCTGGCAGTGGGAAACACAGACAGACAGACAGCAGCAGCAGCAGCAGGAGGAATGGAGGAGTAATTATGTGTGCAGCTATTGTTTGACGTAATACCCCTTTTCAAAATTCGAGTTAGGTCGAATTCGAATAGTAAATTATTCGAGGTCAGTCGAATATTCGAGTCGAATAATTTTTACTATTCGATTCGACCTCGGAATTCGAGCTCACTATTCGAGTCGGTATTCAAGCTCATTATTCGAGCTGACTATTCGAAATGGCCTTAAATAGCTTCCAACACTTGTTTTGAGGGTGAATGATGCAAGAAACCTCTTTTTTTCCAAGTAACAACAGCAAGTGATTATGTGGGGATGTTCCTTTAAAAAAAAAAAGTTGAAAAGAGAAGTTGTGTCCAGAAATTTGTTCAGTACTGTATATACTTCTTCTTCTTCTTCTTTATCTTCTATATCTTCTTCTTCTTCTTCTTCTATATCTTCTTCTTCTATATCTTCTTCTTCTATATCTTCTTCTATATCTTCTTCTTCTTTTATATTGTCTTCTTCTTCTTCTTCATCTTCTTCATCATCATCTTCTTCTTCTTCATCTTCTTTTTCTTCATCTTCTTCATCTTCTTCATCTTCTTCTTCATCTTCTTCATCTTCTTCTTCATCTTCTTCATCTTCTTCTTCTTCATCTTCTTCATCTTCTTCATCTTCATCTTCTTCATCTTCTTCATCTTCTTCTTCTTCTTCATCTTCTTCTTCTTTATCTTCTTCATCTTCTTCTTCATCTTCTTCATCTTCTTCATCTTCTTCTTCATCTTCTTCATCTTCTTCTTCATCTTCATCTTCTTCTTCATCTTCTTCTTCTTCTTCATCTTCTTCTTCTTCTTCATCTTCTTCTTCTTCTTCATCATCTTCTTCGTCTTCATCTTCTTCATCTTCTTCATCTTCTTCTTCTTCATCATCTTCATCTTCTTTTTCTTCTTCATCTTCTTCTTCTTCATCTTCTTCTTCTTCTTCATCTTCTCCATCTTCTTCATCTTCATCTTCTTCATCTTCTTCATCTTCTTCATCTTCTTCTTCTTCATCTTCTTCTCCTTTTTCTTCTTCTTCTTCTTCTTCTTCTTCTTCTTCTTCTTCTTCTTCTTCTTCTTCTTCTTCTTCTTCTTCTTCAATATCGTCTTCTTCTTCTTCTTCTTCTTCAATATCGTCTTCTTCTTCACTTATTTCTCTTTTCAAATTTTTTTTTTTAAAGAAATGCAGCTATTTTTGAGCGTAACAAATAGCTGGTGGCGCACGCATGTTGGAAGCGCCATTGTATGTGCTCCCTGGCAGTGGAAACACACAGACAGCAGGAGGTAAATTCAGCAGCAGGAGGAGGAGGATGAGTGTGTGGCAGCAGGCAGTCAATGAGGCAGGCAGCGTGACATAATAGCCCTGGTACCTAGCGGTGATACCAGGGCTGTAAATAAACACAGCAGGCAGGAGGTCCCAGACAGCGGTCGTGCAGCCCACATTGTGTCCAATACACAACTGGGACAACACAGTTTTCAACCCGGGCACCTCAGAAAAATTAAACCTTTTTTTTTTTTTTGGTTTTTTTTGTTTTGTTTTTACAACAAATTACACAGATATATAGCTATTGTTTGACGTAATAGCTGGTGGCAGAGTGGCAGCAGAAGGTAAATCTGTGTACCCTGGCAGTGGGAAACACAGACAGACAGACAGCAGCAGCAGCAGCAGGAGGAATGGAGGAGTAATTATGTGTGCAGCTATTGTTTGACGTAATAGCTGGTGGCAGACTGGCAGCAGAAGGTAATTCTGTGTACCCTGGCAGTGGGAAACACAGACAGACAGCAGCAGCAGGAGGAATGGAGGAGTAGTGTGAGTGTGGCAGCAGGCAGGCAGCGTGACATAATAGCCCTGGTACCTAGCGGTGATACCAGGCCGTAAATGAACACAACAGGAGGTCCCAGACAGCGGTCGTGCAGCCCACATCGTGTCCAATACACAACTGGGACAACACAGTTTTCAACCCGGGCACCTCAGAAAAATTAAACCTTTTTTTTTTGGTTTTTTTTGTTTTGTTTTTACAACTAATTACACAGATATAGCTATTTTTTGACGTAATAGCTGGTGGCAGAGTGGCAGCAGAAGGTAAATCTGTGTACCCTGGCAGTGGGAAAAACAGACAGACAGCAGCAGCAGCAGGAGGAATGGAGGAGTAATGTGAGCAGCTATTGTTTGACGTAATAGCTGGTGGCAGAGTGGCAGCAGAAGCTAATTCTGTGTACCCTGGCAGTGGGAAACACAGACAGACAGCAGCATCAGCAGGAGGAATGGAGGAGTAGTGTGAGTGTGGCAGCAGGTAGGCAGCGTGACATAATAGCCCTGGTACCTAGCGGTGATACCAGGCCGTAAATGAACACAACAGGAGGTCCCAGACAGCGGTCGTGCAGCCCACATTGTGTCCAATACACAACTGGGACAACACAGTTTTCAACCCGGGCACCTCAGAAAAATTAAACCTTTTTTTTTTTAATGGTTTTTTGGTTTTGTTTGTAAAACAAATTACACAGATATATAGCTATTGTTTGACGTAATAGCTGGTGGCAGAGTGGCAGCAGAAGGTAAATCTGTGTACCCTGGCAGTGGGAAACACAGACAGACAGCAGAAGGGCAGTACACAGCAGCCCACTGTAGGTGTAAAATGTGTGGCTGCAGGCGACGTAATAGTCAAAGTGAACCAGGCTGGCTTAGTGAGCAGGAGCCAGGAGGTGGTAAAGGGTGGTAAGGCACATTAACGATGGTTCTTAGCCAGTTCATGTCCCCCTCTCGCCGACAACAAGGGCCAGGAACTCGCCTTCCACCCACGCCTGGTTCATCTTGAGAAACGTCAGTCTGTCCACAGACTTGTGAGACAGACGTGAGCGTTTCTCGGTGACCACACCACCAGCTGCACTGAAGCAGCGCTCGGACAGCACGCTGGAAGGGGGGCAGGACAGCACTTCCAGGGCATACTGCGCCAGCTCGCTCCAGATCTCCAGGCGCTTGACCCAATACTCCATGGGATCAACAGGGGCATCGCTGTCAAGCCCGCTGTAGGACCCCATGTAGTCAGCCACCATGCGGGTCAGGCGCTGGCTGTGACCGGTGGAGGATGCTGCTGCATGCACCTCCTCTCTAGTCACTGCTGCCGGAGCCTCTACAGTCCTGTAGAGCTCATGGCTGAGAGACAGCAGGTCTGTGGGGCGCTTGCTGCTGGATGCAGGCACCTGCTGCTGCCTCTGTGCTGGCTGCTGGACAGTGGGGGTGGAAGGCTGGGGGAAGGCTTCCTCCAAGCGCTCAACAAGGGCCTGCTGCAAGCTCCTTATTTGTTGCGCTGGGTCTCCTCCTGCAGGCGGCAGGAACTGGCTCAACTTCCCCTTGAGGCGTGGGTCCAACATCATGCTGATCCAGATGTCCTCCCTCTGCTTCATCTGGATCACCCTGGGGTCTCTGCGCAGGCACGTCAGCATGTGCGCTGCCATTGGGAAGAGGCGGGCCACGTCTGCTGGCACATCGACGGCAGTGCTGCTGTCCTCATCCTCCTCCTCTGCCTCGTCAGCCTCATCCTCTCTCCACCCCCGCACCAACTCAGCTGCACTGTGCTGCTCCCCCTCATCACCAGCAAGGTCAGGGACCTCCACCAAGTCCTCCTCCTCCTCCCCCTCAGAGGTGGACTGTGCAGCTGCTTGCCGCTCCTGCTGGTCCAAGGCTGCCGCTCCCTGTTCCAGCAAAGCATCGAGAGCCCTGTTCAGCAGACAAACCACCCACTCGCAGACCATAGCATGGTCCCTGCTCACCATGTTAGTGGCCTGCAGAAAGGGAGCCAGCACTAAGCACACCTGCTGCATGTGCCTCCAGTCATCATCGGGGACAATGGACGGGATGTTGCTGGTCTTGTCCCTTCTCTGAGCGGCGGAAACAGTGGCCAGGGCAAGGTACTGGTTGACAGCGTGCTTCTGTTCAACCAGACGCTCCAACATCGCCAGGGTGGAGTTCCAGCGAGTCGGAACGTCAAGGATCAGCCGATGGCGTGGCAGATCCAGCTCCTTTTGCACGTCTTCCAGGCTCGCACAGGCTGCAGCCGAGCGCCGGAAGTGACGCACAACGTTCCTTGCCGTTTCCAGCAGTTCGCCCATCCCCTGGTAGGTGCGCAAGAACTTCTGCACCACCAGGTTCAGCACGTGGGCAAGACAGGGGATGTGGGTCAGGTTTCCCCTGTCTATTGCGGCAACCAGATTGGCCCCATTGTCGGCCACCACCTCTCCGACTCTGAGGCCTCTGGGGGTCAGCCAAATCCTCTCCTGCTCCTGGAGTTTGGCCAACACATGGGTTGCCGTCAGCTTGGTCTTCCCAAGGCTGACCAAGTGCAGCAGCGCTTGGCAGTGGCGGGCCTTCACGCTGCTGCTGAGGCGGGGGGTTTGGCCAGGTGTGCCGGAGGATGGCAGAGGATCGGAGGAACCTGCTGCAGTTCCCCTGACCCTGCGGGGTGGCACCACCCACTGTGTTGCTGCTGCTGCTGTGCCCGCTGCTGCTCTCCCATCCTCACCCCCTTCCACCAAGCTGACCCAGTGGACAGTGAAGGACAGGTAGCGGCCTGTCCCGAAGTGGCTGCTCCAGAAGTCCATGGTGACGTGGACCCTTTCACCAACCGCGTGCTCCAGCCCTCGCTCCACATTGGCCATCACAAAGCGGTGCAGTGCAGGAATGGCCTTGCGGGAGAAAAAGTGTCTGCTGGGGAGCTGCCAGTCTGGGGCTGCGCAAGCAAGCAGCGCACGAATGTCGCTCCCCTCCTGCACGAGCGTGTACGGCAGGAGTTGGGAGCACATGGCCCGTGCCAGCAAGCCGTTCAGCTGCCGCACGCGACGGCTGCTGGGAGGCAGAGCCCTAACCACCCCCTGGAAGGACTCGCTCAAAAGGCTCTGGCGTGGCCTTTTGCTGGCACGGGAATCAGCAGACACAGCGGAGGAGGCCACTGAGGACTGGCTGCCAGAACAGGCCTCAGTGTCGGCGGCAGGAGTTGCAGAGGGGGGAGGAGCAGTGCGTTTCCGCACTCCTGCTGGTGCTGCTGGAGGAGCAGGAGGGCGGGTGGCTGCTGTTGCTGCTGCTGCTGAAGGCTGTGCAGTGATGGGTGTGGTGCCACTGCCAGCACCAGATGCCTTCAGTCTCTGGAACTCCTCATGCTGGTGGAAATGTTTCGCAGCAAGGTGGTTGATGAGCGAGCTGGTGCTGAACTTTAAGGGGTCTGCACCTCTGCTCAACTTCCGCTGACAGTGGTTGCAAGTGGCGTACTTGCTGTACACAGTGGGCATGGTGAAATATCGCCAGATTGGTGACAGAAACATCCCCCTACGGCATGGAAGCGCTGCTTCCTGTCTCCCTGTGGTGGTTGGGGGGGGGGCTTGGGTGGCTTGGGTGCGGCTGGTGGTGGTACTGGCAGATGCTGCTGCTGCTGCTGCTGAGCCTGAGACACCAGCAGGCTGTGGGACCTGCCTACTGCTGCCAATGCTTGCAATGATGCGCCTCCTTGCAAGGCCTACAAGAGCATCCTCCTCCTCCTCCTCAGAGCTGCTGAGGACGACATCCCCTGGAGGTGGTGGCACCCAGTCTCTGTCTGTCACCGGGTCATCATCATCCTCCCCCTCCTGAAACATGTCCTGCTGGGATGATGACCCCCCAAACTCCTCTCCTGATGCATGGATGGGCTGCTTGACTGTCGCCACAGTCTTGCTGTCCAATCCCTCATCCCCCAAAGTGCCCATCAGCATCTCCTCCTCAAAATCGCCAACAACAGCAGACAATACCCTGATGGTGCCTGGGGTAAAAATACTGCTGAGTGACAGGTCGCCAACTTGTGACGGTGAACTGGCCTCCTCCCCAGACCCTGCTGGGCGGCTGCTGCGAACAGGGGTGGTGGTGGTGGTGGTGGTGAGGGTGGAGGCCTCGGATGCAGAGCTGATGGCGGGCTGCTCATCCTCCGTCATGAGTTGCACCACAGTGTCTGCATGCTTTTCCTCAATGGGACGTTTCCGACCCGGCTGGAGGAAAATCGGAGCAGGTGCTACACGCTGCTGCTGCTGTGTCTCTGCAGCGTGAGTTGCAGATGCTCCTGCTGGGCGGCGCCCAAGGCGTCCACGGCCAGTGGCTATGGGAGGAATGTTAGCCACTGACGCTGCTGCTGCTGCGGAACTGTGCATGGTGGCGCGGCCGCGGCCTGCCACAATGCTGCTCCCTCTCCTCCTGATTCCCTTGCTGCCCTTCCCCTTGCCCAAACCGCGCTGGCTGCCACTTCCAGACATCTTCGATGTTTTGGGCGTATAGACAAAAGTTTTTTAAAAGGGCGGGTGAAAAGTGGGGTACTTTAATGGAGTGGGTTGGTGGGTGAGGTGACTGAGTGAGTGTCCCTAGTACAGTAAGTAAGTAGTAACAGTCAGAAAGTACAACTAGCAGTTACAATAATCAGTAGTAATCACAAGTAAATTTAGTGTGTGTACACTACAGACAGTGAGTGCACGCACGCACGCGCAAACACGCGCAGGAGCTAGCCTATGAACAGTGACTGAGTGAGTGTCCCTAGTACAGTAAGTAAGTAAGTAGTAACAGTCAGTAAGTACAACTAACTAATTACAATAATGAATCAGTTATCAGAAGGAAATAGAGTGTGTGTAGTGTGTGTACACAGACAGTGAGTGCACACACGCAGGAGCTAGTAGACTATGAACAGTGACTGAGTGTCCTAGACTCCTAGTACAGTAAGAGTAAGTAGTAACAGTAAGTACAACTAACTAATTACAATAAGCAATCAGTTATCAGAAGGAAATAGAGTGTGTGTAGTGTGTGTACACAGACAGTGAGTGCACACACGCAGGAGCTAGTAGCCTATGAACAGTGACTGTGTGTCCTAGACTCCTAGTACAGTAAGAGTAAGTAGTAACAGTAAGTACAAACAACTAACTAATTACAATAATCAATCAGTTATCAGAAGGAAATAGAGTGTGTAGTGTGTGTACACAGACAGTGAGTGCACACACGCAGGAGCTAGTAGCCTATGAACAGTGACTGAGTGTCCTAGACTCCTAGTACAGTAAGTAGTAACAGTAAGTACAACTAACTAATTACAATAATCAATTACAATAATCAATCAGTTATCAGAAGGAAATAGAGTGTGTGTAGTGTGTACACAGAAAGTGAGTGCACACACGCAGGAGCTAGTAGCCTATGAACAGTGACTGAGTGTCCTAGACTCCTAGTACAGTAAGAGTAAGTAGTAACAGTAAGTACAAACAACTAACTAATTACAATAATCAATCAGTTATCAGAAGGAAATAGAGTGTGTGTAGTGTGTGTACACAGACAGTGAGTGCACACACGCAGGAGCTAGTAGCCTATGAACAGTGACTGAGTGTCCTAGACTCCTAGTACAGTAAGAGTAAGTAGTAACAGTAAGTACAAAAAACTAACTAATTACAATAATCAATCAGTTATCAGAAGGAAATAGAGTGTGTGTAGTGTGTACACAGACAGTGAGTGCACACACGCAGGAGCTAGTAGCCTATGAACAGTGACTGAGTGTCCTAGACTCCTAGTACAGTAAGTAGTAACAGTAAGTACAACTAACTAATTACAATAATCAATTACAATAATCAATCAGTTATCAGAAGGAAATAGAGTGTGTGTAGTGTGTACACAGAAAGTGAGTGCACACACGCAGGAGCAGCTAGTAGCCTATGAACAGTGACAGTGAGTGTCCTAGTACAGTTACAGTATATAACTACAATACTAATACAATCAGTAGTAAAGGACAGCAGAAATATATAGAATAGAGAGAAATAAACAGAGGACAGGACAGCTGCCCACACAGGCAAGGCCCTGAGGCCTAAAGCTGTAAGCCTGCAGCAGCTGGCCTGTCTCTATGTAACACAAATGCTACTAACTAAAATACAATGTCTAACTAACTAACAACAATATAGGTGTGTATAGGAGGTGTATGTGAGCAAAAACGCTAGGTAAATGACCACAATAGAGCTCTTGCTAAGCCAAAGCACAAAGGAGCAACTCTCTCTCTGTACAAGTCTCAGGCAAGCACGGAGAAACGGAACATGGCGGCCGCTATTTATAGGGTAGGGGCTGGCCAGGGTCCCCCTCTGTGATTGGCTGCCGTCAGAGGGCCTGGGAGCCCTCTGATTGGCTCTAAGGACATCAATCTGGGCTATGACGCTATTCGAGCTCGGTACCGAGCTCGAATAGCGCCGTTTGCTCGAATAGCTCGAATAGTGAATGGGCTATTCGAGTGTACGCGAATAGCCCATTCGAATAGCTACAGCTATTCGGAGCTCGAATACCGAGCTCGAATAGCTGGAAAAGAGCTCGAATATTCGAGCTACTCGAATATTCGAGCTCTGCTGAGCACCACTGGCGTGCATCAATGCTCGTGATCCCCGGCCCGGAAGAGTCCCAGGACCCAACGCCAATGTGCGTTACGTGGTCCTGGGGCTGCCACTTTGCCGCCGCCAATGTGCAGTGGGCGGTCGGCAAGTGGTTAATGGGTGGCTCATAAATATGCCTAAAAGCTTCAGGTACTTTAAAATCCAAATCTAAACATGATAGCAATTTAAATGACCTGGTAGCATTCATAACTCCCCACTAACCACTATACCTAACCCCCATCCAATCAACCAGGATCCCCAATACCCAATACCAAAATTCACAGTAGCATTGCTGCATGGGAGCCAGCCAAGAGGAGAAGACAGCACAGGTGAGATGAGGTTCTTGGGAGAGGAGCCGGAGCACTTCCTTATCACCCTTCCTCTCTTTGAGTCCCTCCACTTTCTTTGCCACCATAATAACTCTCCTATACATTTGCAGACAGATGGGGCAGCTGCCCCCTACAGTGTCAGGTCTGCTCTCTGTCCTTCCATGCAGCCACTGATCTCTGCTTCCTGGTCCTCAAAGTTCTCACTCGATATGTCGGAAGACTCAGGACCAATCAGCAGAGACTGAGCCACAGTGGAGGACAGAATGCATGCCCAAACCTATAGAGCGCAGGCACCATCAGCATCATTATTCTGCACCACTGACTGCTGCATCTGTCTGCAGGTGTATATGTAGTTATGTAGTGAGGGGTGTAGATGCCAAATGAAAGGTGCACAGTAGGGGCAGAGGTGTGGGCTGTGCCACACTGCAGAGCACTTTTTGATCTGACAGCGCTGCACTTGCATTTTTAAAAAAGTCTTGACAAGTGACTTGCATTAAATTTATGTAAAATTAAAGCGTTTACGATTTTTAGGAAATTCGTGATTGCAGCAATTTCACTGCAATTTTAATGCAATTCAATGGCAGTGTTTTTAAAAACGCAAACGGAGCACTTCAGATCGAAAAATCGCTCTGCAGTTTGTTTCGGGTATATGGTAGTCAGAATTTATTTTTCAAAGGGTGCCTGGGGCAACCCACACTTTAAATGGTGGCCAGGGGGCTTCTTATGTGTCCTCATTACATCTATGGCAGCTTTCACTCCAGATTCCCCATCTATGCCAACACTGACTTATTCCTAACAGTAACCTACCCCTACCTACAACTAACACTAACCACCCCGCTTACTCTTACACTAAACCCAGTGCAGGCATTATTTTCTCCAGATGTAGCCATTATTTTTTGTAGTGGCTAATTGTTCCCCTTTTTTTCTGTAGAGGCCTTTGTAGCCGCTATTTTCTGTATGCCTCTGGCACATCTATGCAAGAGAGTTGAGGAAAATGAAATATCGGTAATAGAATATCGGTATTATTACCATTCCAACATCCGCTATAGTAGAATATTGAGGATCTATCTGGTAAAGTAGAATATTGGTAATTAGAGGTATGAATGGAGCAGTAAAACCGTGAAAAGGAATGAAGAAAAAAAGGGCAATTAGCATATTATTATTATTATTTATGTACAGTATTTATTTATTTTTACAGATAGTATTTAAAGTAGCCATAGCTTTGAATAGATAGTTACTTGTGTCTACTGAGCACATGTATGCATGCATGTGCATGTGTGTGCCAAGTGTGGTTTTGAAGACTACATGCATAGTTATTTGCTGTAACATGCAAATTATGTGACATCATTTCCTTTTTTGGAAAGTTATCTACAGCATAAAGATGGCGCTGTTGTTTCCTCAGATATCTACATATTTGAAACAAAGAGATCTACAACAATGAAGACTGTACTGTGTTTCTTCATATCATTAATATTTTTACCAGGTGATAGAAGCTATTCACTAAAGACATAAAACGCAGCTTATTCTTTTCATGTAACTGAGGTGAAATGTCTGCTCAAATCATTTTTTTGTTTTCTAGGTGTCCAGACTGATCCCCAACTTGTCCAGTCAGACTCGGTGGTGGTAAAGCCGGGAGCCTCCCATACACTGACCTGTACGGCTTCAGGGTTCACATTCAGCAGCTACAATATGCACTGGATCAGGCAAACTGCTGGTGGTACGTTACAGTGGCTGGGTTATATTTACTATGATGGAACCGGCACAGGCTATCACGATGCAGTTAAAGGAAGATTTACAATCACCAGAGACAACAACAATAACATATCAAACCTAAAAATGGACAATCTAAAGGCTGAAGACACTGCTGTATATTACTGTGCAAGAGGCACACTGGCAGAAAATGTATCTCAAGTGTAACAAAAACTAGGCAATCTCTTCTTACTATCAGTAGGTGGCAGCAAAACATGAACAATACTGAATAACAATGCAGGAATTTTTAATTATACCTCTACATTTATATAACTGGTAATTGTCAAGTGGAATTTTTGGCAACATATGTGGGTAGGGGGGTTTAACCACTTCACCACTGAGGGGTTTTACCCCCTGACCACCAGAGCAATTTTCACCTTTCAGCGCTCCTTCCATTCATTCGTCTATAACTTTATCATTACTTATCGCAATGAAATGAACTATATCTTGTTTTTTTCCACCACCAATTAGGCTTTCTTTAGATGGGACATTATGCCAAGAATTATTTTTTTCTAAATGTGTTTTAATGGGAAAATAGGAAAAATGTGGGGAAAAAAAAAATTATTTTTCAGTTTTCGGCCATTATAGTTTTTAAATAATGCATGCTACTGTAATTAAAACCCATGAAATTTATGTGCCCTTTTGTCCCGGTTATAAAACCGTTTAAATTATGTCCCTATCACAATGTTTGGCGCCAATATTTCATTTGGAAATAAAGGTGCATTTTTTTCAGTTTTTGCGTCCATCCTTAATTACAAGCCCATAGTTTATAAAGTAACAGTGTTATACCCTCTTGACTTAAATATTTAAAAAGTTCAGTCCCTAAGGTAACTAATTATGTATTTTTTTTTAATTGTAAATTTTTGAATTTTTTTTTAATTACAAAAAAAAAAAAAATGGGGAGTGTGGGAGGTAATGAGTTAATTTTTTGTGTAAAAGTCATTTATTTGTATGTGAAAAATGTGTAGGGTGTAGTTTACTATTTGGCCACAAGATGGCCACAGTAACTTTTTGCTTTATTGCGACCTCCAAGCCTCCTTCCGGAAGCTTGGAGGAAGAATAAGGAGGCTGGACACGTGAGTTTTTTCTCACAATGATCGCGCTGCCCATAGGAGAGCAGCTGATCATTGCGGGGCTTAGATCAACGAACGGGAATGGATTTTCCCGTTCATTGATCTCCGGGCGAGCGGCGGGCGGCGTGTTTACGAGCGGGAGCGCGGGCAGCGTCGGGAACGCGGAAAGTACGTGTTTCTCCGTCCCTGGTTGTCAAAGGATGGAAAAAGGGGCGGAGAAATACGTACGCGCGGGGGTAAAGTGGTTAATGCCTTTGTTTACATCCTCCGTGACAGTGGGAGTATAGTCAGAAATCCCTGGGCTTTCCTTTAGCACACATTGGGCTCGATTCACAAGCAGTTAGCACGTGCGCAAAGTTTTGTGCCCGCACGCTAACTAACATTTGTGCGTGATGATGCAGGCTTGCAATACCGCGCGCAAACGTTAGTTAGCGCGCAGGCGCAAAAACTTTGCACACGTAAAGATGAGCGCACGGCACCTTGGGCTTGTTTCACTAACCGGTGCTAAGCCGGTTAGTGAGTCCTATCACTTAGTGGGTGCAAACCACTGCACTAAGTAGTTTGCTCCCACACATCTCTCTCAGTCTTGCTCACTGCGCGCTCAGCGCAGGTGCGCCGGTATTCGCGCGCGGTGCGATGATAACGTCGCACCCGCTGCCCTTTAAATGTTGCACCGGGTGCGATGAAAACGGCTCATCGGGTGCCCCTGAAACGGTGCATTAATGCGCCGCTTCATGGGCACCCGATGCGCTATTAACCTTAGCACCTGGTGAGCCGTTTAAAGGGCAGCGTGCGACGTGATCGTCGCACCGCGCACTATTACCGCCGCACAGCACTGTGCGTGCACTGAGTGGGGCTGTGCACAAAGTAGCTCCGTGCAGCCGTTAGTGTGCGCAGAGCTACTTAAGGGGCACTAAGAGGCTATTCACAGCGGCGCTAACACTTAGCGCCGCTTTGTGAATCAAGCCCCTTGTGTGCTAACTGCTTAGCACGGGCGTGCTAAGAGTTAGTACTTTTTTTGTGAATCGAGCCCATTCTCTTTGACATCTGATGGACCCCCACAGGATTCCTCTTCCCTAATCACTGACTTGAACATTTCATATTGTGCTGTGGAACCAGCTGTCAGTCATGCCAGGGGCATAACTAGGAATCACTGGGCCCCCATGCGAAACCTTGGATGGGGCCCCCTCCCCTTCTGCACAGGTAAATTGAGAACCAATGTTATTCAATTGGCTAGTGCACACTTGGATGTGTTTTCCCCATGCAGGTAAAAACTGACAGTAGTGAAGCACTGCACACATTTTCTCTATCAATTACATTAGCTTCTGTAATAAATGTGCATGTTTTCACAAATACAGACACAGGTAATGTGCATAAAACGCATCCAGACATGTGTGCTCCCAGCCTCAGTTTATTACACTCACTCTGTCCTCTATTGGAGCAGAACTGGCTCTGCAGACTTCTCCAGCACCACGACAGTAAGAGCACTTGGGGAGGGGTGTAGAGATTGGGAGCTGGGCGCTGTACACAAGAGCCTGCTGCACACTGAATAGGGACTGTCTATAAATCTTTGTCTACAAAACGTTGTATGATTCACTATTGGCTAGTGTTCACTTGAATGTGTTTTCCCCATGCAGATAAAAAAAGTGAAGCACTGCAAGCATTTTCTCTATCAATGAATTAAAGAAAGTGTTTCTATATGTGCCCTTAGTTGTCAGTCTCTCAGGACAGGGAAAAGAAACTTCTCACCCCATGTGGCCCCCTGCGACTTCAGGGCCCCCTGCGGCTGCATACCTTGCAGGGTCTATTGTTATGTTTTAGTTCATCCCTGCAAAGATTTTGTTGTTAATGCTTATAGTATGTAATTGATTACCGTATACACTCAACTATAAGTCAAGAAATTTAGGACTGACTGACTGACTTTGCTGAAGGTCGCATGCGTTATGCAAGTACCGTGTGCTATGCAAGTAATGAAGTGCAGTACCTGGGTAACTTGCACATGACATAGGTACATAGGCTGTTTACCGCTAACTCAATGACGAAAGTCCTGATAAAATTGTCATGCACTGCCTGAATAAACCACAATATCTTTAGATGGGCCTACATGTTTAATGTTATTTTTAATCCGAGCTAACATTTTATCTGGCACTACAGCTGAAAAAAGCCTTGTAATAACAATTAACTACAAAATATTAATTTATTTGATTCTTCTTACATTGAAATGAAATCATAGTGAAAATTGTGTTTTCAGAATGATTACCTTATTAAATGGGAGAATTTCAAAATATGTGGACACTTTAAAAGTAAAGAATTCATAAGGAGGCAATATTTAAGTGGTAATAGCATCTCAAAAGCTTTCTCCATCGTACAAACTATTATCCATTGATTAATGGGTGGCTCATAAATATGCCTAAAAGCTTCAGGTACTTTAAAATCCAAATCTAAACATGATAGCAATTTAAATGACCTGGTAGCATTCATAACTCCCCATTAACCACTATACCTAACCCCCATCCAATCAACCAGGATCCCCAATACCCAATACCAAAATTCACAGTAGCATTGCTGCATGTATGCCGACGACACTCAGATATATCTCCACACCCCAGATCTCTCCTCCTCTACCATGGACAAAGTCTCTGCCTGCCTCACATCCATTTCCTCCTGGATGGCTGCCAGGTACCTGAAGCTTAATTTGGACAAGACTGAGCTTCTAATATTCCCACCCCGCACAGCTGCACCCCTCCCAGATCTGCACGTCACTATTGAAAATACTACTATCCACCCTCCCTCCCTCCCAAGCCCGCTGTCTAGACGTTACTCTGGACTCTGAACTTTCCTTTACAGCCCACATCCAAGGTATTGTCAGATCCTGCAACTTCCACCTCCGCAACATCTCCAAGATCCGCTCCTACCTGTCCCCTGACACCACTAAACTTCTTATCCATGCCCTTGTCATCTCCCACCTAGACTACTGCAATTCTATTTTATCTGGCCTCCCCTCTAACCGTACTGACCCACTTAAATTGGTAATGAATGCGGCAGCCAGACTGATACATTCTTCTCACCGCAGCGCCTCTACAACTCTGCTCTGTAAAGCACTACACTGGCTCCCCATCAGTTTTAGGATAAATTTCAAAATCCTGTGCTTGGCCTACAAATCAGTGCACAAGACCTGCCCGACCTACATCTCTGATCTGGTCCACAGGCACATACCAGCCCGCCCCCTCCGATCCTCCAATGACCTGCGCCTAGTCACACCACGCATAACTCAGTCACACGCACGATTGCAGGACTTCACCAGGGCTGCCCCTACTCTCTGGAACTCTCTCCCACCAGCCGTCAGACTCGCCCCCACCTTTAATACCTTCAAACAAGCTCTCAAGACTCACCTCTTCACGCTTGCATACCCCCCTACACCAGCATTATAATATGTTCTGTTAGACCCCCTCTCAAAAGACGCACCTATTGTCTCCACCCCACCCTTTAGATTGTAAGCCTCTGGCAGGGCCCTCCTCCCTAATGTATCCAGCTTGATTATGCAATCTTACTCACAACCACCCTTCTTGTAGACTCGAACAGTCTCTATCTTGACCTATGACACTGTATTGCAGGGCCGTTTTTTACACCGTGCGGGCCGGGCGACCGCACTGAGCGCAGAGTGACAGGTCAGGAAGGGGGGCGCCAGCAAGAAGACACTGACTGCGTGCGTCTGGGAGCCGGGGAGTGAGCAGGACAGGTGATGCGCGGTACAGGCGAATGAAAGTACGCCTGCGCGATCATCACCATCCTACCCACACTCCTCCTGGGCATCCTGTGGCAACTCCTCCGCTCTGACGTCACGGACGCGCGTGATGACACGACGTCTAGCGCCGCCCGTTATTGAAGGCCAGGCAGAGCGCCGACAGAGGGAGGAGGCTGTCTTCACCGGCGGCGATGCGTGCTTTTCCCCCTGGATCAGCGAGCGCCTGGTCACAGTCAGAGAGACTGAAAGTAAGTGACCTGCTGCGCTGTCACCCACCTGACTTTCCCTCTGCCTGGGAGGAGGGAGGGGTGGGCGCTCTCTGCCCGGCTGCAGTATAATTTAAAATAGATAATGAACTCCCTGATCTTATTCTTGCTGAGGCGGCAGGGCCCTGGGGTGCTAGGGTGGCTGCCACACTTGCTTTTGGGGGGGGGGGGTCTCTCTGGCTGAGGGGGTGTTGGAGGTCCTGCAAGTGCCACTTGGGGGGGGGGGGGGCTTTCTAGTTAAGGGAGGTTTGTTTGCCTGTCAGTGCCACTGTAACCTGCACTGAGTGGGGGGTCTGGCTGAGGGGGCCAGTGGTAACTACCACCCGAGACCCCCTCAGTCAGATACCCCCCTCCCCACTCAGTGGTGGTTACAGACAGTGGCACTGACAGCCAGGCAAACCTCCCTTAGCTAGAGACCCCCCCTCAAGTGGCACCTAAAGGGGGTCTCTGTCACTCACTACCTAAACGCGGTCCCTGTCACTCACTCACTACCTAAAGGGGGTCCATGTCACTCACTACCTAAAGGGGTCCCTGTCACTCACTGCCTAAAGGGGTTCCCTGTCACTCACTGCCTAAAGGGGGTCCCTGTCACTCACTACCTAAAGGGGTCCCTGTCACTCACTGCCTAAAGGGGTCCCTGTCACTCACTACCTAAAGGGGTCCCTGTCACTCATTGCCTAAAGGGCTCCCTGTCACTCACTACCTAAAGGGCTCCCTGTCACTCACTGCCTAAAGGGCTCCCTGTCACTCACTGCCTGAAGGGCTACCTGTCACTCACTGCCTAAAGGGCTCCCTGTCACTCACTGCCTAAACGCGGTCCCTGTCACTCACTCAATACCTAAAGGGGTCCCTGTCACTCACTCCCTAAAGGGCTCCCTGTCACTCACTACCTAGAGGGGGTACCTTTTACTCACTACCTAAACGTGGTCCCTGTCACTCACTCACTACCTAAAGGGGTCCCTGTCACTCACTACCTAAAGGGCTCCTTGTCACTCACTGCCTAAAGGGGTCACTGTCACTCACTACCTAAAGGGGTCCCTGTCACTCACTACCTAAAGGGGGTCCAGGCTGGCTACATATACTGGGGACACTGGCTGTTTGTCATTATGTGCATTTACTGGTGAAAAGCTGTCTCTTATTATGTGCATTTACTGGTGAAAGCTGTCTCTTATTATGTGCATTTACTGGTGAAAAGCTGTCTCTTATTATGTGCATTTGCTGGTGAAAAGCTGTCTCTTTTTATGTGCATTTACTGGTGAAAAGCGGTTTCTTATTATGTGCATTTACTGGTGAAAAGCAGTTTATTATGTGCATTTACTGGTGAAAAGCGGTCTTTTATTACGTGCATTTACTGGTTAAAAGTGGTCTCTTATTATGTGCATTTACTGGTGAAAAGTGGTCTCTTATTATGTGCATTTACTGGTGAAAAGCTGTCTCTTATTATGTGCATTTACTGGGGAAAAGCTGTCTCTCATTATGTCCATTTACTGATGAAAGACTGTCTGTCATTACGTGCATTTACTGGTGAAACGCTGTCTCTTATGTGCATTTAGTGGGGAAAGTTTGTCAGTAAATTTTTAGGTATTTGTCAGTAAAAAATAACGTGAAAGGTTGGCAACACTGGCAGGCTGCGCGGCGCAACGGGAAAGATACAGGCAGCCCACCTCACGTTTGGGCTTTTAGCGCAGTGTTGTACTTTGATTTTCCTTTGCTTTCAATAAACCTTGTGTTAAGCATAAGAAATCTAAAAAAAAATTGGTGAGTTGGTTACAAGTAGCCTTCTGACAAGCTTTCATTTAGCAGCTTTGGATGGGGGGGGGGGGCGCATTTTTTGATCCTCGCCCTGGGAGAAATTTAACCTAGAAACTGCACTGCTGTATTGTTATCATTTGCATGATCTTGTTTTGTTGTGAGTTTCCGTATGTTAACCCATTTATCTATTGTGCAGCGCTGCGTAATATGTTGGCGCTTTATAAATACAATAAATAATAATAATAATAATAATGGGAGCCAGCCAAGAGGAGAAGACAGCACAGGTGAGATGAGGTTCTTGGGAGAGGAGTCGGAACACTTCCTTATCACCCTTCCTCTCTTTGAGTCCCTCCACTTTCTTTGCCACCATAATAACTCTCCTATACATTTGCAGACAGATGGGGCAGCTGCCCCCTACAGTGTCAGGTCTGCTCTCTGTCCTTCCATGCAGCCACTGATCTCTGCTTCCTGGTCCTCAAAGTTCTCACTCGATATGTCGGAAGACTCAGGACCAATCAGCAGAGACTGAGCCACAGTGGAGGACAGAATGCATGCCCAAACCTATAGAGCGCAGGCACCATCAGCATCATTATTCTGCACCACTGACTGCTGCATCTGTCTGCAGGTGTATATGTAGTTATGTAGTGAGGGGTGTAGATGCCAAATGAAAGGTGCACAGTAGGGGCAGAGGTGTGGGCTGTGCCACACTGCAGAGCACTTTTTGATCTGACAGCGCTGAACTTGCATTTTTAAAAAAGACTTGACAAGTGACTTGCATTAAATTTATGGCAAAATTAAAGCGTTTGCGATTTTTAGGAAACTCGTGATTGCAGCAATTTCACTGCAATTTTAATGCAATTCAATGGCAGTGTTTTTAATAACGCAAACGGAGCACTTCAGATCGAAAAATCGCTCTGCAGTTTGTTTCGGGTATATGGTAGTCAGAATTTATTTTTCAAAGGGTGCCTGGGGCAACCCACACTTTAAATGGTGGCCAGGGGGCTTCTTATGTGTCCTCATTACATCTATGGCAGCTTTCACTCCGGATTCCCCATCTATGCCAACACTGACTTATTCCTAACACTAACCTACCCCTACCTACAACTAACACTAACCACCCCGCTTACTCTTACACTAAACCCAGTGCAGGCATTATTTTCTCCAGATGTAGCTATTATTTTTTGTAGTGGCTAATTGTTCCCCTTTTTTTTCTGTAGAGGCCTTTGTAGCCGCTATTTTCTGTATGCCTCTGGCACATCTATGCAAGAGAGTTGAGGAAAATGAAATAGCGGTAATAGAATATCGGTATTATTACCATTCCAACATCCGCTATAGTAGAATATTGAGGATCTATCTGGTAAAGTAGAATATTGGTAATTAGAGGTATGAATGGAGCAGTAAAACCGTGAAAAGGAATGAAGAAAAAAAGGGCAATTAGCATATTATTATTATGATTTATGTACAGTATTTATTTATTTTTACAGATAGTATTTAAAGTAGCCATAGCTTTGAATAGATAGTTACTTGTGTCTACTGAGCACATGTATGCATGCATGTGCATGTGTGTGCCAAGTGTGGTTTTGAAGACTACATGCATAGTTATTTGCTGTAACATGCAAATTATGTGACATCATTTCCTTTTTTGGAAAGTTATCTACAGCATAAAGATGGCGCTGTTGTTTCCTCAGATATCTACATATTTGAAACAAAGAGATCTACAACAATGAAGACTGTACTGTGTTTCTTCATATCATTAATATTTTTATCAGGTGATAGAAGCTATTCACTAAAGACATAAAACGCAGCTTATTCTTTTCATGTAACTGAGGTGAAATGTCTGCTCAAATCATTTTTTTGTTTTCTAGGTGTCCAGACTGATCCCCAACTTGTCCAGTCAGACTCGGTGGTGGTAAAGCCGGGAGCCTCCCATACACTGACCTGTACGGCTTCAGGGTTCACCTTCAGCAGCTACCAAGTACACTGGATCAGGCAAACTGCTGGTGGAATGTTACAATGGCTGGGTTATATTTACACTGATGGAACCGGCACAGGCTATCACGATGCAGTTAAAGGAAGATTTACAATCACCAGAGACAACAACAATAACATATCAAACCTAAAAATGGACAATCTGAAGGCTGAAGACACTGCTGTATATTACTGTGCAAGAGGCACACTGGCAGAAAATGTATCTCAAGTGTAACAAAAACTAGGCAATCGCTTCTACCTACTATCAGTAGGTGGCAGCAAAACATGAACAATAATGAATAACAATGCAGGAATTTTTAATTATATCTCTACATTTATATAACTGGTAATTGTAAACTGGAATTCTTGGCAACATATGGGGGTAGGGGGGTTTAATGCCTTTGTTTACATCCTCCATGACAGTGAGAGTATAATCAGAAATCCCTGGGCTTTCCTTTAGCACACATTGGGCTCGATTCACAAGCAGTTAGCATGTGCGCAAAGTTTTGCGCCCGTACGCTAACTAATATTTGCGTACGATGATGCAGACTTTTCGCGCGCAAAGGTCTGCAATATCGCGCGCAAACATTAGTTAGCATGCAGGAGCAAAAACTTTGTGCACATAAAGATGCGCGCACGGCACCTTGGGCTCGATTCACAAAGCGGTGCTAACCCAGTTAGAGACTTTAGGCATGATAACCATTGCACCACGCTGGTGAAAAGCCAGTTTAGGTGTGATAAGTTTAGGCATGCTAAGTTTAGATAAGTGTAGATAGCTTGCAAAGTCCCGCACGCAAAGCAGCGCCTTTAAACTCTATGCGAAGTGAACCAGACTTTGCTAGCGCAAAACTTTTGATCAGCTGTGCACTGCAGTGCTAACGCAGTTGGTGCTTAAACTTATCATGCCTAAACTTATCACACCTAAACTTATCATGCCTAAACTGAGTTTAGGCGTGATAAAGGGCTTTTCACCAGCGTGCTAACTGTTAGCACCGCTTTGTGAATCAGGCCCATTGTGTGCTAACTGCTTAGCACGGGCGTGCTAACAGTTAGCACTTTTTTTGTGGATCAAGCACTTGAATGTGTTTTCCCCATGCAGATAAAGAAGTGAAGCACTGCAAGCATTTTTTCTATCAATGAATTAAAGAAAGTGTTTCTCTATGTGTCCTTAGTTGTCAGTCTCTCAGGACAGGGAAAATAAACTTCTCACCCCATGGGGCTCCCTGCGGCTTCTGGGCCCCCCTGCGGCTGCATACCTTGCAGGGTCTATTGTTATGTTTTAGTTCATCCCTGCAATGATCCCTACCGTATACACTCGACTATAAGTATGTAATTGATTACCGTATACACTCGGCTATAAGTCAAGAAATTTAGGACTGACTGACTTTGCGGAAAGTCGCATGCGTAATGCAAGTACCGTGTGCTATGCAAGTAATGTGCAGTACCTGGGTAACTTGCACATGACATAGGTACATAGGCTTTTTACCGCTAACTCAATGTCGAAAGTCCTGATAAAATTGTCATGCACTGCCTGAATACACCCCAATATCTTTAGATGGGCCTACATGTTTAATGTTATTTTCAATCTGAGCTAACATTTCATCTGGCATTACAGCTGAAAAAAAGATTTAATAACACTTAACTAGAAAATATTAATTTATTTGATTCTTCTTACATTGAAATGAAATCATAGTGAAAATTGTGTTTTCAGAATGATTACATTATTAAATGGGAGAATTTCAAAATATGTGGAAACTTTAAAAGTAAAGAATTCATAAGGAGGCAAGATTTGAGTGGTAATAGTAACTCAAAAGCTTTCTCCATCATACAAACTATTATCCATTGATTAATGGGTGACTCATACATATGCCTAAATGCTTCAGGTACTTTAAAATACAAATCTAAACATGATAGCAATTTAAATGACCTGGTAGCATTCATAACTCCCCACTAACCACTATACCTAACCCCCATCCAATCAACCAGGATCCCCAATACCCAATACCCAAATTCACAGTAGCATTGCTGCATGGGAGCCAGCCAAGAGGAGAAGACGGCGCAGGTGAGGTTCTTGGGAGAGGGGGCCAGAACACTTCCTTATCACCCTTCCGCTCTTTGAGTCCCTCTGCTTGTACTTTCTTTGCCTCCATAATAACTCTCCTATACATTTGCAGACAGATGGGGCGGCTGCCCCTACAGCGTCAGGTCTGCTCTCTGTCCTTCCATGCAGCCACTGATCTCTGTTTCCTGGTCCTCAAAGTTCTCACTCGATATGTCGGAGGACTCACCAGTCAGCAGAGACTGAGCCACAGTGGAGGACAGAATGCATGCCCAAACCTATAGAGTGCAGGCACCATCAGCATCATTTTTGTGCACCACTGAGTGCTGTGTCTGTCTGCAGGTGTATATGTAGTTACGTATGTAGTGAGGGGAGTAGATGCCAAATGAAAGGTGCACAGTAGGGGCAGAGGTGTGGGCTGTGCCACACTGCAGAGCACTTTTTGATCTGACAGCGCTGCACTTGCATTTTTAAAAAAGAATCCCATTGACTTAAAGTGAACCTCCGGACTAAAAATCTCAGCAGAACTGAAAAAGCTTGGTGTTTCTTTAACATTTTCACAGCATCAAAACTTTGTTTTTCTTACCATAGCATCATTTTTAGCTGCATGTTTATCTAAGCTCCACCCATCAAAGAAAACTGCCCGGGCTTTTTTTCCCTGATGCTGTGCAAAGCATGATGGGATTTCCCATGTTGTTATTCATGTTGCCTAGCAACTGGGTGGGGTGATCAGCACACAGGACAGTTGGAACTGTGTCTCATGCTCCCTGTCACCTCCTTTCAACCAAAAAGATGGCTGCCCTCATGAAATCAAACATTTGCCTGTTCTTTTAAAACAGGGTGGGTAAGGGATTATATTACCTATCTATTTTAATTAACATAACTAATGTAACTTAATGACAGTATATTTGTTTAGGCTGGAGTTCCTTTTTAAATTAAATTGCATTACATTTATGGCAAAATTAAAGCATTTATGATTTTTTTAGGAAACTCGTGATTACAGCAATTTCACTGCAATTTTAATGCAATTCAATGACAGCGGTTTTTAAAAATGCAAACGCAGCACTTCAGATCGAAAAATCGCTCTGCAGTTTGTTTAGAGAATATGGTAGTCAGAATTTATTTTTCAAAGGGTGCCTGGGGCAACCCACACTTTAAATGGTGGCCAGGGGGCTTCTTATGTATCCTCATTACATCTATTGGAAGCTTTCACTCCAGATTCCCCATCTATGCCAACACTGACTTATACCTAACACTAACCTACCCCTACCTACAACTAACACTAACCACCCCGCTTAAGCTTAACACTAAACCCAGTGCAGGCATTATTTTCTCCAGATGTAGCCATTATTTTTTGTAGTGGCTATTTGTTCCCCTTTTTTTCTGTAGAGGCCTTTGTAGCTGCTATTTTCTGGATGCCTATGGCACATCTATGCAAGAGAGCTGTGATGAAAAAAAATGAAATAGCGGTTAAAGAATATCGGTTTTATTACCATTCCAAAATCCGCTATAGTAGAATATTGCGGATCTATGTAACGATTGGTGTCAACACACAGAGAGAATCTGATTATTGGTGGGCTGCAGACTCACCAATAATGCAGATATACACCAGATTATGAATAATCTGCAGAATCACTAATAATCCAGGTATGTCTAACCTCTGGACACCTGAGGAATGAGTGAATGGTAACAATAACACTTTGAGAGAGAACGCCAGTGGAACTGGAGTTAGTAAGGAGAAGGGAATTCACCCCTGGCTGTGGGTGAATCCCTTAGGCCAAAGGCTCCCTAGGAGAGGGGCCTAGGCCTGATTGCAGGAAGCCCTGCTGCTAACAAGAACAGATGCCCTATCAGAATGTGAGATCCTATCTCTCTCACCCTAGTGGTGAGATAAGGAAGTACAGGTATACAGTGCTAGTCTTGGGTGTGAGGTCCGTAGTCACAACACCCTGGAACTGGTCTAAGGCATAACATGTAACTGACACAGTATCCTAGTCTTGGGTGTGAGGTCCGTAGTCACAACACCCTGGAACTGGTCTAAAGCATAACATGTAACTGACACAGTATCCTAGTCTTGGGTGTGAGGTCCGTAGTCACAACACCCCAGAACTGGTCTAAAGCATAACATGTAACTGACACAGTATCCTAGTCTTGGGTGTGAGGTCCGTAGTCACAACACCCTGGAACTGGTCTAAAGCATAACATGTAACAACGTAACATGAGAAGGTAATCTAGCTCAGTGTGGATTCCCAGGTCCTTCCTGGTTTAACCACACTGTAGGATCTGACTGAGGTCTGTGTGCTAACACATGAAGCATTTGCAACGGCAGACGATGTGAGACTGAGGGACAAGTGGTTATATAGTGTAGCGCTGGCCAGCGCCGCCCAGTCCCTTCCAGCCAATCCGCATCCATCCTGGGATCAGCTGACCAGTGGGATCAGCTCTGATCCCTCTCTGCTTCCCATAAAGATTCTGTCTTGCCGCGCGCGCGCGTGTATTCCGCAGCCTATGTGCACAGGAAGGCTGTCTCACATCAGACACATGTTGCCGCGTGTAAACCGCCGGTGCGGACGCGGAAACAGCCGCCACGCCGCCAGAGCACGCGGCGGCCATTCCGCGATCCTTTACAATCTATCTGGTAGAGTAGAATATTGATGTTAGAGGTATGGGTGGAGCAGTAAAAACGTGAAAAGGAAAGTAGAAAAAAAGGGCAATTAGCATATTATTATTTATTTATTTAATTTTGCAGATAGTATTTAAAGTAGCCATAGCTTTGAATAGATAGTTACTTGTGTCTACTGAGCACATGTATGCATGCATGTGCATGTGTGTGCCAAGTGTGGTTTTGAAGACTACATGCATAGTTATTTGCTGTAACATGCAAATTATGTGACATCATTTCCTTTTTGGAAAGTTATCTACAGCATAAAGATGGCGCTGTTGTTTCCTCAGATATCTACATAGTTGAAACAAAGAGATCTACAACAATGAAGACTGTACTGTGTTTCTTCATATCATTAATACTTTTATCAGGTGATAGAAGCTATTCACTAAAGATATAAAACACAGCTAATTATTTGCATGTAACTGAGGTGAAATGTCTGCTCAAATCATTTTTTTGTTTTCCAGGTGTCCAGTCTGATCCCCAACTTGTCCAGTCAGACTCGGTGGTGGTAAAGCCGGGAGCCTCCCATACACTGACCTGTACGGCTTCAGGGTTCACATTTAGCGATTACTGGATGAGCTGGATCAGGCAAACTGCTGGTGGTACGTTACAGTGGTTGGGTTATATTTATGATGATGGAACCGGCACAGGCTATCACGATGCAGTTAAAGGAAGATTTACAATCACCAGAGACAACAACAATAACATATCAAACCTAAAAATGGACAATCTGAAGGCTGAAGACACTGCTGTATATTACTGTGCAAGAGGCACACTGGCAGAAAATGTATCTCAAGTGTAACAAAAACTAGGCAATCGCTTCTACCTACTATCAGTAGGTGGCAGCAAAACATGAACAATAATGAATAACAATGCAGGAATTTATAATTATACCTCTACATTTATATAACTGGTAATTTTAAAGTGGAATTCTTGGCAACATATGGGGGTAGGGGGGGGTTCATGCCTTTGTTTACATCCTCCATGACAGTGAGAGTATGATCAGAAATCCCTGGGCTTTCCTTTAGCACCTAGTTTCTCAACATGCGGTACGCGTACCCCAGGGGGTACTTCTGATGGTTCCAGGGGGTACTCAGGCTTGATATACTTGACCAAGAGTAACAAATTTAGACTTTTTTAGAAAATTATAATCCTATATAAACACCAAATTTGTATTTTTTTCTAATTAAAAGCAACAGTAAATGCTTGGAAATTGTTTAGAACCAATTATTATGTACTACGATTAAATATGTATTTGTTAAGGGGTACTTGTGATAATATTTACTATGCCAGGGGGTACTTGGTGAGTACAGGGTTTTATAAGGGGTACATACCAATAAAATGTTGAGAAACACTGCTTTAGCACACACTCTCTTTGACAACTGATGGACCCCACAGGATTCCTCTTCCCTAATCACTGACTTGAACATTTTAAGGATCATATTTAACAGGGCTTATATTTTCATTATTAACTGTCTGTCCTAAGGATATCGGCTATGGAACCAATGACACTTAATTGTTGGGTTACAAAACTGATGATGGTCTGCTCACACCAGTTTATAACTATTTGTAACACAGTAGGCATTAGTTGGGTCTCTCTTTTTTTTTTTTTTTTTGTCTTCGATGTGTCCAGTTGTCCCACACGCTATAAACTATTTCACTTTGTAACTTATTAACGTTTGCTTGCTGCTGTTTGACTACTCCATTTTCTTGTTCATCTCTGCAATTATCTTGTTTTTAATGCTTATAGAATGTACCGTAATCGATTAGGATTCTTGATGATTTTTATTGGTGAAATAAAGTTTCATCAGTTTTAACTACAAGTGGTCTAATGAGTCTGGCACCACCTAAGTCAAAAATGCTCTTTTATTCAAAATGTCATTAAAATGACATACAGTCAATAAAACATGGCCCTGGCGCATGGCTTGAAGAGGGGCGTCAAGCTTGAAACAGCGGGCAGTCACCAGGGATACGTTTTATTGGCTGTATGTCATTTTAATGACGTTTTGAATAAAATAACATTTTTTACTTAGGTGGTGCCAACCTAATAGGACTGCTTGCTTTATGGTAACTGGTGCTGTGACCATAGGATTGGGCACACTGGGATCTTTTTGCATAGGTGTTCCCCCACACTAGAAGTTGCTAAGTTTTAATGACTAAATTTCAAAATACTTACCTTTATGCTAAAAAGTTTATAATTGCGTCATTGGAGGTCTCAGGACTGGGAAGTTATTGTATATGTTACGGCCAGAACCTGAAGTTTGGCCACTTCTAGTTCTGGCCGGCCACTTCGGGTTCTGGCCGGCCAATGCGCGAAGTGGCCGCTGCGCTGCGGCCGATGTTAGAAATGGAATGATTCCTCTGACATTAATGTATCTTCTGGCCGCAGCGCAGCGGCCAAACGTAGAACAACTTAGTTCATTTAATGCAATTCAGCCGGCGGCAATGTAACAATTAAAGCCGCTGGCTTTTTCTCTGCATCTCTCTCTCCTTCTCCCCCCCCCCCCCCCCCTCCCGCCTCTCTCGCTCTCTCCTATGGGCAGCCGGGCGGGGACACGAGTGTCCCCCCGGAGTCGTTCGTCGCGGCAGGGGAATCCTGCCGTTCTTGCAGAGCGGGTGCTGGCAGAAGCGATGTCTGCAGCCTCCCCGCTCTGCTTTCCTGGTGCGACGAACGACTCCCGGGGACACGCGTGTCCCCGCCTGCTGCCCATAAGAGGAGGAGAGAGAGGCAGAGAAAAAGCCGGCCGCTTGAATTGTTACATTGCCGCCGGCTGAATTGCATTAAATGAACTAAGTTGTTCTACGTTTGGCCGCTGCGCTGCGGCCAGAAGATACATTAATGTCAGAGGAATCATTCCATTTCCAACATTGGCCGCAGTGCAGCGGCCACTTCGCGCATTGGCCGGCCAGAACCCGAAGTGGCCGGCCAGAACTAAAAGTGGCCAAACTTCGGGTTCTGGCCGTAACATATACAACCTTTGGGTACCACCTAGAGTATCTACGTCCTGTGCATTTTTCAATTAAAATTATGCCTTAAAGGGAACCTTAACTGCCGTGGGAAAATAAATTCACTTACCTGGGGGCTTTCCCAAGCCTCCTGCAGCCGTCCTGTGCCCGCGCCGGTCCTTCGGTGCCCTCCGGTCTCCCTCCGCCGCTAAGTTTTGATTTCGGACGACTGCCAGTCGTCCTCGGGCCTCTTCCGCATTCCTCGTCGTAAACTGCAGTAAAGCGCGTCCGCATGACGCCAAACGCGTCATCGCATGACGCCAAACGTGTCATGCGGACGCGCTTTACTGCAGTTTACGACGAGGAATGCGGAAGAGGCCCGAGGACGACTGGCAGTCGTCCGAAATCGAAACTTAGCGGCGGAGGGAGACCGGAGGGCACCGAAGGACCGGCGTGGGCACAGGACGGCTGCAGGAGGCTTGGGAAAGCCCCCAGGTAAGTGAATTTATTTTCCCACGGCAGTTAAGGTTCCCTTTAACTCAAAGTTACATAAAAGCACCATTTTAAAGCCCAACTTTACACAGCATTTTTTAAATTATCATTTATTTTATTTTTGATAGTGTGAAGAAGGCTTATAACTACTATCTGAAAAAAATGACTTCCCTCTTACTGTCTTTTACACTGGTAGAGGGATGGGAAGTGAACTTTTCCTCACAGGAATAGAGATGTCGTGAACCTCCGATTTTACAAGGCCATGTCTGGCTAAATGTCTGTAAGCAGTGGCTGCATGGTGTAATGGTGAATGGCTCTGCCTCTGACACAGGAGACCAGAGTTCAAATCTCATCTCTGTCTGTTCAGTAAGCCAGCACCTATTCAGTAGGAGACCTTAGGCAAGTCTTCCTAACACTGCTATCTTGTCTAATTTTTCTCTTGACAACTGTTGAACACAAAATACAAGGCCATGTCTGGCTACATATCTGTGCTACTGCCTATAGAGTGTGCCCTAGTGGCTGCAGCTCTGGTGCTTTGAGTCTGCCAGGAGAAAAGTGTGATATAAATGTTATTTGTCTTGTCTAATTTTTCTCTTGCATTAAGCATAAATGGTACATGCTAGGCTACTTTCAGCTACTTTCAGCTACTTTCAGCTACTTTCAGCTACTTTCAGCTACTTTCAGCTACTTTCAGCTACTTTCAGCTACTTTCAGCTACTTTCAGCTACTTTCAGCTACTTTCAGCTAGTAGTGTTGGTGGTACAATGGATATGTTAGTTGCCTACCATACACTGAGGCCTGGGTTCAAATCCCTATCATGGCATTTAAGCTGGTTTTTGAAATACTGGAATTCCCTGGCAGATGAGACCCTCCTCCTTTCGGTAGGAGGAAGGGTAGAAGGGTAGGAACCCACAAACAGGCTAATTAAAATCTCCCTAGCAGAGTGTGTAGCAGCTGTCCCTTAACTAATTAGTGTAGGCAGTATAAGGACCTTACTTGGAGGAGGGGGGGTGGGTCTCCAGCATTGAGAGCAGTGTGTATGGCAATAATGTGTCTGCTGGCTGTAATATAAAGAGTCAAAGCTTTGCTCAACAGAGTTTTATGGAGCGAATCGAACTTCCGGGAAAGTTCGCGTTTGGTAGGCGAACGCGAACCCCCGAAGTTCACCTGGAACCGTTCGCCGGCGAACAGTTCGCGACAACTCTACACAGGAACACAGACAGCAATAAATACCTGGCTGATTTTCTAACCCTTACCCTTTACAAGAAAATTAACATATTATTTCCATTTGGGTTGCTGTTGTCAAAACTTTTTCCCACTTCCTGCCCTTTCCAACAACAAGGAGAGAAACAGGGATAAGTCAGATGATGTAGATTGGCTATAAAAAGAAAAAAAAAAAAGAAAGAAAGAAAAAAGGGTGAGAAAGTGCAAATACTATGAACCATGCAACATCATCAGTAGCTGTGCAATATGACAGTTTAGATGTTGATGTGTTGCATAATTCTGCATGATATATTTATATGTAGAGATGTCGCAAACTTCCGATTTTAAGTTCGCGAACCTCCGCGAACGGTTCGGTTCGCGAAAAAGTTTGCGAACCGCAATAGACTTCAATGGGGAGGCGAACTTTGAAAATGTTAAAAAATTCTACCGGCTGGAAAAATGATAGAAAACATGTTTCACGAGCTCTAATACCTGGAGGCACACCTGACTGAGTGAAATACACATCACTGCTGGAGGACCCGCCCTCCCTCCTCCAAGCAAGGTCCTTATACCATTTGACTCAGTTGTCTGCCTACACTAATTAGTTATGGGACAGCTGCTACACACTCTGCTAGGGAGATTTTAATTAGCCTCTTGTGGGTCTCCTCCCTCCTACCGGAGAGAGGAGGGTCTCATCTGCCAGGGAATTATCCTATTTCAAAAACCAGTATACATCATACCATGGCTGGGAATCAAACCCAGATCTCACTGTGTGGTGGGCAAGCACACTAACCACGGTACCACTACAGTAGTAACTGAAGCTGGCCTAAAATTTACCATTTATGCTCAATGCAATAGAAACATTAGGTTGCTTAAAGGGAACCTTAACTGAGAGTGATATGTATGTTTCCTGTAAACAATACCAGTTGCCTGGCAGTCCAGCTGATCTTTGTGACTGCAATAGTGGCTGAATCCCACCCTGAAACAAGCATGCAGCTAATCCAGGCTGACTTCAGTCAGAGCACCTGATCTGCATGCTTGTTCAGGGGCTGTGGCTAAAAGTATTAGAGACACAGGATCAGCAGGCGATTCAAGCAACTGGTATTATTTTAAAAGGAAAAATCCATATTCTTCTCCGTTTAGGTTCCCTTTAAGGATTTATAGCATAAAAGCCAACTCACATTGGCTGGGATTTGAACCTGGGTCTCACTGTGTGGTGGGCAAGCACACTAACCACTGTACCACAACAGTAGTAACTGAAGCTGGCCTAAAATTTACCATTTATGCTCAATACAAGAGAAAAAGTAGACAAGACAAATAACATTTATATCACACTTTTCTCCTGACGGACTCAAAGCACCAGAGCTGCAGCCACTAGGGCATGCTCTATAGGCAGTAGCAGTGTTAGGAAGACTTGCCTAAGGTCTCCTACTGAATAGGTGCTGGCTTACTGAAAAGACAGAGCTGAGATTCGAAATTTTAGGCCAGCTTCAGTTGCTACTGTAGTGGTACAGTGGTTAGTGTGCTTGCCCACCACACAGTAAAATATACTGTGAACGTTTTGTGAACCCTGGTGGTAACCCATTTTGTTCTGTTATGTTACAGGTAGAAATGTGAGAAACAAATAAATGCTGAGGATTATTTCAATAAATGGGCATAATGTGGGAGTACATATGGATATGCGGGACGTGCTGTGTCTGCTGTGTCTGCTGTGTATGTATGAATTAGAGATGGGCCGAACCTCCGATTTTAGGTTCGCGAACCGGGTTCGCGAACTTCCGCGGAAGGTTCGGTTCGCGGTAAAGTTTCGTGAACCGCAATAGACTTCAATAGGGGTGCGAACTTTGAAAAAAAAAATAATTATGCTGGCCACAAAAGTGATGGAAAAGATGTTTCAAGGGGTCTAACACCTGGAGGGGGGCATGGCGGAGTGGGATACACGCCAAAAGTCCCCAGGAAAAATCTGGATTTGACGCAAAGCAGCGTTTTAAGGGCAGAAATCACATTGAATGCTAAATGACAGGCCTAAAGTGCTTTAAAACATCTTGCATGTGTATACATCAATCAGGTAGTGTAATTAAGGTACTGCTTCACACTGACACACCAAACTCACCGTGTAACGCACCGCAAACAGCTGTTTGTGTAGTGACGGCAGTGGCGGGTTCACTGAACAGGAATACAGTGGCAGGTTCACTGAACAGGTATGCAGTGGTGGGTTCACAGAACAGGTATGCAGTGGTGGGTTCAAAAAACAGGTATACAGTGGCGGGTTCACTGAACACAACAGGTATGCAGTGGCGGGTTCACTGAGCAGTACAGGTATGCAGGGGCAGGTTCACTGAACAGGTATGCAGTGGCGGGTTCACAGAACAGGTATGCAGTGGCAGGTTCACTGAACACAACAGGTATGCAGTGGCGGGTTCACTAAACAGGTATACAGTGGCGGGTCCACTGAACAGAACAGGTATGCAGTGGCGGGTTCACTGAACACAACAGGTATGCAGTGGCGGGTTCACTGAACAGGTATACAGTGGCGGGTTCACTGAACACAACAGGTATGCAGTGGCGGGTTCACTAAACAGGTATACAGTGGCGGGTCCACTGAACAGAACAGGTATGCAGTGGCGGGTTCACTGAACACAACAGGTATGCAGTGGCGGGTTCACTGAACAGGTATACAGTGGCGGGTTCACTGAACAGAACAGGTATGCAGTGGCGGGTTCACTGAACACAACAGGTATGCAGTGGCGGGTTCACTGAACAGGTATACAGTGGCGGGTTCACTGAACAGAACAGGTATACAGTGGCGGGTTCACAGAACAGGTATGCAGTGGCAGGTTCACTGAACTAAACAGGTATGCAGTGGCGGGTTCACTAAACAGGTATACAGTGGCGGGTCCACTGAACAGAACAGGTATGCAGTGGCGGGTTCACTGCACACAACAGGTATGCAGTGGTGGGTTCACTGAACAGGTATGCAGTGGTGGGTTCACTGAACAGGTATGCAGTGGTGGGTTCACAGAACAGGTATGCAGTGGTGGGTTCACAGAACAGGTATGCAGTGGTGGGTTCACTGAACAGGTATGCAGTGGTGGGTTCACAGAACAGGTATGCAGTGGTGGGTTCACAGAACAGGTATGCAGTGGTGGGTTCACAGAACAGGTATGCAGTGGTGGGTTCACAGAACAAGTATGCAGTGGTGGGTTCACAGAACAGGTATGCAGTGGTGGGTTCACAGAACAGGTATGCAGTGGCGGGTTCACAGAACAGGTATGCAGTGGTGGGTTCACTGAACAGGTATGCAGTGGTGGGTTCTCAGAACAGGTATGCAGTGGTGGGTTCACAGAACAGGTATGCAGTGGCGGGTTCACAGAACAGGTATGCAGTGGTGGGTTCACTGAACAGGTATGCAGTGTGTAAGGAAACGCGGAAATGCCGCCGTCTCTCAAGGTGAGGCGGCTGTTTCCGCGTCCAGCATGGCGTCACAACGCGGAAAAAACGCTGCATGCCGCATAGGCAGTGCGGCGGAATCCGCATCAGAGGCGGCCCCCGCACTAGATACATTGCATGACAGTACTGGTGTGGCTGGGACTGATAGTCCACCAAGATTCAGACTTACACGCGCGCGAGCAGAGAGGCAGAGTTTAAATAGCAGTTAGAAGGGTGTCGGCTGACCAGCTGGGTCAGCTGACAAATTCCACTGCTCTCATTGGACCAGCAATTAGGGAGGTCCTGGAAAGGTCCTAGAGTATATATACTGCTGGTTGTTCACTTGCTCTTTGTCTGGCGTGCGATCACATATGTGGGAGCACCCAGATCCGTAGTCAGATCCTTAAGTGTGCCGGGACCAGAGCTGGAGCTGTAATCCTACACTTAGCTAGATTATTGATAGCTAAAGTACTAGTTTGATTGTGATTTTCTGTTATGACTTTTGCCTGCCTCGACTATCCTCCTGAACTCTGACCTTGTACCTCGATATTTCTGATACTCTGTTGCCGAACCTCGGCTCGTTCCTAGACTCTGTTTCTGCCTCCTGATTTTGTACCCCGATATATCTGATACCCCGTTGCCAAACCCTGCCTGTACTTTGACTCCGCCTTTGCCTACTGTATTTGTACTTTATCTGTCCGTGTGTGTACGACCTGGCTTGTCTGACCTCGAGAACCGACCTCACGATTGGAGGCGGTTCCCAGTCCTGTTAGTGACACTTCTTCCTGAGTGTCACTCTCGGACTTTCCTTCCTACTGTCAGTCTGACTCCTCCCGTCTTGGAGAGCTCAGGTCTGCGGAAGGAATCCGTGCAGTTCTCCTTGCTGCACTGAGGCCTAGGCCTCCTAGTGTTACTGTTACACCAAAACACTACACTCTACTCAGGCGAACAGAGGTTAGTTTGTATATCGGATTATCGGTGAGACTGCAGATCACTTATAATCTGGTATATATCTGTATTTCCGGCGATACTGCAGATCACCGGTAATCAGATACTCTCTGCGCCCACCGATCGTTACAGAACGCCAGACCACAAAAACGATGGAATCACGCACTGATCCTCTGACTGTGCTTGCCACTTCGGTGGATAACATTCATCAAGCACTGGGCCAGCACAAAGCCTTAATTGATGCCTTATCAGGCTCTGTGAAAACCCTACAGACGTCAGTTGATTCAGTGCGATCCCCTCCTAGTGATGACATACGTATGCCTGTACCTGATAAGTTTTCCGGCCACAAATCTGACTTCCGGAATTTCAGGAGTAGAGTGTTGTCATATTTCGAGTTGAGACCCCGATCCTCGGGGACTGAGGCCCAACGGGTCATCTTCATTAAAACCCTGCTGACTGGCGACTCCCAGTCCTGGGCATATAACCTGCCTTCTACCGATACAGCTCTAACCTCGGTAGAGGAATTCTTTAAGGCTATGGCCGTAATTTACGACGACCCTGACCTTGCTGCATCCTCTGAGCGGAAGCTCAAACTTTTGCGGCAAGGCAGAGGTTCGGTTGAGGATTATGCGGCAGAATTCCGCAGGTGGTCAGTCACTACTAGATTTGACAACTTTGCCTTAATGGATTACTTCTTGTCTGGGTTGTCAGAGGAGGTCTCCGACTTAATGTTAACCGTGCCTGAGCCCAAGACGGTTGATGAAGCCATATCATCGGCCATTCGAGTGGATCGCAGGTTGCGCCACCAGAGGCAGGCTAGGGGCAGTCACCGTGTCAGGGTGACATCGTACGCGGCACCATCCGCTACACCCCTAGTGACACCTTCTCCGCCTGTCTCACCCTCCCCGGCCTTGCCACCGCCCGAACCAATGCAGATTGGTCGGTCAAGGCTGACCCAGGTGGAACGAAGGCGGAGAATGACAGAACAGCTGTGCCTGTATTGTGCAGCAGCAGGGCATAGAGTGCGAAACTGCCCTAACAAGTCGGGAAACGAGTTTGCCTAGGAGTAGTGGGGGGTGACACCCTGGGCACGCAAATTGCACCCCTTAAAGAGAAAAAATTACTTCTCCCTTGTACGGTTACATGGGAGGATAAATCTGTATCTACTGAAGCCTTTATTGATTCTGGCTCAGCGGCTAATTTTATGAACTTCGAATTTGCTCAGGAGTTGGGCCTCCCACTCACTCCTGTGAGACCCCCCATTCAGGTTACGGCAGTGGACGATTCCCCTCTGCAACGGAATCGTGCCCTGTCACAGACTCCGATGGTGAGACTTACCATAGGGGTTCTGCATGGGGAAGAATTACAATTTTTTGTGCTGCACATGTCAACCTCCACTATTATCTTAGGCATGCCGTGGTTGCAAGTCCATTCACCGCACATCGACTGGGCCACGGGTCAGTTAACCTCCTGGTCTCCCCATTGTTTTCATCAGTGTTTGGGGAAGCTAACATTGGGGCAAACCAGAATTCAGGTGGAAGGGGTACCAGACCAGTATGCTGAATATTCTGATGTTTTCTGCCCTAAAGCTGCCGATAAATTGCCTCCACATCGCCCTTTCGACTGTCCCATTGATCTCCGTTCTGGTTGTGTACCCCCCCCGGGGTCGTTTGTACAATTTGTCGGGGCCCGAAAAATTGGCGATGCAGGAGTACATTAGGGAGAATCTGGCCAAAGGCTTTATTCGGCCGTCCCGGTCGCCTGCTGGGGCAGGCTTCTTCTTTGTAAAAAAGAAAGACGGAGGTCTGCGGCCTTGCATTGACTACCGCGGTCTCAACAAGATTACAGTAAAAAATCGCTATCCGCTACCCTTGATAGACGATCTTTTTACACAAATCACTGGCACCCAGATCTTTTCTAAGCTGGATTTGCGAGGTGCGTACAACCTGGTACGCATAAGAAAGGGCGATGAATGGAAGACGGCCTTTAATACACCAGACGGGCATTATGAGTACCTGGTAATGCCCTTCGGGTTATGTAATGCCCCGGCCGTCTTCCAGGAACTCATCAACGAGGTCTTCAGAGAGGTGTTGGGAAGATTTGTTCTAGTTTATCTAGACGATATTCTTATCTTCTCCAACAGTCTCTCTGAACATAGGACCCATGTGAGGTTCGTTTTGAACAGACTAAGGCAGAATCTATTGTATGCTAAGTTAGAAAAATGTATCTTCGAGGTAACATCTGTCGCTTTCCTGAGGTACATAATCTCTACTACTGGCCTGTCCATGGATCTGGCCAAGGTCTCCGCTGTGTTAGAATGGCCTCAGCCGGTAGGCTTGAAATCGCTTCAGCGGTTTCTTGGCTTTGCCAACTATTATAGGAGGTTCATAAAGGGGTACTCTACGGTCATTTCTCCACTTACCAGTCTCACCAAGAAGGGTGCAGATACCACTCACTGGTCTCCCGAGGCGTTACAGGCTTTTGCCACCCTGAAGGGCTTATTTTGTTCTGCACCCATCCTCAGGCATGTGGATACGTCTTTTCCTTTTATTGTTGAGGTGGATGCCTCAGAGGTCGGGGTGGGGGCTGTGCTGTCTCAGCGATCTGGCTTGCAGGGTAGATTGCACCCGTGTGCCTACTTCTCCCGTAGATTCTCCCCTGCGGAAAGGAACTACGATATTGGCAACAGAGAGCTCTTAGCCATTAAGTTAGCCTTCGAGGAATGGCGACACTGGTTAGAGGGAGCGGAGCATACGGTCTCGGTTTACACTGACCATAAAAATCTAGAATACATCGAGGGAGCTAAGAGGTTGAGCCCTCGCCAGGCTCGTTGGTCATTATTTTTTTCTCGATTCTCTTTCATTATTACGTATACACCGGGTAGCAAGAACACAAAGGCGGATGCCTTGTCCAGGTGCTTTGAGTCAGAGACAGCACAGCCCTCCATTCCAGAGACTATTGTTCCCCAGAGGTTGGTACTGGCCGCAACAGAGACTTGGGAGGATTGGAAGGGGACTTTAATTCCCTTCCAACAAGACATCCCAGAAGGAAAACCCGCAGGGGTGCTGTTCATTCCGCTACCGTTCCGTCTCCAGGTTCTAGAGATGTTCCATACGCATAAAAATGCTGGGCATCCTGGAGCATCTAGAACACAGGATCTGGTAGCTAGATGTGCTTGGTGGCCTTCCTTGGCAGCTGATTGCAAGGAATTCGTGAGGGAATGTGCGGTTTGTGCTAAGAGTAAACCCTCCCGGCTGGCACCTGTGGGTACCTTGCAGCCTTTACCCACCCCGAGTGAGCCATGGACCCATTTGTCCATGGATTTTGTAGGTGAACTTCCCAAGTCAGAAGGCATGTCGGTCATTTGGGTGGTAGTCGACCGCTTCAGTAAAATGGCCCATTTCGTGCCCTTGAAAGGACTCCCCTCGGCCCAGGAATTGGCTGACCTGTTTATCACACATGTGTTCCGGCTGCACGGCATTCCGGAAAACATAGTGTCGGATCGGGGAGTCCAGTTCATTTCTAAATTCTGGAGGGCATTCTGCCAACAAATGGGCATGAAGTTGTCATTTTCATCGGGCTACCACCCACAGACCAATGGGCAAACAGAGAGAATCAACCAGTCTTTGGAGCAATTCTTGAGGTGCTATGTTGCAGAAACACAGAACGACTGGGTCAAATTTCTGCCTTTCGCGGAGTTCGCACAAAACAATTTAAAAAGCTCCTCCACCGGATTCTCTCCATTCCAGGTGGTGTCTGGAAGATTGCCCAAGTTCTCACCATTGCCAGTGGCCTCCTCTCCGTTTCCAGCTTTGGAAGCTTGGCAGAGATCTTTTAAAGATATTTGGCGCACGGTGAGAGATAATTTACGAAAAGCTTTTGTTAATCAAAAGGGTCAAGCTGATAAGAGACGTTCAGTAGAGTGGAGCTTCCAACCTGGAGACTTGGTTTGGGTGTCTACACGTCATTTGGCTCTGAAACAACCTTCTGACAAACTTGGTCCCAGGTTCGTGGGCCCATTCCCTGTGACTAGGAAGATCAACGATGTCACATATACCGTTGATCTTCCCACCAGCATGCGGGGAGTGAGGTCTTTCCATGTATCACTTCTCAAACCCGCAGTCCAGCTGGGTCCCACTCCTCCTCCTCCTGTCTTAGTCAATGCCCAACCCGAGTATGAGGTGGAAAAAATCATAGATTCACGTACTGTACAGAACTCGGTGCAGTATCTCGTACATTGGAAGGGGTACGGCATTGAGGAGAGGCAATGGGTACCTGGGAACCGCATGCATGCGGATGAGTTAGTGAGGGAATTTCATACGGTACATCCAGAAAAGCCTGGAAGGAGTTGTCCGGAGTCCACTCCTCGGGGGGGGGGGGTACTGTAAGGAAACGCGGAAATGCCGCCGTCTCTCAAGGTGAGGCGGCTATTTCCGCGTCCAGCATGGCGTCACAACGCGGAAAAAACGCTGCATGCCGCATAGGCAGTGCGGTGGAATCCGCATCAGAGGCGGCCCCCGCACTAGATACATTGCATGACAGTACTGGTGTGGCTGGGACTGATAGTCCACCAAGATTCAGACTTACACGCGCGCGAGCAGAGAGGCAGAGTTTAAATAGCAGTTAGAAGGGTGTCGGCTGACCAGCTGGGTCAGCTGACAAATTCCACTGCTCTCATTGGACCAGCAATTAGGGAGGTCCTGGAAAGGTCCTAGAGTATATATACTGCTGGTTGTTCACTTGCTCTTTGTCTGGCGTGCGATCACATATGTGGGAGCACCCAGATCCGTAGTCAGATCCTTAAGTGTGCCGGGACCAGCTGGAGCTGTAATCCTACACTTAGCTAGATTATTGATAGCTAAAGTACTAGTTTGATTGTGATTTTCTGTTATGACTTTTGCCTGCCTCGACTATCCTCCTGAACTCTGACCTTGTACCTCGATATTTCTGATACTCTGTTGCCGAACCTCGACTCGTTCCTAGACTCTGTTTCTGCCTCCTGATTTTGTACCCCGATATATCTGATACCCCGTTGCCGAACCCTGCCTGTACTTTGACTCCGCCTTTGCCTACTGTATTTGTACTTTATCTGTCCGTGTGTGTACGACCTGGCTTGTCTGACCTCGAGAACCGACCTCACGATTGGAGGCGGTTCCCAGTCCTGTTAGTGACACTTCTTCCTGAGTGTCACTCTCGGACTTTCCTTCCTACTGTCAGTCTGACTCCTCCCGTCTTGGAGAGCTCAGGTCTGCGGAAGGAATCCGTGCAGTTCTCCTTGCTGCACTGAGGCCTAGGCCTCCTAGTGTTACTGTTACACCAAAACACTACACTCTACTCAGGCGAACAGAGGTTAGTTTGTATATCGGATTATCGGTGAGACTGCAGATCACTTATAATCTGGTATATATCTGTATTTCCGGCGATACTGCAGATCACCGGTAATCAGATACTCTCTGCGCCCACCGATCGTTACACAGTGGTGGGTTCACTGAACAGGTATGCAGTGGTGGGTTCACAGTACAGGTATGCAGTGGTGGGTTCACAGAACAGGTATGCAGTGGTGGGTTCACTGAACAGGTATGCAGTGGTGGGTTCACAGTACAGGTATGCAGTGGTGGGTTCACAGAACAGGTATGCAGCCAGGGAGACAAGCTAAGCCTAACTAATCTTTCCCTATGAGAGGAGTCTGCAGCAGCTCGCCCTACTCTCACTAATGCAGGCACACGAGTGACCGTAATGGCCGCCACTGCCTGCCTTATATAAGGGGGGGGGGTGGGGCTCCAGGGGCTAGTGTAGCCTAATTGGCTACACTGGGCCTGCTGACTGTGATGTAGAGGGTCAAAGTTGACCCTCATAGTGCATTGTGGGGCGAACCGAACTTCCGGAAACGTTCGCCTGCGGGAGGCGAACGCGAACCACCGAAGTTCGCCAGGAACCGTTCGCCGGCGAACCGTTCGGCCCATCTCTAGTATGAATATGACGAGTATTATGCCATGCCATGTTGTGCCGACTCTCTGTGACGTTATTGGTCACATGACATCCTTATATAGCACTGTCCCCGGATAAAAACAAAAACAACACTGATTTGTATGATTTGTATAAGTGCTGATGAGACAATTAAAGATTGAGGCACTAGCACTTTGAATCAAGAAGATTGCTGCTGTGGGTGATGTAAGAAGTATATTAACCACTTGCCGACCAGGGCTGTATTGGCTGATCTGTGCTGCGTGGGCTCTCCAGCCCGCAGCACAGATCAGTATTATGCCAGGGCGATCAGACTTCCCCCCTTTTTTCCCCACTAGGGGGATGTCCTGCCGGGGGGGTCTGATCGCCGCCGGCCATCTGCGTTTTGCGGGGGGGGGGGGGGGGGCTCCTCAAAGCCCTCCTCCGCAGCCATTTCCGCCCTTTGCCTCCTTACCTCCCTCCCTCCCTCTCTCCGTAATGCGCAGGACGGAGTTCCGTCCTGCGCATTGAAGGATAGGCTTCCGCCTATCAGATGCCGGCGATCCCCGGCCAATCAGAAGCCGGGGATCGCCGATCTGCCTTACGGCGCTGCTGCGCAGCAGCTCCGTATGATGTAAACAGCGGGGATTTCTTCCCCGCGTGTTTACATTTTGCCGGCGAGCCGCGATCGCCGGCTCTCCGGCTGTTCACGGAGACACCCTCCGTGAACTGACATGGAAAGGCCGCTCGAGCGACCGTTTCCATGGTAACCCGCAGACGACCAGTTTACGCCGATCGGCGTTAGCTGGTCGTCAAGAGGTTAAAGCTGACTAGATGCTGAGAAAGAGGCAATGCGCAGAATTGATTGAAGAACTCAGAGCGAGGCTTGGATTAATGATGGGCATTTTAAAAGGAAGAGGGATTTCCGCCCTTACCCAGCCGCAGCGTCATCACACTGACGAAGCTCACGTTGGTGGGCGTAACGCGTATGTGGGCGTGGCTGAACGCGCTGGACACGAGGAGCAAGTTAGCGTCCTAACCGAGTGGCACATTGCGCAACGATCACCGGGGGGTCAGAGGGCTGATACAGGTACCTGTATACTGCGGGACGCCGCAGCATGGAAGCTGAAGCCAAATCCCCGCACTAGATGAAAGGTAAAGCCTAAGAACCTGGTGGTGGCTGATGGAAATCTAATGGTGTGTGGAAAATCAGCCAAAAATATACAGTCATGACATGCTAATTGGGCCTGGTGCCAATATGAGCAGTGGTTAATGATGTTATACGGAGGATACGAATTATGAACAGTATAACTCAGGAACATTGAGCTTTGGACTATGTTCATGTGCTAAACCTTGAAACACCTATGGTGATCCTCTGGAAACAAGATCATTACATTTGAGACTCTCCTCGGAATCGTTGTAAAGTGCATTAGCCTCAATTCGTCCCATTAATAGGATTGGCCAATCCAGTTGGAGATGAATGTGGCGTGATTGTGGTTGGATTGCGATAGGAGCGCTCCTATGTGTGTCCAGTGCGGGCAATTGGGGTTTTAATGGGTGGGGGTATGGGAGGGAAGTAGGCTGTCTTATCCTTTTTGATACAATAAAATGTCATTATAGCAATTGAGTGGCGGTCCTTGAGTTTTGTTTTGGGTGCATTGTTGTATGGACCTGCCTTCCCTTACAGAGTGTGGGGTATGCTCATACAATTTAATAAGGATCTGTGCACCGGAGAAATTGTAATTGTACGTATTTGGAATATTCCGTGTGAACGATCTTGCAGTGGTATAGATAGTTAGAGACAGGAACTCCTACCTATCCTCCACCATAGGGTAGGAATTTTAATCAATTAATTAATCTATCTTATCCAAGTAAAAATGGCTTATGTTTTGGGATCAGAAATTGATTCAGATATATCATCAGCTTTTAAAGAAGTCAGCAAAGAAAGTCAGGATGACCTTAGGGATCTGAAAAGATTCTTCAGGTATCATAAAAAACTGACATTGAGACATCTGAGACGGAAATGGAGCATTCAAACAATGCAATCTTATGTAGACAAAGGGGTAGTCCCATGGGGAATGAGAAATAGATTTGTGCCGGCGGGACATTTAAGGAATCCCCGGTTTATACCCAAATGGAAATCTTTGGCTATTGCAAGTGATCTGAATGTTATGAGAATTATGATTGAGGAGGAAACTATCCAATTGGATGAATTAAAATCTGAAATAGCAGAGAGTATAGCCCGATTGGAGTGTCATAAATCTCATGTGGAATTTGCAAAATTAAATGATATGGTGAAACGAGAAGTGGAAGCTACTCAAAAAAGAATTAAAATGGTAAAGCAAAATAAATTTCAGATTGATGTAAAAGAGTGGAATGATGGGGAATACTACAATTGTAACCAAGGCAGGGCAAGGTCTAGATCTAGAAGCAGAGGGAGGAGACCAGGCGGTGATGAGAGCCCTGATAGTTCCCCATCTGCTTCAGGGAAATCCATCTCTTTTTCAGAGGATGGAGAGGAAACAGACGAGGAAGAAGGAGAAGGAGAAGAGGAAAAAATAGGAGACCCCAATCATCCAAAAAAGATACAGGAGAAAGGGAAGGGACAGCGAGGCAAACAGAAGTGGGACATAAATGTGCAACCGATTTTGAAGAAGAGGGTGCTGCCATACAGGAAGGGCAAAACATACAAGGATTAAAGAGAGCAGGGGGAACGGAAGACACAGGGGACGAGAATAACATTGTGAATTTAACTGATTTTGCTTTAGGAGATCATCACATCTCTGTGTTAAATAAGGGACTGTCCTTCTCCCCAGTGTCTGGAGGGGATCCTTTTGACACGTTCAAAGATTTTCAATTTTTTTTGCGTAAGGTTTTGTTCAGAAAGATGTTTGTGACAAAGGATAACAAGTCCCCTGAGTCCGAAGAGAACCCTGAGGAAGGATTAGAGGTTAGATCATTGGAGGAGAGGTCCCTTTTAAAAAATCTGGAAAGTCTTATGGATGAGAGTAGGATAGTAGCCCCGAGTAGTGTTGGGCGAACACCTGGATGTTCGGGTTCGGGCCGAACAGGCCGAACATGGGCCAGATGTTCGGCATGTTCGGCCCGAACGCCGAACTCAATGGGAGTCAATGGGACCCCCGAACATGCCCATTTTGGGGGCCCTATGGGGTCGCAGGCATAAGGGGGGAGCATGCCCCGGTCGCGGGGGGGGTCGGAAATTCCCCCCACCCCCTCCGCTAGCGCTCCCCCCTCCGCCCGCTTCCCCATAAAAAAAGTTTAAAGCAAGTTCAATAGTACCTGGGCTGGTGGCACTGGCTGGCAGTGGAGTGAGGAGGAGGAGGAGTCCGAGTAGCAGAGTGACGTTGAGGCCGGGCAGCGGGCGGTTCAGCGCTAGTACCCTTGTGGTACTTCCGCCCTTTCTCTGACCTCACGTCCTCTGCGTGATGACGCATACGAGGACGTGAGGTCAGAGAAAGGGCGGAAGTACCACAAGGGTACTAGCGCTGAACCGCCCGCTGCCCGGCCTCAACGTCACTCTGCTACTCGGACTCCTCCTCCTCCTCACTCCACTGCCAGCCAGTGCCACCAGGTACTATTGAACTTGCTTTAAACTTTTTGTATGGGGAAGCGGGCAGAGGGGGGAGCGCTAGCGGAGGGGGTGGGGGGAATTTCCGACCCCCCCCGCGATCGGGGCATGCCTGCGACCCCATGGGGGGCAGTATTCGGCCGAACAGGGCCCTGTTCGGCCGAACAGGGGCCCTGTTCGGCCATGCATTCAGCAGTTCGGCGAACCCCGAACAGTTTGGCCGAACACCACCAGGTGTTCGGCCGAACTCGAACATCACCCGAACAGGGTGATGTTCTGCAGTACCCGAACAGTGGCGAACACTGTTCGCCCAACACTAGCCCCGAGTCACGAGGTTGCGTGTGGTGGTGCAGTCCACTCTGATTTGAAAAAGCTGTCAAGGTATATGCCTCCACTCTCCATGGATAAAAACATAAAGGTCTTTTCTGACTTGGTCAGTCGAGACCTGGAAAATATTCATTGGGGCCCAAGGTTTGATAATCTGTCCCCCTTGGAGAGACAGGCAATTACTGATTTAAAAGAGGCGGACAACATCATCATTCGTGGAAGTGATAAGGGGGGAAATATTGTACTGTGGAGCAAGGAAGCGTATTTTAGGGAAATGAACAGACAATTGACCTGCAGTGACACATATGTAAAGTTACGAGATAATCCATTCCCTGGGATAGTACGTGAAAGAGATAGGATCCTAGAGGAGGCCTTAATGGAGGAGTCGATTTCATCAGCAGAATATAATTTTATGAAGTTTGAGCATTACAAAATCCCTATATTATATTTGATACCAAAAATCCATAAAAATAAGGAGAATCCCCCAGGTCGGCCCATAGTGGCAGCAATTGATGGTCCACTGGAAAAAGTTGGGATTTTTATTGATGACAATTTGAAAGGACTAGTGGAGGAGTTGCCGTCCTTTATAAAAGATACTGGTGAGCTGTTAAATTTGATTAAGAATTTTGAGATCCTTGAAGATGATTTGCTGGTAAGCGTTGATATAGAGTTCCTATATACTTCAGTCCCACACGAGGTGGGGATTAATGCAGTGAGGCAGTTTTTGTTTCAATACAGGGGATGGACACCAAATAGGAACCGAACAGTGATTGAACTATTGGAATTGGTTTTGTATAACAATTGTTTTATGGCAGATAGGTCAGTATACCGCCAGACGAGGGGGACGTCGATGGGGGCGGCGTGCGCGCCGGCATATGCATGTTTGCATCTTGGGGCATGGGAAAGGGGTGATGTGTACCCCTGCCCTCTGTTCGGTTGCGCACGCCGCCCTATGGCTTTGTTACATAGACGACGTCTTCCTCGTCTGGAGGGGACCGGAAGCGAGCTAATTGACTTTTTTGGAAGGTTTAAATGTGAATTCTAGAAATTTAAAAGTGACATATGACATTCAGAAGGAGAGGTTGTCCTTTTTGGATGTCATGATAATGAAAAAAGATGGAAAGTTACAGACAACAGTGTTTAGAAAAGAGACGGCAGGAAATACATATGTTCATGCCACTAGCTTTCATCCAAAGAGTCAGAAGTGGGGAATTCCATATGGACAACTTTTGAGGATGCGTCGGAATTGTTCAGAGGATGATGAATTCCATGTGGAAGCTGATAAAATGGTCGAGCGCTTTAGAAAACGGGGGTACCCGGAGCAAGTGCTTGAGGGTGCTCTGGATCGCGTTGGTACTATTGAACGAAGCGATTGTCTAAAAAGGAAAAAGAGGAAAAGTGATGGCAAAGGAAAGGTGAGATTCATAACAACTTATGGGTCTCACTGGTCTCTCAACTACCTTGAAAAGCACTGGCATGTGTTGAGCCTTGATCCTGAATTACTCAAAATTGTTGGTCCATACCCACTTATGACCCCGAGAAGGGCACCGAATTTAAAAGACTCCCTGGTAAAGGCAGAAATACACTCCAAGACCTATAATGCAAACCAGGGAAGGGTTTTTTTAGGCCCAATCCCAAATGGAATGTTTCCATGTGGGAATTGTAGGTACTGTAAATTGGTGGAAAAGACCAATACATTTACAAATGCAAAAGGAAATAAAGAATATGAGATAAGAAGCTTTGTAAACTGTAATTCTGAGGGGGTAATATATATGATCACTTGCCCGTGTGGACTGAAGTATATAGGGAAAACAAAAAGGAAGATTAAGGAAAGAATTGGGGAACATCTGGGAAATATTAGTGCTGCAGATGAAAAAAGTCCGTTGGGAACGCATTTTGCTGTATTCCATGACAGCAACCCAGACTGCTTAAAATTTAAATGTATAATTAAACCTAAAAGGAGTACACGGGGAGGTGACTTTGAAAGGTTTCTATATCAAGTGGAGAATAGATGGATATATATGCTAGGAACCTTGATCCCAAGAGGATTAAATTCTGAGCTTAATTTGGTACATTTTTTAAAAGAATATCCTTGAGAGATGGAAATCTTGATTATCCCTGTTAGCACAGATAATTGATAAGTGGGGTTATTGAGGCCCTTGATTGTGATTGACCTGAATAAAGTCTGGGTTGTTGGGATGCAGGGGAATGCAGCAGTAATGAACGAGAGATCTGGAGATTGGCATATTGGCATTAGGTCATACCAATATGGGTATCAGCATGGCAAGATAACTGGGTGGGTATAGTACAGTCGTCCCTATAAAACATAAAATATACTGTGAACGTTTTGTGAACCCTGGTGGTAACCCATTTTGTTCTGTTATGTTACAGGTAGAAATGTGAGAAACAAATAAATGCTGAGGATTATTTCAATAAATGGGCATAATGTGGGAGTACATATGGATATGCGGGACGTGCTGTGTCTGCTGTGTCTGCTGTGTCTGCTGTGTATGTATGAATATGACGAGTATTATGCCATGCCATGTTGTGCCGACTCTCTGTGACGTTATTGGTCACATGACATCCTTATATAGCACTGTCCCCGGATAAAAACAAAAACAACACTGATTTGTATGATTTGTATAAGTGCTGATGAGACAATTAAAGATTGAGGCACTAGCACTTTGAATCAAGAAGATTGCTGCTGTGGGTGATGTAAGAAGTATATTAAAGCTGACTAGATGCTGAGAAAGAGGCAATGCGCAGAATCGATTGAAGAACTCAGAGCGAGGCTTGGATTAATGATGGGCATTTTAAAAGGAAGAGGGATTTCCGCCCTTACCCAGCCGCAGCGTCATTACACTGACGAAGCTCACGTTGGTGGGCGTAATGCGTATGTGGGCGTGGCTGAACGCGCTGGACACGAGGAGCAAGTTAGCGTCCTAACCGAGTGGCACATTGCGCAACGATCACCGGGAGGTCAGAGGGCTGATACAGGTACCTGTATACTGCAGGACGCCACAGCATGGAAGCTGAAGCCAAATCCGCGCACTAGATGAAAGGTAAAGCCTAAGAACCTGGTGGTGGCTGATGGAAATCTAATGGTGTGTGGAAAATCAGCCAAAAATATACAGTCATGACATGCTAATTGGGCCTGGTGCCAATATGAGCAGTGGTTAATGATGTTATACGGAGGATACGAATTATGAACAGTATAACTCAGGAACACTGAGCTTTGGACTATGTTCATGTGCTAAACCTTGAAACACCTATAGGGATGCTCATTCGGATTCCGCGGAAATGCAATTTCCGAAATTCCGATCGGAAATTGCATTTCCGCATCGGAATGCGGAAATCGGTAATGTAAGTGCCGTAGGCGGATTTCCGCTGGAAATCGCGGAAATTTCCGCCGGAAATCGCGGAAATTCCACCCGACTTTAACATCGATTTTCTCAAAAACTATAAGGTCTTTTTGAAAACTTTTTTTTGCATCTTGTTCACAAGATTCGGTTTAATAAACCCTGAAAATTTGGTGTTTCTAGGACTTAAGGGGGCTTTGTTATTAACCATTAAAGTCAGTGGATTTTTACTGTAATGTAAAATGCAGAAAATCTGCATCTGCCTATTTTCTGCATTTTATATTACAGTAAAAATCCGCCGACTTTAGTAGTTAATAGCAAAGCCACCGTAAGTCCTAGAAACACCAAATTTTTAGGGTTTATTAAACAGAATCTTCTGAACAAGATGCAAAAAAAAGTTTTCAAAAAGACCTTATAGTTTTTGAGAAAATCGATGTTAAAGTCGGGCGGAATTTCCGCGATTTCCGGCGGAAATTCCGCATTGGAATGCGGAAATTGGTAGCGGAAGGCGGAATCGGTAATCGGTACATGACGGAATGCGGATTTACCGCGGAATCGGAAATTGGCATTCCGACCATCCCTAAACACCTATGGTGATCCTCTGGAAACAAGATTATTACATTTGAGACTCCCCTCGGAATCGTTGTGAAGTGCATTAGCCTCAATTCGTCCCATTAATAGGATTGGCCAACCCAGTTTTGTGATGAATGTGGCGTGATTGTGGTTGGATTGCGATAGGAGCGCTCCTATGTGTGTCCAGTGCGGGCAATTGGGGTTTTAATGGGTGGGGGTATGGGAGGGAAGTAGGCTGTCTTATCCTTTTTGATACAATAAAATGTCATTATAGCAATTGAGTGGCGGTCCTTGAGTTTTGTTTTGCATGGTATGATGTATACTGGTTTTTGAAATAGGATAATTCCCTGGCAGATGAGACCCTCCTCCCTCCGGTAGGAGGGAGAAGGGAATAGGTAGAAGGGTAGAAGGGACGAGGGAGGAGACCCACAAGAGGCTAATTAAAATCTCTGTAGCAGCTGTCCCATAACTAATTAGTGTAGGCAGACAACTGAGTCAAATGGTATAAGGACCTTGCTTGGAGGAGGGAAGGTGGGCGGGCTTACAGCAGTGAGACCAGTGTGTTTGGCAATAATGTGTCTGCTGACAGTGATATGGAGGGTCAAAGTTTTGCTCAATAGAGCATTATGGGGCGAATCGAACTTCCGCAAAAGTTCGCCTGATGCAGGCGAACGCGAACCCCCAAAGTTCGTTGCGAACCGTTTGCGACATCTCTATTTATATGTTGGTACAAATGTAGTAGCCCTGAGAGGCATGAATGAGAAACTACTTTTGAAATGTTTTTTATGAAGCTGGGCATAGCTGTGCAATTGACATGATGTTGATGTGTTACATAATTTTGCAAGATATATTTATATGTCGGTACAAATAAGTTATTGAATCACATGTTTTTTTCTACAGGTGGCAGTCCATTGTCGGAAGTGCCAGAACAACGGTCAGCTCTTTAATTATGAACTTTGGTAGCCGTTAAGGGGCTTGATTCACAAAGCGGTGCAAACTATTTAGCACAGGTGTGCTAAACAGTTAACACGTGAAGTGCCGTTCGCGGACTTTTGCGCGCGCAAAGTGCCGCGATTCGCGCGATCGCAGACTTTTGTGTGCGCAATTTGTATTTGCGCGCACAATAGTCCGTGATCACATGAGTTGCAGCACTTTGCGCGCGCAAAAGTCTGCGAATGGCACTTCACGTGCTAACTGTTTAGCACACCCGTGCTAAACAGTTTGCACCGCTTTGTGAATCAAGCCAAAGGAGTGCCAAATGACCAAAGTATGTTGAGCAATGTTGTTTGACTCATGAAGGATTGGGTAGACAATGGGTTAATGTTGGCGGGGGTGGAGCCATCCAGGTTGAGTGTGGTGGCCTACCCTGATGTATGTATTTATACTGTTGTATGTACATTTGCTTGCTGTTTGACACCTGAGGAAGGATGTAAATCCGAAACTGTAGTGTGTACTTGTTCCTGAATACAAGCAAAGTGATTGCAGCCAGTAATGTGCCGTCTCTTCATTTGTTTGGATGTATCCTAAGCCGTTAGAGCAATCCGACTGAGACCAGGCACCGGCAACTTACAAAGGTCTCATACACCTGTTCACCTGCTATCCAGGCATCCATTTTTTGAAAGAGATCAGTTGGACTGCCAGGCAACTGGTATTGTTTAAAAGGAAACATCCATATCCATCTGTTTAGGTACCCTTTAAAGGAATACTATCAAAGTTTTACTAATTTCTGGCAACAGCCTGAATCAATATGCCAACAGTAAGAATGAACACAGTATATGTTTCTTCTGTGCAGTGTTTTTTTTTTATCTACCTTACCGACGGCGTCCCTTTAAGAAACTGACGGCGACGGATAATGGACGAGCTCATTATAGAGGTGATTCCTCTTTTTGAGTGTGGCAGTAGAATCTCCTATTGTGAGGCTCCTCCACACCAGAGCGCGTTATACAGCCCGTGCCCCGCCGAACTAAGGTGCTATGAAGAGCGAGAGACAGCCGCTCTCGCTCCTAATCTGCCCCTCATCGTGAAAGTAACTTTCATGTGCGAGGAGCCTCTTCTTCATTGGTTGTTTTCTGTTGCTAAGCAATGGCAAATGAATGAGCCGGAGGAGGGCGCGTCATTGCTCCGAAAGGAGCCGAATATGAAGCCAAAGGAGGGCGTGTCAAAATCCCCTTCAGTAATCGGCTGGCCGCATTCTCCTCACAGTAGCCTGTGGAATCCTCTCCACAGAGACTACTTGTGGTTGTGGCTGTGCCCGCCCCCTGCCTACCGCCCACATTTAAATTTATTCTAATAAAGTCCCCCTCTTCGGTTCTTCTCAGAGCAATGCACGCCCTCCTCCGGCTCATTAGCAACGATAAACAACCAATGAAGAAGAGGCTCCTCGCACATGAAAGTTACTTTCACGATGAGGGGCGGATTAGGAGCGAGAGCGGCTGTCTCTCGCTTTTCATAGCACCTTCTTCAGATTCTACTGCCACACTCAAAAAGAGGAATCACCTGTATAATGAGCTCGTCCATTATCCGTCGCCGTCAGTTTCTTAAGGGGACGCCGTCGGTAAGGTAGATAGAAAAAAAAAAACACTGCACAGAAGAAACATATACTGTGTTCATTCTTACTGTTGTTGGCATATTGATTGATGCTGTTGCCAGAAATTAGTACAACAATGATAGTATTCCTTTAAGCATTACCTATTGTCAGGCTACCCTACTTCTCATCTGTCTCTAATACTTTTATCACTAGGCCCTGAACAAGCATATTATTATCATTATTGTTTATTTACAAAGTGCCAACATACAGTGGCTTGCAAAAGTATTCGCCCCCCTTGAAGTTTTCCACATTTTGTCACATTACTGCCACAAACATGAATCAATTTTATTGAAATTCCACGTGAAAGACCAATACAAAGTGGTATACACGTGAGAAGTGGAATGAAAATCATCCATGATTCCACATTTTTTTTTACAAATAAATAACTGCAAAGTGGGGTGTGCGTAATTATTCAGCCTCCTGAGTCAATACTTTGTAGAACCACCTTTTGCTGCAATTACAGGTGCCAGTCTTTTAGGGTATGTCTCTACCAGCTTTGCACATCTAGAGACTGAGATCCTTGCACATTCTTCTTTGCAAAACAGCTCCAGCTCAGTCAGATTAGATGGACAGCGTTTGTGAACAGCAGTTTTCAGATCTTGCCACAGATTCTCGATTGGATTTAGATCTGGACTTTGACTGGGCCATTCTAACACATGGATATGTTTTGTTTTAAACCATTCCATTGTTGCCCTGGCTTTATGTTTAGGGTCATTGTCCTGTTGGAAGGTGAACCTCCGCCCCAGTCTCAAGTCTTTTGCAGTCTCCAAGAGGTTTTCTTCCAAAATTGCCCTGTATTTGGCTCCATTCATCTTCCCATCAACTCTGACCAGCTTCCCTGTCCCTGCTAAAGAGAAGCACCCCAAGAGTATGATGCTGCCACCACCATATTTGACAATGGGGATGGTGTGTTCAGAGTGATGTGCAGTGTTAGTTTTCAGCCACACATAGCGTTTTGCATTTTGGCCAAAAAGTTCAATTTTGGTCTTATCTGACCAGAGCACCTTCTTCCACATGTTTTCTGTGTCCCCCACATGGCTTGTGGCAAACTGCAAACGGGACTTCTTATGCTTTTCTGTTAACAGTGGCTTTCTTCTTGCCATTCTTCCATAAAGGCCAACTTTGTGCAGTGCACGACTAATACTTGTCCTATAGACAGATTCCCCCACCTGAGCTGTAGATCTCTGCAGCTTGTCCAGAGTCACCATGGGCCCCTTGACTGCATTTTTGATCAGCGCTCTCCTTGTTTGGCCTGTGAGTTTAGGTGGACGGCCTTGTCTTGGTAGGTTTACAGTTGTGCCATACTCCTTCCATTTCTGAATGATCGCTTGAACAGTGCTCCGTGGGATATTCAAGGCTTTGGAAATCTTTTTGTAGCCTAAGCCTGCTTTTAAACTTCTCAACAACTTTATCCCTGACCTGTCTGGTGTGTTTTCTGGACTTCATGGTGTTGTTGCTCCCAATATTCTCTTAGACAACCTCTGAGGCCGTCACAGAGCAGCTGTATTTGTACTGACATTAGATTACACACAGGTGCACAGTCATTAGCACTCATCAGGCAATGTCTATGGGTAACTGAATGCACTCAGACCAAAGGGGGCTGAATAATTACGCACACGCCACTTTGCAGTTATTCATTTGTAAAAAATGTTTGGACTCATGTATGATTTTCGTTCCACTTCTCACGTGTACACCACTTTGTATTGGTCTTTCATGTGGAATTCCAATACAATTGATTCATGTTTGTAGCAGTAATATGACAAAATGTGGAAAACTTCAAGGGGGCTGAATACTTTTGCAAGCCACTGTATTCCGTAGCACTGTACACTGTAAGAAACGAACATGGGGTACATAATTATACAAACAAATGGTATACACCAATATACAAAATACAGAATTGGAGACAAAATATAGAATCAATACAAAATACAGAATTAGTAAATACAATGACAAAAGTAACATGATGATAAAATGTACAATTAATTCCAAGACACAAAAGGGGAGAGAGCCCTGCCCTTGCAAGCTTATAATCTAAAGGAATAGAAGGGGAAACAAAAGGTGGGGTAGTATACAATAAACATACCTAGAGACAGTGTTTTTTAGGATAACTAGAAGGGTCAGCCCCGGGCCACCCAGGACACCATCAGCATAATGGACGGCATCCGGTTCCCCCCCTAGGGTCCCCCTCCGCTGCTCCCCTTTATACTGAACAGCAATGGCAAGGCACCTACTGTACGTGACGTCCAGCCGCCAGTGGGTCTCCCCTTTGATGTTCCTGCAGCCGCTGGCGGGTCTCTGCAGCTGCCGGGAGCTGTGATCTACCCTTCGTAGCCTTTGCTCATCTACTTCCTGTTTCTGCTGCAGGAAGTAGATGAGTGGCGGCTATTGAGGACAGGTTACAGGGAGACCTGGTAGCTGCAGGCACATCAAATGGGAAACCCGCCGGCAGCTGGACGTCACGTAAATGCCTTGCCGATGCTGTTCTTCAAAGAGGGGGATGAGAGCACTAAAGGTGAACCCTATGATAGGGAGGAAAGAAATCGGGCCGCCCTCCAGCAAACAGCTGCCACCCCCTTTCCGCTGCCCACCCCCTTTCCGGGAGGGGGGAAGGGGCGCATCCTCAAGAGTTCTTCAGGCCGTAAAAAGTCTAGAGCCAGCCCTGAGTAGAGTAGCAGGAAAAAAAGAGCACATGTGGCAAGTGGACTAAATGGGCGCCGCCATAGGCACTAATACAAATATATCCATATTAAGGCACCAGAGCCCAAATGCAGCTACTCTGCAGCACCCGATATTGAGCTTTTTTTTGTTTTTAACTTATTTTTATGCGGTGCGATCATCATTAGGCAATAGATAGGTTGTGTGTGTGTGTGGGGGGGGGGGGGGGGAGTTTTAGGCATTAGGTAGTTAGTGCATGCAGGTGGGGGGTTAGTTTTAGGCATTAAGTAGGTAGTGTGTAAGGGTGTGGGGGGGGGGTAGTTTTAGTCGTGGGGGGTTAAGTGTTAGGTGTCAGGGAGGAAAGTTTTGTGTGAGAGTAGGATTAGTTTTGGCCATAGTAAAAATTGTTTTTTTAATATTCATATTTTACGCTTTTCATAGTAAAATATCAGTATTTAATAACAATATTTTACTATGGACCCTGACTACGCATTCAAATTTCCAGGCACCTTTAATTAATGTATGCCTCCAGTAGGAGTGCAACTTGGCCTTAGGACAAAGGGGAAGTGGACAAAGGTGTCGCGTATGCATGGAAAAAGTGAGTTTTGAGAAAGCATTTAAAAGTAGCAAAGGTTGGAGAGTGTCAGATGTGTTGTGAAAGGGCATTCCAGAGGAGGGGTGAAGCACGTGCAAAATATTGCATACATGAATGTGAGGAGGTAATTCTAGAGGAGGACAAAAGAAGCATGCAGCAGATCAGCTGTTCTGGACACTACTGTCAGATCTAAGTACAATAGCTGCATGCTTGTTTCTGGTGTGATTCAGGCACTACTGCAGCCAAATAGAGCAGCAGGGTTGTCAGGCAACTAGCACTGTTTAAAAATAAATAAATATGGTAATCTCCATATTCTTCTCACTTCAGTTGTCCTTTAACCACTTTACCCCCGCCCGTACGAATTTCTCCGTCCCTTTTTCCATCCTTTAACCCCCAGGGACGGAGAAATCCGTACTTCCCGCGCTCCCGCCGCTGCCCGCGCTCCCGCTCGCTCTAGCGCGCATTCCCGTGGGTAAAAACACCGCCGGCCGCTCGCCCGGAGATCAATGAACGGGAAAATCCATTCCCGTTCGTTGATCTAAGCCCCGCAATGATCCGCTGTTTTCCGCTAAGCAGCGCGATCATTGTGAAAAAAAAAACTTACCCAGCCTCCTACTACTTCCTCCGGACGCTTGGAGGTCGCATTAAACAAAACGTTACTGGTGCCATCTTGTGGCCAAATAGTAAAACTACACCCTAAACATTTTTCACATACAAATGAATTAGTTATACACAAAAAATTAACTCATTACCTCCCACTCTCCCCATTTTTTTTTTTTGTAATAAAAAAAAAAATTAAAAAATGTATAATTAAACAAATACATAAATAGTTACCTTAGGGACTGAACTTTTTAAATATTTATGTCAGGAGGGTACAACACTGTTACTTTATAAACTATGGGCTTGTAATTAGGGATGGACGCAAAACTTAAAAAAAATGCACCTTTATTTCCAAATAAAATATTGGCGCCAAACAATGTGATAGGGACATAATTTAAATGGTTTTATAACCGGGACAAAAGGGCAAATAAATTTCTTGGGTTTTAATTACAGTAGCATGCATTATTTAAAAACTATAATGGCCGAAAACTGAAAAATAATTAATTTTTTCCCACATTTTTCCTATTTTCCCATTTAAACACATTTAGAATAAAATAATTCTTGGCATAATGTCCTACCTAAAGAAAGCCTAATTGGTGGCAGAAAAAAACAAGATATAGTTCATTTCATTGTGATAAGTAATGATAAAGTTATAGACAAATTAATGGAAGGAGCGCTGAAAGGTGAAAATTGCTCTGGTGGTCAGGGGGTAAAACCCCTCAGTGGTGAAGTGGTTAATACTCTAAGCTTTACTAGCATGTGTACATACAGTAGTACATGTTCTCATTGCCTGCACATATACTTTGAGGAGAAAATATATGGTTTTGTTTTTACATTTCCATATTCAAATTAGCTAACATCATTTCCTTTTCGGTAAAACATAAAGCCAAGGCTGAAGTTTCCTTTTATTCAGTTACATTTTTCATTCAAAGAAAGCTGCAATTCCAGTATAATGAAGACTTTACTAGCTTTCTTTATATTTTTAACACATTTGGCAGGTAGGGAAACGTAAAAAAAAAAATCTGCTAATATCACCAAAATGTGTCATTATCTGTTGGAGTCACTCCCTGCCTTGTGTTTTCAGGTGTCTTGTGTGATGCTCAACTTGTCCAGTCTGACCCCATGGTGATAAAGCCGGGAGCCTCCCATAAACTGACCTGTAAGGGTTCAGGATATAAGTTTGGAAGCTATGAGATGAACTGGATCAGACAAATCTCTGGTGGACAGTTACAGTGGTTGGCTTATATTAATAGCGGTGGAGGCACAAGCTATCTTGATTCTGTAAAAGGAAGATTCACCATCTCCAGAGATAACAGTAACAGTATGTTAAACTTACAAATGAACAACATGAAACCTGAAGACACTGCTGTGTATTTCTGTGCTAGATACACACTGATATAATATATATCTCACATGCAACAAAAACTAGAGTATTGCTTCCACATGTTACCAGTAGGTGGCAGCAAAATATGTACAAAATATTGATGATAATTATCCACCTATGATAACGATATATAATATGGGAATTTGTCAGTTCTAACTATACAGTTCTTACACAGCTAAAATAATGTATATACTTCTATTAACATCTCTTTTCTATGTACTTTTAACTGAGGAATTCCTTCTAAAATGTATGCATTCCTTTGGAGAAAATATAGCCTATTTCTTGAGTCACAGAGGACTAAAAAATAAGAGTACATCTCCCAGATGTGACACAGACAACAGTACGGGCTCGATTCACAAAAGCGTGCTAACTTAGTTAGCACGCCTAAAAGCTTTGGGCCTGCTAACTACAGTGCTAAGTAGTTAGCACGCCAACAGCATTTAGTTATCACGCGTAAAGTTTAGTGCCACGCGGTGCGCCGAAAATTTTGCACCAGTGCGACGCTACAATTTACACGTGCTAATGTAGCGTGCGAAGCTTAATGCATCCTAAAGCCCTTTAGGCATGCTAAGGGCCTTTTCACAGTCGTGCTAACACTTAACACGCTTTTGTGAATCGAACCCTACAAATCTGAATCTGTCTTAAGTGTTTCCTTTTTTTAGAAATTTTGACTGTGTATTTCAGTAATAATCATACACCGATTTGGTTTAAAGGGAACTTAGGTGGGAGAAAAAAGTTGAATTGTGCTTATATGGGTCTTCCTCCAGCCCCCCATAGTATCTGAGGTCCCTCAGTGTCCTTCCAGTCCTCTCTATTGTGCCGCAGTCCCCCAACTAAAATCTACAACTGGCTCAGTCATAGACTCACGTACTACTGCGCATGTGCTGTCCCAAGCGTGTGCCTCCACAATTGTGCTCAAACAGCCTGGGTGCGTTCTGCCCAGGCGCATTTGCTCATCTTATAAACTGCACATGTGCAGAATGCATGATTAAGCATATGCATGCGGCAGGACAGCGCATAGGGTGACAGCAGCACCATGGAGGTAATCGGGAGGACAACAAGGGACCTCAGATAATATGGGGGCTGGAAGACACCCCAGGTAAGTAAAACTAAACACCCCTCATTCAAAGCGGACCTGAACTCAGAACTCCTCTCTGCTCTGAGACATGCACAACAGCATAAGAACCTTTAAGCAAAAAACATTTATTTGTTACAGCCGATACAAATCCTAAAATAAATCTGCACAGTTTCTACTTCCTGATTCATGGAAACAGAAAGATTGTTCACAGCCTTTGCTTTCACATGGGCTTATCTGCTTATCTGACATAGGCAGTCATGTGACACAGGGGGAGATCAAATTACATCTAGTGATTAGACACAAATGAGGGGGAACTACACAGGCTAAACTCTTTAAATACTTACAGGGTGCATTTCTGTTATGTTTTCCTTGTGTCCTGTGCAAGATTTCAGGTCCACTTTAAGGTTTACTTTAAAGAGACTCTGAAGTCTCTTAAAAATCCTGTTTTTATTACAAATTCCTGTTTATCATGTCATCCCTACCTAAACCACCGCATCCCCGCTGCTGTCATCTAACTAACTCCCCCCAAACTCCCCGGGGGGCAATCCGGGCAGCGCTTCCGTGGGAGGCAGAGGTATGAGCCGCAGCTCTGCCTCTCAGCGCGTCTGTCAGCCCGGATTGCCGCCTCTCCCCCGCCCCTCTCAGTCTTCCTTCACTGAGAGGGGCGGGGGAGTGGTGGTGATAGACTCGTAAGGAGGCAGAACTGAGGCTCATAGCTCTGCCTCCAACAGCAGCAAAATCCACGACCAAGAAAGACATGGATTTTGCGGGGGAGAGGGAGGGGGGAGTTAGGGGGGATTCAGTGAGATTACATCTGTGGGGATGCGGCGGTTTAGGTAGGGCTGACATGATAAACAGGATTTTGTAATAAAACCAGGATATTTAAGAGACTTCAGAGTCTCTTTAAGAGTGATACGGGTGGCCATCAAACGAGACATGCACACTTTTCTCCACTTAGGGACATAGTAAAAATGAAAGGGGAGTCAGAAGGAGAATCAACATGAATGGAAAAAGAGCAAAGGGCAAAATAGACTACAAAGAGAGAGAATGGGGAGAAAGAGAGAGGGAGGAGAGACAACTGAGGAAGGAGACAGAAATGTGAGGCAGAAGAGCGACTTTGGGCCATCCAACTAGACATGTACACACTTGTGTTTTTTCTGTTTTTGTTTTTTGGGGGGTGGGGTTTACTTATGGACATAGTAAAAAAGGAAAACAAAGGGATAGGAGGGTTGGACAGAATAAGATGAAAACTAACTAAACTAAAAAACTAAAAGTCCATGAAAACTAACATTAATGACAAAGTGGGGCAGAAAATATATTAGAGAGAGGAAGGCAGCAAGAAAGAAGTAGGAGTTAAAAAGTGGGGTACGGAGAGAGAGAATGGAGGCAGAGGAGAAAAATAAGGAAAGAAAGAGACAGTCTGTTTGAGACCCCCGGGGAGAATTCCTCTATGACAGATCCCCTTGTGCAACGGCATATCTGGGTAATATAGAGCCTAATGCAAACACTGGAATTGCGCCACCTTCCCACCCCCATCAGAGCCCCCTCTCCCTCTAAAAACAGCATCCTTTCTCGTGTACATGTGTTATGGTTGCCTGTGTTTTTTGGCTCTGGATATTGCTAAAGTGTTTTTTGGAACTATGGGCTTGATTCAGTAAGCAGTGCTAACTGTTAGCACGCTTCTGAAAAGGTCATTATCACGCCTAAACTCAGTTTGGGCGTGTTAAACTCAGATCGCGCGCAAAGACACGTTTTGCGCGCGCACCGTGCCCATTCACATGTATGTGACGTTTCGCGCGAACCGGACTTAACGCGCGCAAAGATTTGCGTACGGGACTTTGCACGCGATCTGATTTTAGAAATGGTGCTAACCTACTTAGCACCCTGGTTAACACGCCTAAAGTCTTTAGGCGTGCTAAGTAGGTTAGCACCGTTTACTGAATCAAGCCCTATGTCTTCTTATTCCCTCTCTGTCCTCTTTTTCTAACACTAAGCCAAGTGCACCCTACATACATACTGTACGTTAAGAAGCCATGTTCCCCAGATAACAGAATTAATCTAATATGAGGTCTGAATGATGGGGAGGCTTGAGGCAGGCATGGCAGTGCAGCGCAGAGGCAGGCATGGCACCCATGGTGCTGTGGCGCCCATGGCATGAGCTATGCCTTCACTTCTCTAGATGCACCTCTGCCCTTGTGACAGAGCCATTAGTGATACATTCCCTTACTGACAGATCCCAATGTGCCAGAACCATTAGTCACAGCTCCAAACAAGACAGACCTGTAGACACCATTCACTGTTCACTCCTTATCAAGAAACCTTGACCAGCAGTGAATTGAAATGGGCTGAGAACAAACCATTTCCTCTGTCGTTTTAACAATCAGATGGGTTGGTAAATATCTTGGTCCTGCACAGATCTTGGCGTGTATTGTAGAGGACTCATCAATGTGTGGCTGTCTAGATGGGATGCATGGATGCTAATATGGGTGAGTGGTGGTTGATGATAGGGCAGGCCGTGGCTGGGGATATGGGGTGGGCTGGGCTTGCTTGCATGTATGCATGCAGGCTTCTAGAGGAACTACATTGTCCATTGCCTATTCCAAGAAAAATGCATAGCAGCAGACCAAAAATAGATGAAACACAGCTGGCAGTGATTTACTATGGGCTAGATTTCACTAATGTGGATTTGATGTGACTATTTTGACCATTTTGTTTTGGATTATGGATAATACCAATTTTTAGGGGGACAGCAGATGCATTGCCACTTATTAGATGAATGAAATGCAGTGCTCATGATTAGCTAATTAATTGTCCCCAGAGGGTACAGTATATCCATGCTTCACACTGAAATGCATCACAGAACAAGATATCTATCTAATGATGAATAGTAATTTGTTGTCACAGTTGTATTCTGCCTCAATGAGTAGCAATGTTTCTATTCCAGCTGTTGGCTCCCCAGGTTGGTTAAAATCTCTAAGGAGAAAACAAGCCTTTTTTTAAGGGAACCTGAAGTGAGAGGGATATGGAGGCTTATGCTAGGTACACACAATACAATTTTCTGGCAGATTTACCTGCCAGATCGACTATTTCCAACAGGTTCGATCTGATTTCCGGATCAAAAATCAGAGCAAACCTGTTGGAAATAGTCAATCTGGCAGGTAAATCTGCCAGAAAATTATATGATGTGTACCTAGCATTACATATTTAATTATTTTTAAACAATACCAGTTGCCTGGCTGTCCTGATGATCCACTGCCTCTAATATTTTCAACCACAGACCCTGAACAAGCATGCGGCAGATCAGGTGTTTCTGACACAAATCTGAGAAGATCTGCCGCATGCTTGTTTCAGGTGAGTGATTCAAACACTGCCGATGTCAGAATGATCAACATGGCTGCCTGGTAACTGGAATTGTTTAAAAGTTAATAAACATGGCTGCCTCCATATACCTTCTCACTTCAGGTTCCCTTTAAGGTCCTCATTGAACATTATATTTTTTTTTAATGCACATGACAGAAAATGTAAATTAATTGTTCAGTGTTTGTGCCTTGCAATTGCGTACTATTTGTAATAAATACATTGAAAATTATTATTATTATTTATATAGCACGGCACCGACATCTTCCATAGCACTGTACATTGTATATTGTCTTGTCACTTTAACTGTCCCTCAGAGGGGCTCACAATCTAATTAGTTCCTACGTGGTAGCATCCATTCGCTCCTTATTGCCAAAAAAAAGTGAGACTATCTCCCCCAGAGTACAGCTCTGACCTCTCCTGACCCAGCCCACCTCCTGCAACTGCAGTACTTCAGTTATGCAGGTTTCCCCTGCTCCATGTGTAATGATGTGTTTAACAACACGCTCCTAGTGTCTTTATAAAATGTATGTGTAATTGACATCACCCTGCGTGATGAAGGGAAGGAAGAGGAGTTTTAGAGAGTTTCCAGACTGTTCTCTTTAGTTCAACCAGGCTGCATCTGACATTGACACAGGAAGTTACTTTTGACCTCTAATCAGACATCAGTAAGTGTTACACTCTAATCTATCTTCCCATAGTAAAACTTAAATGTGTAGCCCTAGATAATGAATGCTTCCAATGAAAAGGAACACAGGCTAGTTCTAAGCAAGATTGGTACAATAAGTGCATGCTCATCTCACAATGTTGCTTGTCACGTCAGGGTTACTTTGGATTAAAGTAGACCTGAACTCTTGCTCAGGACATAAGAAAAACATATAGCACTGCACCCTGTATGTATTTAGAGAGTTAAGCCCATTTTATTCCCCCTCATTTGTGTCTTATCAAAAGTTCACAAATTTGATCACTAATCACAAATTTGATCTCTCCTCTGTGTCACCTGACTGCCATGGCAGAGATGGCATTTAAGTTCATTTGAAAGCACAGAATGTTAACAATATATCTGCCTCCATGAATCATAAAGTAGAAACAGTACAGATTTATTTTAGGATTTGTATCAGCTGTGAGGCCCCGTTCACATCACAAACGTGGACGGCAATGCGTGCGGAACACAACGCATGCGAACGCACGCCATCCGCGTTTGTATGCGTTGCGTGGCTGATCCCATCACTGAAAAGTGAATGGGACAGCCAAGCGTTTTAGCAAAAAATGCGTGCAGCATGCGTTCCCGGACAGAGGTCCGGAACGCATGCAGTGTGAACATCAGACAGTGCACTCTATGCACTGGAAATCTATGCAAAACGCGGCTGGAAACGCGTGCAGTGTGAACAGGGCCTGACAAAGAAATATTTTTTTGCTTAAAGGTTATTATTAAGGCAGTTTCTAGGCTAAAATGCACCCAGGGCGAGGGTGTAAAAATTGCGCCCCCCCCCCCCCCCGAAGCAAGGTATGGGTGCCCGCAGTGTAGGTTAGCCAGGTCTAGTTGCACTCAGTATAGATTCCCCCAGAATAGGTACCCCAGTATAGGTAGCCAGCTATAGGTCCCCCAGTATAGGTAGCCAGGCATAGGTGAGCCAATATAGTTGCCTCCGGTATAGGTTAGCCAGGTAGGTGCCTCCAGTATAGGTAGCCAGTATAGTTGCCCAAAGTATAGGTTAGATAGGCAGGCGTCCCCGGTAGATAGTTAGGTGCCCCCAGTACAGGTTAGCTAGGTGGGTGCCTCTAATATAGGTAGCCAGAATAATTGCCCCCAGCATAGGATAGGTAGATGCCCCCTGTATAGGTTAGTTAGGTAGGTGCCTCCAATATAGGTAGCCAGTATAGTTGTCACCTGTATAGACTAGCTAGGTTGGTAGGTGCCCCCAATACAGGTTAGATAAGTTAATGCTCCCACTATAGGTTAGATAGGTAGCTGCCCCCCAGTATAGGTTAGGAAGGTGCCCCCCAGTATAGGTTAGATAGGTAGGTGCCCCCCAGTATAGGTTAGATAGGTAGGTGCCCCCCAGTATAGGTTAGATAGGTGCCCTCAATATACGTTAGATTAGGTAGCTGCCCCCCAGGTTAGATAGGTAGGTGCCCCCCAGTATAGGTTAGATAGGTAGCTGCCCCAGTATAGATTAGGTAGGTGCCCCCCAGTATAGGTTAGATTAGGTAGGTGCCCCCCAGTATAGGTTAGATTAGGTAGGTGCCCCCCCAGTATAGGTTAGATTAGGTAGGTGCCCCCAGTATAGGTTAGATAGGTAGGTGCCCCCAGTATAGGTTAGATAGGTCGTTGCCACCCAGTTTAGGTTAGATAGGTAGGTGCCCCCCAGTATAGGTTAGATAGGTAGGTGCCCCCCAGTATAGGATAGGTAGGTGCCCCCTCAGTATAGGTTAGATTAGGTAGCTGCCCCCCAGTATAGGTTAGATTAGGTAGGTGCCCCCCAGTATAGGTTAGATTAGGTAGGTGCCCCCCAGGATAGGTTAGATAGGTAGGTGCCCCCAGTATAGGTTAGATTAGGTAGGTGCCCCTCAGGATAGGTTAGATAGGTAGGTGCCCCCCAGGATAGGTTAGATAGGTAGGTGCCCCCCAGGACAGGTTAGATAGGTAGGTGCCCCCCAGGATAGGTTAGATAGGTAGCTGCCCCAGTATAGGTTAGGTAGGTGCCCCAAATGATGGAGGGGGGAACCGCAGCCGCGGGGAGGGCAGCCCGACCTCTCCCTCCCTCTCCCCGGGCCGCCCTCCGTGCGATTCCCCCCTCGGACTGCAGAGTAATGCGCAGGGAAGCGCTGTGCATAACTACTCACCTCGCTGGCTCCAAGCGCTGCTCTCTCGCCGCCAGTCTCATCTCTCCATACACGCTGATACACACACACGCTGCTAAACAGGAAGCAGCGTGTGTGTGTATCAGCGTGTAGGCAGAGAGAGGAGACTGGCGGCGAGAGAGCAGCGCTTGGAGCCAGCGAGGTGAGTAGTTATGCACAGCGCTTCCCTGCGCATTACTCTGCAGTCCGAGGGGGGATCGCACGGAGGGCGGCCCGGGGAGAGGAAGGGAGGGAGAGGTCGGGCTTCCCTCCCCGCGGCTGCGGCTCCCCCCTCCATCACAGCGCCCCCCTCCCAGCAGCGCCCCGGGCGGTGGCACGCCCCGCACGGCCGTAGAAACGGCCATTATTATGCTATTGTGTATATTTTAGAGCAGAGTTCTGAGTTCATGTCTGCTTTAAGTATGCATGGTAAAACAAATTTCATGGATTTTTTTTCAAAACTCCAGCTTGAGTCTAGACAAAATCTCACCTTGACTCAAAGTTACATCAAAGGTTTTTAGAGTCCAACTTCTCTGTTTATAAATGCAATCTTTTCTCTATTCCATTTCCACTTACTTCCTGTCTTTTGAGATACTGGTGAGAGGGATGAAAAGTAAATAACATGTTCCTAACATAAACATAGACAGCAAAAAAAATTCTGACAGATGTTCTCTTATCCTACACAAAAAAGAGATAGTTATCTCCATCCAGGTTGCTATTGTTTTCCTCCCAATGTCTGTCCTTTGTGACACCAATTATAGAAAGAGAAGTAAGTTAAGTTCTCCTCCTCAAAACAGACTCAGATGAAGGGGAGGAGAAAGACTGGCAGAGGTCCTAAAATGTCACTGATTTATCAAATAATTGGAGCATTAGGCTTTAAAGTGAACCCAAGGTGAGAATTATATGGAGACTGTCATAATACTAGTTGCCTGGCTATCCTGCTGATCCTCTGCCTCTGAGGGCCCGTTTCCACTAGAGCAAATCCATAGCTCCCAACTGTCCCTCTTTCGGAGGGACAGTCCCTCTTTGGGAGCCCTGTCCCTTTGTCCCTCTTTCCCCCTATTTGTCCCTCTTTCTATATAAATATATATATTTCTATACTAAAAATGTGTTTGATTGACTCTAAACTTTATTTCCATCCTTTAAATTGATGCATTACTAATTTTAAAATGTTACTATGCAGGAAAATGAACCAGGATAGAAAGGGCCAGTGTGGTTTGAATTATAAAACAACATATTTTTCTTATGAAATCTTCATGGTATGCGTGACTAGGGCCGTGGTGGGGGCGTTACCAAGGGTGTGGCAAGGTCGTGGCTTAAGTGTCCCTTTTTCTCATCTCAAAAAGTTGGGAGGTATGCAAATCTGCATGCGTTTCCTGCATGCAGATTCGCATAGACAATACAAGTGGATGGGACTGTTTCCACTTGTCAGGATTTCTGAGCGTTTTTCTGTGCAGAAAAAATCTGCACGGCTGAGCCATCAGAATTCGCATACCGCATACCGCTATGCGATTTGCATAAAATGTATTTAGTAGTGAATTCGCATGCGGTTTTGGTATGCGAATTCTCATGCAAATTTTCATGCGAATTCGCATGGAATCAATGGAAAAGCACACAGGCACTGCCATGGTTAAATTCGCATACATCGTCATCCATGCGAATTCGCATGCAAATTTTTACCGCGGCGATTTGCACCGCACAAGTGGAAACGGGCCCTAATACTTTCAGCCATAGACCCTGAACAAGCATGCAGCAGATCAGGTGTTTCTGACATTATTGTCAGATCTGACAAGATTAGCTCCATGCTTGTTTCTGATGTACTTCAGCCTTTACTGCAGCAAAATAGACCAGCAGGGCTGCCAGGCAACTAGTATTGTCTAAAAGGAAACAAATATGGCAGCCTCCATATACCTCTCACCTCGGGTTCCCTGTAAGTTCAAACCTGTCCTCTGCACTATTTTGTGGTATGGATAGTGTAAAGGTGAATAGAAATCCTATTTATAAAGGTGTGAAAGGATTTTGCCAGTTTGCAAAAATAATTCTGACATTTATACATCTATTCACATTACACCAGCATAACTGATATTTTCCATGGAAGGACAACTTACTAGTCACTAATGTTTCTCCATTCTTTCCTTATGTTATGTGGGAAGTCACAAAGGTGTAAGTCTAATAACTAGTGCATGCATAGTATAGTACTGTAAAGTGCCACATTATGATAGCTTGCATATATATGTTAAGGGGCAAATATATATTTTGCCATTTCAATATGCAAATTAGCTAACATCATTTCCTTTTAGGTAAAAACTGCAAAACATAAAGCCAGAGCTGCTGTTTCCTTTTATCCAGTTACCTTCTTTATGTACAGAAAACCGACTAGAGCTCTAGAATAATGAAGACTTTAGTGGCTTTCTTTGTACTGTTAACACGGTTGTCAGGTATGGCGACTATAAAATTCTGCTAATATCAGCAAAATGTGTGATTTTCTGCTGGAGTCACTTTCTGTCTTGTGTTTTCAGGTGTCCAGTGTGATCCCCAACTTGTCCAGTCAGACTCGGTGGTGGTAAAGCCGGGAGCCTCCCACACACTGACCTGCAAGGGTTCAGGATACAACTTTGGTGACTATGGCATGAACTGGATCAGACAAATCTCTGGAGGACAGTTACAGTGGTTGGCTTATATTAGCAGCAGTGGGGGTACTATAAACTATCTTGATTCTGTAAAAGGAAGATTCACCATCTCCAGAGATAACAGTAACAGTATGTTAAACTTACAAATGAACAACATGAAAAGTGAAGACACTGCTGTGTATTACTGTGCAAGACACACACTGATATTATATATATCTCGCATGCAACAAAAACTAGAGTATTACTTCCACATGTTACCAGTAGGTGGCAGCACAAATAAGTACAAATAAAAATGATAATTATTCTATGATAAAGCAATAGAATATGGCAATTTGCCAGAGTTCTATGCTCGTTTTTATTAATAATATCCAGCTTTAATAATGTAAAAAAAAACTTTTATTAACATATCTCTTTTCTATGTACTTTTAACTGAGAAATACATTCTGAAAACTATGCGTTGCTTTGGAAAAATAAAAAACATTTCTTTTTTATTGTGTCTCAGAGAATTGAAAATAAGAGTAAATCTCACAGGGATGACACTTTTACAGACAGCAATAAAAATCGAATATGTGTAAAGCATTTCCCTATTTAAAGGGAACCTGAAGTGGGAGGTATATAGAGGCTGAAATATGTATTTCTTTTTAAACAATATTAGTTGCCTGGCCATCCTGCTGATCTCTTTGGCTGCAGTAGTGTCTGAATCAGACAAGCCTATAATTTGCTATAGGTAGCATTGGAAGTTCACTGCCGAATCCCCTATGTTTCCTTCCCTATTGTTTCCACCCACCTCCCCTCTAGATTGTAAGCTCTCAAGGGCAGGGACCTCTTCCTATTGTTTCTTATTTTGCTGTAATTTACCATATGAACACTAATTTTAGTGATCTCAATCTGCACATTAAGTATGTTTGTATTTGTACTTGTATTACCGGATGTCATGACTGTACAGTGTCGCAGATTTCTCTTGTATTTATGTTCTCCAATATATGTTTTGCACTATGTACAGCATTACGGAAGATGTTGGCGCTATATAAATAAAAAATAAAAATAATCACAAACAGGGCAGGTTCTCTCATGAAACAAGGTGAAACACTTGCATCAGGCACAGAGATTACAGGGGCTGCATGTTTGTACTGTGTTTACACTAACAGCATGGAGTCAGAGTAGGAGGAGAAGCAAGAGAAGAGAGAGGTGAAGAGGTCATCATTGGGGAAAAGCAGCTTGTTGTGCTGTGTGAGGAGTCTGACAGTGAGTGAGGAGGGGGAGACAGGAGAGCAGCAGTGTTTCATTTGACTTGCACAGCAGAAGCAGAAGGGAGGATGTGGTACTGCTATCCTCACTGAGGAGGAATGGAGGACGGCCTACTGGCTGAGGGTGAGCAGTTTGTTTGCATCAGACTCTCAACCAGCCGGCCAGTGTGTTATTGTGTTGAGCTGCAGCATGTCATGTCTCAAGTTGTTGCATATGCTCCCTTGCTGACTGAGAACATTAAATGAAGCAAAGTAAATTGTTGTATGTTGTGCAATCATTTCAAATTGTGGGGGGGGGGGGAGGGGGGCGGGGGGCATCCTCACAAGTTTGCCTCAGGCAGAAAAATGTCTAGAATCGGCCCTGATCACACACCTGAATCAAGCATGCAGCTAATCTAGTCAGCTATTTGTCAGAAATCTCTGATCTTTATGCTTGCTCAGGGTCTTGAATTGTAGCTAATGACTGGAAGCACCCAATGAAAGTATAAAAAAACTAAGAAACTACTTTAAGTGGAAGTGAACTCAGAACTTCCTCTCTGCTATATAAGGTACACAACAGCATAATAACCTTTAAAGAAAAACATGTCTTTGTTACAGATGATACAAATCCTGCAATGAATCTGCAGTGTGTCTACTTCCTGTTTTCATGAAATTAGATACATTGTTAACATCCTGTGTTTACTAGGGATGCTCATTCGGATTCCGCGGAAATTGCATTTCCGCATCGGAATGCGGAAATCGGTAGGGATGGTTGGAAAGAGCAAATTCCATTCTGTCGGAATTCGCGGATTCCGCCAGCGCTGAATTCCGTCGCTATCAAAAATCCACCGGATTTTTGCGAAATTCCGTGGAATTCCTGCGGAAAAATTAAAATAATCGCAAATGTAACCTTATTTATGATAAATGGTAGCCCATAGAACCTATTGACTGTTCCCTTAGTCCTTTTTCTCCTTCTCCCCCTCCTCCCTCCCTTCTCCCAGAGGGAGGAGGGTCTTGTCTTCCAGGGAAGTGTAGAATTTCAAAAGCCAGCTTGCATACCTTGGCCGGGAATTGAACCCAGGTCTAGTGCTTGGTAGACAGCTCTCTTCACCACTAGCTTGCTTAGGGAATTGTAGGATTTCAAAAGCCAACTTACATACATTGGCTAGGAATCGAACCCAGCCCTACCGCTCTGTAGGCTGCTATCCTAACCATTATACCACCAACACAAAACACTACAATGCTACATGCTGAAGCCAGCCTAGCATGTACCATTGTGATATATCCAAGAGAAAAATTAGCTTGCTTAGGGAATTGTACGATTTCAATAGCCAGCTTACATACATTGGCCGGGAACCGAACCCAAGTCTAGTGCTTGGTAGGCTGCTATCCTAACCATTATAAAACCAACACTACATGCTGAAACTTCTTGGAGCTTCCTCCCTCCAAAAGACACACATACATCCCCATAAAATCTTTCAACAGGAACTGCGTGCACAGTCTTTGTGGCACACAGTCTCTGTGGCACAATTGGTTAGCGCGTTTGGCTGTTAACTGCAAGGTTGGTGGTTTAAGCCCACCCAGGCATGGCCTTGCCTTTTGTGTTCAACAGTTGTCCGAAGAGAACCCCAGATAGCCATGTAGATTCATATCTCTCTCTCTCTTTCTCTAGTAGGGATGGTCACCACTTTTCTTCGCGGAATTGTATTTTCCGCAATTTGGGGCGGAAATTGGTCATTCCGTTCCGTTTGGTCGGAACGGAATTGCTTTTTCAATCCGGCGGATTCCGAAATTGCCTGTGAAATTCTGCCGGTATCCGTTGATGATTTTAAGCTGAAAATTCAGTTCAATGGCATCAAGTCCTAAAGAGAGAGAGAGAGATCATTTTTCTCTTGGGTATATCACAATGGTACATGCTAGGCTGGCTTCAGCATGTAGCATTGTAGTGTGTTGTGTTGGTGGTGTAATGGTTAGGAAAGCAGCCTAGCGAGCACTACACCTGGGTTTGATTCCCGGCCAATGTATGTGAGTTGGCTTTTGAAATCCTACAATTCCCTAAGCAAGCTCATTTTTATCTTGGGTATATCACAATGGTACATGCTAGGCTGACTTTTGCATGTAGCATTGTAGTGTGTTGGGTTGGTGGTATAATGGTTAGGATAACAGCCTACTGAGCACTAGACCTGGGTTCGCATTCCCGGCCAATGTATGTGAGTTGGCTTTTGAAATCCTACAATTCCCTAAGCAAGCTCATTTTTATCTTGGGTATATCACAATGGTACATGCTAAGCTGGCTTCAGCATGTAGCATTGTAGTGTGTTGTGTTGGTGGTATAATGGTTAGGATAGCAGCCAGGGCCGGTTTAAGCAACAATGGGGCCCCAGGGCAAAATAAACCTGGGGGGCCCCCCAACATATACCACGGAACAAAAATCGGCATTAGGGGACCTTTTTAGCAGCTGGTATAGTCAGGGTGTGAAGTCCCAATCGGTCGGAGCTCCACATTCTGGCTATACCAGCCTGCATGGGGGACAAGGGGTTAAAACGTTTCAGGAGGGGGGACCCCACATAATTTTTTTTTTTAAATTCCCACACTGTAAACATAAAAAAAAATTGGGAAAATAGGAAAAAAATGCCAGGGATCTTCATACAGCCATATTGCAGCTGTATAGCGATCCCTGGCCAAAGCGCTGCGGCTGCGTATAGACCCCCTGGAAACCCCGTCAGGAAATTTATTGCGCTTTCGTTTGATGCATGTAAAATTACACCACTGTTAGGTTAGCTACTAAAAGTGACATTTACCGCATTTAAAAGTATACTTTTTTCCTTCGAAACTTTAAAATCGATTTTCTCAAAAACTATAAGGTCTTTTTGAAAAATCGTTTTTTCCTCTTATTCCTAATGATCTCCTTAACATGTCCTGCAAATTTAGGGTTTCTAGCATTTAAGGTGGATTTGCTATTAACCATTAAAGTCGGCAGGTTTTTAAATGTGTATTTTTTTTTTCCTTTGAAACTTAAAAATCGATTTTCTCAAAAACTATAAGGCCGATTTGAAATTTTTTTTTTCCTCTTGTAGCCACTGGGGGCCCCTACAAGCTCTGGGGCCCTGGGGCAGCTGCCTCCTTTGCCTCTATGGTAGCGCGGGCCCTGATAGCAGCCTACGGAGCACTAGACCTGGGTTCGATTTCCAGCCAATGTATGTAAGCTGGCTTTTGAAATCCTACAATTCCCTAAGCGAGCTCATTTTTCTCTTGGGTATATCACAATAGTACAAGCTAGGCTGGCTTCAGCATGCAGCATTGTAGTGTGTTGTGTTGGTGGTATAATGGTTAGGATAGCAGCCTACCGAGCACTAGATCTGGGTTTGATTCTCGGCCAATGTATGTAAGTTGGTTTTTGAAATCCTACAATTCCCTAAGCAAGCTCATTTTTCTCTTGGATATATCACAATGGTACATGCTAGGCTGGTTTCAGCATGTAGCATTGTAGTGTGTTGTGTTGGTGGTATAATGGTTAGGATAGCAGCCTACCGAGCACTAGACCTGGGTTTGATTCCCGGCCAAAGTATTTGAGTTGGCTTTTGAAATCCTACAATTCCCTAAGCAAGCTTATTTTTCTCTTGGGTATATCACAATGGTACATGCTAGGCTGGCTTCAGCATGTAGCATTGTAGTGTGTTGTGTTGGTGGTATAATGGTTAGGATAGCAGCCTACCGAGCACTAGACCTGGGTTCAATTCCCAGCCAATGTATGTAAGCTGGCTTTTGAAATCCTACAATTCCCTAAGCAAGCTCATTTTTCTCTTGGATATATCATAATGGTACATGCTAGGCTGGCTTCAGCATTTAGTGTTGATGGTGGTATAGTGGTGAAGAGAGCTGTCTACCAAGCACTACACCTGGGTTCAATTCCCGGCCAAGGTATGTAAGCTGGCTTTTGAAATCCTACAATTCCCTGGAAGACAAGACCTCCTCCCTCCGGGAGGAAGGGTGAAAGAAAGTCTGTCGAGTAGAAATTCTTCTTATTAGGCCAAAATCAGTTCGGTGGGAAAAAAATTTGAATTCCCTAAAATTCCGCGGAATTTAATATTTTTCCGCGGAAATTCTGCCAGAGTGATATAGCAAAACATCAAATTCCGGCCGGAATCACAGAATTCTTAATTCCGCCGAATCCAGCGACCATCCCTAGAAAACGGTAATACAAGTGCGGTAGGCGGGTTTTGCGGATTTCCGCTGGAAATCATGGAAATCTCTGCCGAGTTTAACATCAATTTTCTAAAAAACTATAAGGTCTTTTTGAAAACTTTTTTTTCATCTTGTTCACAAGATTCTGTTTAATAAACCCTGAAAATTTGGTGTCTCTAGGTCTTATGGGAGCTTTGCTATTAACCGCTAAAGTTGGCGGATTTTTACTATAATGTAAAATGCAGAAAATCTGCATTATCCGATATGCGGTAATTTTAAGCCAATCAGAAAACTCGGAATAAATAAACCAATCAGAGAATGGGGACTTAGGCGGAAATTTCCGCATTCTCTGATTGGCTTATTGGCATATACCTACCTAGCTGTTGGGTTCAGTGAACCCACCTACCTACGTGAGTGCACGTAGTGTGATATACCACTCCGTGCATACCTGTTAACTACTGCACCTGTGTGACTGCACATTGTTATTGTCAAATCAGTGCATACCTTTCATTTCATCCCCCCCCCCCCCCAGATATGGACAAAACGGACAAACCAGGTCGCAGAAGAGGTAGCGTCAGACCCAGAGGAAGGCCACCTGGCAGGTGTGTGCGTGGTCGTGTTGATGTGATTTCGTGTGGCCCTGGCCCAAAGTACAGTGCTCAGAAGAAGGCACGTCCCATCACCTCCCAAAATTGTCAGGACGTGGTTGACTGTTTAACACAGAACACCTCATCTCCGGCAGCCACCAGTGCTACTACAAGCACCACATCTGCTTCATTTGACACTTCGCAGGAGCTATTTGGTGGTGAAATCACTGATTCACACCCACTACTGCTACAACATTATGAAGACGCAAAGCAAGTTACACCACCTGATATGTGTGAGTTAGGCAACAATATGAACGTAATGGAGGAGGATGATGATGATGAAGTACCTGCTGTTGGTGCAGTTTTGGAGGTGTCGGAGGAAAGCGAAGCTGGGCAGGATGATTATGATGACGATTATATGGATGTATGTTCCCAATAGAAGAGATGAACAGTGGGACAGTTCGGAGGGGGAGTCAGAGAGGAGTAAGAGGAGACGAGTTCCTTAAAGAAGCAGTGGGAGCTCGTCCTCAGAAACAGCTGGTGGCAGTCTGGCACCATGTATCATAACAATGACAAACTGCGCCTGCCCTCTTAACACCGTTCAAATCTGTTCAAAATAGCACTCAGCGTGTTCGCTGTCACAGGTCCAATAACAGTCACTTATACACAAATAAAGACAGCGCTCCTCTTCCTCCGTTACATTAAATCTAAAAAAGAGGGATAAACAGACAGATCAACACCACCTCAGATCCAGGTGGGTCTAGTGTGTTTTTGTCAATCACTGATCAGTCTGCAGCCACTTCCGTTATAGATGATAAAAGTTTAATCCAGTTGCCATGTAAAACAATAAAAAGCTCATAGCATAACACAATAAGAACAATGATAAAGTGACGTCAGACGCACCTGGCTCCGCCCCTGATGAGTCCGCACGGACAAAAGGGCGGAGCCAGGTGCGTCTGAAGTCACTAGGTTGCGGAAGTGCTCGACGGCTAGCCAGGATCTGTGAGGTGCGATAGCGGACACGCCGCGGTGGAGGAGCGGGACGCCGACGCCACCAGAGGGGGTGAAACCGCTGGGCTAAAAAGCCCGATAGGCGCTTTATTTACCAGAACTACGTAAGTGCGCTGGATAGCACAGGCACTTTATCATTGTTCTTATTGTGTTATGCTATGAGCTTTTTATTGTTTTACATGACAACTGGATTCAACTTTTATCATCTATAATGGAAGTGGCTGTGCAGACTAATCAGTGATTGACAAAAACACGCTAGACCCACCTGGATCTGAGGTGGTGTTGATCTGTCTGTTTATCCCTCTTTTTTAGATTTAATGTAACGGAGGAAGAGGAGCGCTGTCTTTATTTGTGTATAAGTGGCACCATGTATCGCCAGCTATGGACAGCCAGCCAACATGCCCTTCAACGTCAGCTGCTGACTCTGAGGCCACCATAGTGCAATCACCCCAGGGTGGCTCAGCGGTGTGGAAATTTTTTGATGTATCTGCCTCAGATCGGAGTAAAGCCATCTGTTCTCTCTGTCTCCAAAAATTGAGCCGTGGAAAGGCCAACACTCACGTAGGGTCAAGTGCCTTACAAAGGCACCTGGAGAAAAGGCACAAACAGCAATGGAAAGAAAACCTGAGCAAAACCACATGAAAGAAAAACCACCCTCCTTCTCTTCTTCCTCCTTCAGGTGCTGCATCTTCAGCCGCTTTCTCCCTTGCACCTTCACAGCCACCCTCCTCCACTCCGCCTCTGCCCTTGAGTGGTTCCTGCTCCTCTGCCCACAGCAGCCAGGTGTCCGTGAAGGAAATGTTTGAGCGGAAGAAGCCAATTTCTGCCAGTCACCCTCTTGCCCGCCGTCTGACAGCTGGCGTGGCGAAACTATTAGCTCGCCAGCTATTACCCTACAAGCTGGTGGACTCTGAGGCTTTCCGTAAATTTGTAGCCATTGGGACACCGCAGTGGAAGATACCAGGCCGCACTTATTTTTCTAGAAAGGCGATACCCAAACTGTACCGTGAAGTTCAGAGGCAAGTGGTGTCATCTCTGGCGAACAGCGTTGGGTCAAGGGTCCACCTGACCACGCATGCCTGGTCTGCCAAGCACGGTCAGGGCCACTACATTACTTACACAGCCCATTGGGTCAACCTGGTGAACGATGGCAAGCAGGGAGTACGTTGCTGCGCAGCGGACCAACTTGTGACACCTCCACGGCTTGCAGGCAGGCCTCTTGCCACCTCCTTTCCGCCTGCTACATCCTCTTCACTGTCGTCCTCCTCCTCCTCCTTGGCTAAGTGGCAGTTCAACTCTAGTGGTGCTGCCGTCTCCTCTCCCGCTATACAGCCCCATCTCCCCAGAGCCTATGCTGCATGCCAGGTACGACGGTGTCACGCCATCTTAGACAGGTCTTGCCTAAAAGCAGAGAGTCACACTGGACCAGCTCTCCTGGCTGCTTTTAACAAACAGGTGGAGCACTGGCTGACCCCGCACCAGCTGGAGATCGGCAACGTGATGTGTGACAATGGCAGCAATCTCCTTTCCGCTTTGAATTTGGGAAAGCTGACACATGTACCCTGCATGGCACATGTGCTGAATCTGGTCATTCAAAGATTTTTGTCAAAGTACCCAGGCTTAGAGGGCATCCTGAAGCAGGCCAGGAAGTTGTGTGGGCATTTCAGGCGGTCTTACACGGCACGCTTTGCGGAATTAAGCGGAGAAACAACTTGCCGGTGAGACGCTTAATATGTGATAGCCCGACTCGCTGGAATTCGACCCTGCTCATGTTCTCTCGCCTGCTAGACCAGGAAAAAGCCGTCACCCAGTACCTGTACAATTACAGTTGAAGAACACAATCTGGGGAGATGGGGACGTTCTGGCCACCAAACTGGACACTGATGCGAAATGCATGCAGGCTCATGCGGACATTTGAGGAGGTGACCAACCTGGTGAGTCGCACTGAAGGCACCATCAGCGACTTGATCCCCTACGCTTACTTCCTGGAACCTGCCGTGCGTAGTGTGGTGGATCAAGCTGTGGAGGAGTGTGAAGAGGAACATTTACGGCAGGAAGAGTCATGGGAGCAATTTTCATCTGAACCAGATGTTTCCTTAACACCTGCGGCAGCACAGAGGGGGGAGAAGGAGGAAGAAGAGGAGTCGTGTGGGGAAGAAGAGGAGCCAGACTCAGATGATGAGGAAGGTGTTTCTGTGGAGGAGGAAGAGGCGGCGGCAGAAGAACAACCGCAGCAGCCGTCACAGGGGGCTTGTGCTGCTCCACGTTCCCGTGGTAATGTTCGTTGCTGGGGGGAGGAAGAGGACTTACATAACATCACTCAGGAAGAGCAAGAGGAGATGGATAGTACGTCTGGATCCGACTTTGTGCAGATGCCGTTTTTCATGCTGTCCAGCCTGTTGAGGGACCCCTGTATAAAAAAACTCAAGGGGAATGAGCTGTACTGGGTGGCCACGCTACTAGACCCTCGGTACAGGCACAAAGTGGCGGACCTGTTATCAACTCACCTTAAGGTGGAAAGGATGCAGCACGTGCAGAACAAGCTGGCAACTATGCTTTTACAATGCGTTTAAGGGTGATGTCACAGCACAACACAATAAAGGTACCACTGGCAGTAATCCTCCTCCCATGTCCACGCAGGCAAGGACAGGACACTCCAGCGATCTCACGGTGATGTCGGACATGCACATATTCTTTAGTCCAACGCCTCGCCGTAGCCCTTCGGGATCCACCCTCCACCAACACCTGGACCGGCAGGTAGCCGACTACCTGGCCTTAAGTGTGGATGTAGACACTGTGAGCAGCGATGATGAACCCTTGGACTACTGGGTGCGCAGGCTTGACCCCTGGCCAGAGCTGTCCCAATTTGCCATCCAACTTCTGTCTTGCCCTGCCGCAAGCGTCCTGTCAGAAAGGACCTTCAGTACAGCTGGAGACATTGTCACTGAGAAGAGAAGTCGCCTAAGTCACAAAAGTGTTCAGTGCCTCACCTTTATCAAAATGAATGAGGCATGGATCCCAGAGGGCTACTGCCCGCCCAAAGACTAAGTCAGTCCCACACACAGCATCTCTGCCTGCACGCCATGTGACTGGCTGCCTGCCCCTAGACTAAGTCGCTACCCACACAGCACCTCTGCCCTCCGGCCGCTTGACTGCCTTCTCCGCCACCACCAACAGGGTCCAGGATTCCAGGCGGATTCCTGAATCTGCTAGCAGCGGCTGCTATAATAATTTTTCTGGGGTGTCTACATGCCTGCTGCCTAATTTTTCTGGCTGCACTGCGGGCGGCTGCAACAACAAAACAAAAGGCATGTTCATGTGCCCATCCCCCTTCATGATCATTACCTTGCCGCGGTGAAGGGGCTTGCGTATCACAATGAAGCAATGTCCACCAGCTATATGAGTGTCTCGGGGGTTGGCAAACCAAAGATATTAAGGTCGTTGCTTCATTGTGGTCAGACCAAATTTGATCAGCTGGACAGTCACTGTTCTGTCATTCAGCTACATCAACCGAGCGACCATATGCGCTGTAAAGCCACCATCACCTGCACTCTCGTCATGGTGCACACCAGTACAGAACGGCCGTCACTACACAAATGGCTGTTTGCAGTCACTGCATACCTTTCACTGCATCTGTGACTGCACATTGTATTATACCTGGCAGTCAGTGCATACCTTTCACTTGAATGGATGGTAGACTTGCCCTCCAGAACAGATTCTCATAAAGGAGGGTGATTATGGAATCATTGACCTCCATAACAGATTATCGTTAAAGGATTTAACAAGAGAAGAAGGAAATGAGAGATCGAGAGCCCCCAATAGTGTGTTATTGTTATTGTGACTGGCATAAAATGTAAGGCAATGTGATTATACTCACAAGTCTGGGTTGCCGAATAAGGGCAACCACTTCAATCGCGGACGAGGAGATTAGACCTGTCCTCGCTCAGGTTAAGAAGTCGCTCTCCGTAGAAGAAAAAAAGAGGGGTGTCAACACCCATCCACCAGGTGGATCAATGTGTATTCAATATGTGGAGGCGCCAGAAGAATAAAAAGGTCAAATTTTAAAATGATAAAATGGTGGGAGGCAATGGTGGACTTGCTTACCCAACAAAAAGCACAAACACTGATTCAGTGTAGTATAAAATATATAATTTAATTATTACTCCTCATAAAAAACAAAATATTTGCAACGCGTTTTACGGATCCCAAGTCCGCTTCCTCAGGCAAAGAAAAATATACACAGGCAGGAGCAACTAAAATGCAAACACAAAAAGATAAAAACAAAAGCTCTATGTCATAGTCCGCAAGCAAAAAGAAGGAGAAGATCATCAATGCAAATCTTTGATCCAAAAATAGCATATATCTTTCTATAACCATATTATTTAAATAAAACCTTTAGATCTCATAGGGCAATGATGGCTACATATCCATATATATAAATAAATACATTTACACACCATAGGGCAATGATGACTGCAAATCCATAATTATAAATAAATACATCTATACACATATATATTCGCGCAGGGTCCACATATGTGCGAGCACATAAAAGACATACAAAAACAGAATGACATCAGGCATGGTCGGAATAGCCCATTTCCGTTTCCGGCACAATTCCGCATTCCGTCATATAGAAATTCCGTTACCGTTCCATTCCGACGGTATACCGGGGAAATTCCGCGGAATTCCGTTTAAGTCGGAATTCCGCCGGAAAAATTTTAAAATCCTCCTCCTCCCTCCCTCCAATGCAGTAGGGAATTGCAGATTTTCAAAACAGCTTATATACCATAGCTGGGATTTGAACCCAGAACCTAGTGTGTAGTAGGTATGTGTCTTAACCTCTAGACCATGACCCACACTACATGCTAAAGCTGGCGGTAGCATAAACCATACTTCCATTATGATCAATTCAATAGAAAAAGTAGCATGATTAAGGATTTGTACTTTTTGAAAAGCATGCTTATATACCATAGCTGGGATTTGAACCAAGGACCTAGTGTATAGTAGGTATCTGTCTTAACCTCTAGACCATGACCCACACTACATACTAAAGCTGGCGGTAGCATAAACCATACTTCCATTATGATCAATTCGATAGAAAAAGTAGCATGATTAAGGATTTGTACTTTTTGAAAAGCATGCTTATATACCATAGCTGGGATTTGAACCAAGGACCTAGTGTATAGTAGGTATCTGTCTTAACCTCTAGACCATGACCCACACTGCATAGTAGTAGGTACCTGTCTTACCCACTAGTAAGGGAGAGGCTGCAGCCTCAGGGCGCAGTGTAGGAGGGGGTGCACAATTCATTCAGCTGTCATTCCCAATTGTGTTTGAAGCAGAAAGAAATAAGAAAAGGTGATACATGGCAGCGACTGCAAGCCAGATAAGTAGAGATTAAGGTGTTGGGGGGGGGGGGGGGGGGGGGCTGGGGCCCATTATGATCAATTCGATAGAAAAAGTAGCATGATTAAGGATTTGTACTTTTTGAAAAGCATGCTTATATACCATAGCTGGGATTTGAACCAAGGACCTAGTGTATAGTAGGTATCTGTCTTAACCTCTAGACCATGACCCACACTACATACTAAAGCTGGCGGTAGCATAAACCATACTTCCATTATGATCAATTCGATAGAAAAAGTAGCATGATTAAGGATTTGTACTTTTTGAAAAGCATGCTTATATACCATAGCTGGGATTTGAACCAAGGACCTAGTGTATAGTAGGTATCTGTCTTAACCTCTAGACCATGACCCACACTGCATAGTAGTAGGTACCTGTCTTACCCACTAGTAAGGGAGAGGCTGCAGCCTCAGGGCGCAGTGTAGGAGGGGGTGCACAATTCATTCAGCTGTCATTCCCAATTGTGTTTGAAGCAGAAAGAAATAAGAAAAGGTGATACATGGCAGCGACTGCAAGCCAGATAAGTAGAGATTAAGGTGTTGGGGTGGGGGCCCTGGGGCCCATTATGATCAATTCGATAGAAAAAGTAGCATGATTAAGGATTTGTACTTTTTGAAAAGCATGCTTATATACCATAGCTGGGATTTGAGAGAGAGAGAGAGAGAGAGAGAGAGAGAGAGAGAGAGAGAGAGAGATTTTTTTTGTGCTATTCCGGAAAATTCCGTCGGAATTATAAAATTTCCGCGGAATTCCGTTTGAGAGGTATAGGAATTCCGATTGACTACCGGAATCGGAATTAACCTAATTCCGGCCGGAATCACGGAATTTATAATTCCGCAGAATTTTCCGAGCATCCCTAAATGACATATGAAAAGGTCTATGAGAGAAATATATACATATATTGCATGTGAGAACATGGAGTACTATGCATATCAGCACCCATGCGCGGGGCCCCCATACTAATTGGCATAACAGCATGAGTCCCATACATATGTGTGCTCCATGTATAAGCCATGATGATCCCCTTATCTTATGGGCAGTGGTCCCCCCTGTGTTTATGGGTGCATGCCAACAAGACCCATCATCTGCATGCGCACCTGCATGCAGTGACAGGATTATATGAGATTCTGATAAGGAGCCCAGGGCATTAGGGCGCACAATGAGTCCCTGGAAGAGGTGAATAAACGCTTCTTCACCAGGATCTGGGGTTGTGGATGACTGGGGTGATCCATGGCGATGGTGGCCCGTCAGGGAGATATAAGAAGGAGGGAGGATGTAATTGGACTTACCCGTATCTCTGTGTCGACACGAGTGGCGCCTCCACTGTAATTTGGCGCCACTCTCGCCTATGGATTTATATCCTCCATTGGTTGGGTGAGAGATGACGTACTCCCAAGGGGCGGGGTATAGATGGCTGTGAAGCACGCTATGCATTCCGCTGGTAGGACGTACGTCCTAGTGGAAATGCGTCATGTGTGGGCAAGGAGCCTGTGACTCCATCTGTATTGTGGGCAGGATTTAAAGGATTTAAAGTTGATTCATTACATCAGGGCCTCGAAAGTCCTTCCGTATTGTTATTTTTGGTCACTACCTCGGGGCGGGCATGCCATGCCTGCTGCCTTCCTTGCCTGGATGTGTGGTGGTAGCCATTTCTTAGGTTCCAACTCCGGACCAGAATACAACCAGGATTCCCTGGCCATTACCTGTGGTCACTCACAATGGCAGACTTGCCCTCCATAAAAGATTCTCGCCTCCTTGAGGAGGAGACCAACCTGGTGAATCGCAGTGAAGGCACCATCAGACTTGCCCTCCATAACAGATTCTCGTTAAAGTATTTAAAGTTGATTCATTTCACATACACAGCAGGGCCTCGAAAGTCCTCCTGTATTGTTATTTTTGGTCACTACCTCGGGGCGGGCATGCCATGCCTGCTGCCTTCCTTGCCTGGATGTGTGGTGGTAGCCGTTTCTTAGGCTCCAACTCTGGAACGGAATAGAAAACGGATTCCCCGGCCATTACCCGTGGTCAGTCAGCATGGTACTGAGAAAGTACCATCGAAAGTTTCACACAGTTGAATGAATGGCAGACTTGCTCTCCATAAAACATTCTTGGCAAATGCTTTCGAGTTGATTTGTCTTCTGCTGGGTCAAGGGTCCATCTGACCACAGATGCCTGGTCTGCAAAGCATGGTCAGGGCAGGTACAGTATGGGTCTCAGGCTCCCACTTCGGACCGGAATCGAACCTTGATTCCCCGGCCATTACCCGTGGTGACAATGGCAGACTTGCCCTCCATAACAGATTATCGTTGCAGGTACTGAACAGCAAGTAGAAAATGTAATTTAAAAAAAAAGATGTAAGCTAAGCTTTAACAATGGTAGAAAAAGAACCATCGAAAAATGATAAGGCAGTCAGACATTACCTGATATCACTGAGGAAGAGCAATCTCGCCATGGTGGGCACCAGTCCAGCACGCCCGTCACTACACAATCAGCTGTTTGCGGTGCGTATACTAATTACACTACCTGATTGATGTATACACATGCAAGATGTTTTAAAGCACTTTAGGCCTGCAATTTAGCATTCAATGTGATTTCTGCCCTTAAAACGCTGCTTTGAGTTAAATCCAGATTTTTCCCCGGGACTTTTGGCATGTATCCCACTCCGCCATGCTCCCCTCCAAGTGTTAGACCCCTTGAAACATCTTTTCCATCACTTTTCTGGCCAGCATAAGTGTTTCTAGTTTTCCAAGTTCGCCTCCCCATTGACGTCTATTGCGGTTCGCGAAAGTTACGCAAACCGAGCCTTTTGCGGAAGTTCGCGAACCAAAAATAGGAGGTTCGGCCCATCTCTAGTAATCTGCCACCATCCGGGTCAGGTGCTGGTTCTGGCTTTGAGAGCCTTATGCTGCTGCAGGCACCTCCTCTGTAGGCAGCTGTACTAGCGTGGAGTAGAGCACCTTTGTCAGAGACAGCAGGCTTGTTGGGTGCCTGCTGCTGCTGGACGCAGGCACCTGCTGCTGCTGGACGCAGGCACCTGCTGCTGCTGGACGCAGGCACCTGCTGCTGTGCTGGCTGGACTCTGACAGCAGGGGGGGTGAGAGGCTGGGGGAAGGCTTCCTCCAATCGCTGAACCAGGGACTGCTTCAACTCCCTCATTTGGCGCACAGCGTCTTCTCCTACAGGCAGGAACTGAGCCAGCTTCCCCTTCAGCTGTGGGTCCAGCATCATGATGATGCACATGTCCTTCTGAGCACGCATCTGCTTGACCCTTGGGTCACTGCGCAGGCACTGCAGCATGTGCGCTGCCATGGGGAAGAGGGATGCTATCTCTGCTGACACATCATCGGCACCCCCAGAGATGACAGTGCTGTCCTCCTCCTCTGATTCCTGAGCCTCCTCCTGCTCTCTCCACCCCCGCACCACTGCAACTGAACTCGGCTGTGCCCCCTCATCTTCAAGGTCAGGGACCTCCAACTCCTCACACTCCAAGTCCTCAACCTCCTCCACCTGCCGCACAGAGGTGGACTGTGCAGGTGGCTGCTGCTCCTGCTGGAGTCTATTGTGGTTCAAAAAGTTTGCGCGAACCAAACTTTTTGCAGAAGTTCGCGTTCGAGGTTCGCAAACCGAAAATTGGAGGTTCGAGCCATCTCTAATAATAAAGAGAATCTACAGAAAATTAGAGGTTATGCTTTGAAAGTCAATAAGTCCTCAAAACATTTTTCAGTATTTATAGCAGATGGAAAAAAGAAAATTATAATGGGTGAAGAACATTAAGAAATGTATCAAATGTTTAGTACCCGATAGCCCTAAAACAAACAAAACATTAACCTTAGACACATTAATCTCCTGTTAATTTAACATGAGTAGACTTTCCGGGTTCAGGTTCAGAATTTGCCTCAATAGAATAAAGAGCCAGATAACCTCCAATCATGGTATATTTGAACAAAAGAAAAAGAGCCAAGGAAGGGGAGCCCCGTCAAAGTTCCTTATCTGCCTAAACCACAATAATATCCCCAAAATCCCCGCTGTACAGTCTGGTACATCTGAGAAGTCGTGCTTCGCCATGCATGCGTGGTCCAGACCATCACACGTTCGTGGCTGGGAGCAATCTGCAGTAGTACTGTTCAGGCGCAGAAAGCTCCCGGCAACAGGATCACGCGTGTGGCAGGACTGTGCATGTGCCAACTGAATTTGACTGGTTGATTTTATAGCAGAGAATTGAGGTGGCTCGGGAAGTCGGTATAATTTTTTTTCCCCATCTTAGCTACACTATAAAAATGCAACTTATTAATCAAGAAGTAAATGTTTTAAAACTCATAAACTACAATAGTACTACAATAGTTCTGTGAATAAACAATAGCTTTGCCAGCAGAGCATTAATGGTTTAAGTTCACACCCATTTTGCAACCACAGATATGCATAGATGCAATGATATTCAAATCACATGAGATCATTTTGTCTTTTGATATTTCGCATACAATATATAGGCAGTTGGAATGGATTACAGGTCATCTTCTAAGTGTACAGAAATAATTTAAACACTGATGATGAAGACTTTACTGAGTGTTCTTATCCTACTTCATTTTTCACTAGGTAATTGTAATTCCAAAATAATTTTGTAATATTTTACATGTACAATTGGGTCCTAATGTTACATTTGTTTCTCAGGTGTCCAATCTGATCCCCAACTGGTCCAGTCTGATGCAGTGGTGGTAAAGCCGGGAGCCTCCCATACACTGACCTGTAAGGGATCAGGGTTCACATTTAGTGGCACCTGGATGAGCTGGGTCAGGCAGCTACCTGGTGGACAGTTACAATGGTTGTGTGACATGTATAACAGTGGAAGCATAAATTACCTTGATTCTGTTAAAGGAAGATTTACAATCTCCAAGGATGACAGTAACAATATATTAAGCCTGAAAATGGACACCATGAAAACTGAGGACACTGCTTTGTATTACTGTGCAAGATACACACTGATACAAAATGTATCTTATGTGCAACAAAAACCAACATTGCACTATTTTATTAGACCAGCAGATGGCAGTAGAACACGTTGAAAAAAATAGGTTAATGACTTACAGTGAACCGAGCACCTTTTTTAGCACTCAGGACATCTCTATAGCATGAAAAATGCATGCCAACAAAATGTCTCATTATTAAAATAATCTTGCATTTTACCTTTTATTTTACATTCAAAGTAGTTTTATTAGCCTACTTTAGCAGGCCTGTACGTCCATCCCTGGCTGCAGAGTTTTCAGAAAGCTAATTGTTTTATTGTGTTAATTACCAAGAAGTAAAGAATACCTTATCATCAACAAAGTGTTTGAGTAATTAGGACAGTTTCTTCAAAGACATTGGCCTCAATTCATTAAGCTTTATCAAACACTTTATCAAACGTTTGATAATTTACCTCATGGGTAAAATCTAATTTTGAATTCACTAAGGTGTTATAGATTTATTGAACGTTTTATCAATAAAACATTTGACAAATATTTAACACCTTAGTGAATTCAAAATTAGATTTTATGCATGAGGTAAATTATCAAACGTTTGATAAAATGTTTGATAAAGCTTAGTCAATTGAGGTCATTGTGTGTTGATGTGTCAAGATAGCGTCTCTGACTTAAAAATAAGGACTGTGAGAAGGGGAGGGGGAACATGGCAGCCTCTATGCCAGGAGAAATTCCAGTGAAAGAAAATGTGCTTAGTTCCCTTTAAAGAGACACTGAAGTCTCTTTGTTTACCTTATTTTCCTATAAAGTCCACTTCAGCATTAAATTCTAAGCTTATTTGCCGCATCTCTGCGGCAGAACGAGTGATCTATGGCCCAGAAAAAGCCTTGTGCAGATCATGGTAGAGGCAAGATGGAAATATGTAGATTTCTCAGTTCTAGACTTGCTGCACAGGGAACCATTACAATTGTCAGTTCAGCGCCAAATCTACCTATAACTAAAATCATTGCTCTTTTTGAAATTAAAAATAAAGGTACTCATTTCAAATTTATATGCAGCCAAAAGCATGTTAAAATAATATTGATGAACTTTATTTAGGTGAATGGGAATACTATTTGTAAATTATCCCTTTTACATTATTTTACCTTTCAAAGGCTATCATTATTGACAGTTTCAACCTCCCAAGGATATTGTAGTTTTCTCTAAGGCCCTATTTACACTTAGGGCTTGATTCACAAAGCCGTGATAACTCTTATAACGGTCGCACTAGTGTTTTGCGCACGCTATAACGCGCGTAACGGTGTTCGCATGTAATTGCGAATTTTCATGCGAAAATTGTAATGTTTCATGTGAAGATTGCGCTCGAAATTTCCCCAAAACCGTTACCTGCGTTTTAGCGAGCGCAAAACGCTAGCATGACCGTGATGAGAGTTATTACGGCTTTGTGAATCAAGCCATTAATGCGTTGCGTTGAGTTGCATCACATCCATTGCATTTGACAAATGGCATGCAACGCAATGGAACACAACTGAACACAATGCACTAAGTGTAAATAGGGCCTTAAAGAGGAACTCCAGTGAAAATAATGTAATAAAAAAAGTGCTTCATTTTTACAATAACTATGTATACATGATTTAGTCAGTGTTTGCTCATTGTAAAATCTTTCCTCTCCCAGATTCACATTCTGACATGTATTACATGGTGACATTGTTACTGTGGGCAGATTAAGGAGCTGTTGCTAGCTGGTCTGGCTTTAACAGACAGCTGTAAGCAGCTATTTCCTGTCTGAACATTGTTACATTGTGGCAGTTTGCCAGGAGTACCGTACGGTACCAGAGCCTCTTGTGGGAGGGGTTTCAGCACAAAATCAGTCATACAGCGCCCCCTGATGGTCTGTTTGTGAAAATCATTATTTTTCTCATGTAAAAGTGGGTATCAGCTACTTATTGGGATAAAGTTCAATTCTTGGTCGGAGTTTCTCTTTAAGATTAACAAGATCAGTGGAATGCATTGCCACAGGAAGTAGTTATGGCAAATTCTATATCTGCATTTAAAGGGGGCTTAGATGCTTTCCTTGCATTGAAAGACATCCATGGCTATAATTACTAGGTAATGCCCAGTGGTGTTGATCCAGGGATTTTATCTGATTGCCATCTGGAGTCGGGAAATACATTTTTCCCATTTGGGGCTAATTGGACCATGCCTTGTAAGGGTTTTTTTGCCTTCCTCTGGATCAACAGGGATATGTGAGGGCAGGGGCGTAACAATATACCCTGCAAAGGATGCAGCTGCAGGGGGGCCCAGAAGCCACAGGGGGCCCCATCCTGAGAGACTGACAACTAAGGGCAAGGAGAGAAAAAAAATGTTCTGCTCTCTGCACAATTGTTCTAATGACTGCATCTGCTCAGCGAGTGATAAAGAATCATACAAAGTTTTGCACACAAACATTTGTAGACAGATCCTATTCATTGTGCAGCAGGCTCTTCTGTACAACATCCTGCCCCCAACCTCTCTACCCCTCCCCGAGTGCTCTGTCCTGACAGGAGGGGGCCCCATCCAATGTTTCGCAGGGGGCCCAGTAATTTCTAGTTATGCCCCTGTGAGGGAGCAGGCTGGTAATTAGTGATGGGCTAACAGTGTTCGCCACTGTTTGGGTTCGCCCGGATTTTGGCCTGTTCGGGTTCGGTTCGGCACCCCCCGAACACCATGAGGTGTCGCTGCCCGAACCCGAACAGGCCTTTTTTGCTCGGCCGGACACAGACGTGTCCGGCCGAACATAGCCTCCTATAGGGTCCCAGCATAAAGGGAGAGCATGCCCCGAGCGCGGGGGGTGGGAGTGGGAAATGCCCCCCACCCCTCCCCGCTAAGCTCTGCCTTCTGCTGGACCCTATAACATTAAATTTAAGCCCCCCGAAAGTACCCGAGGAGGAGGGCCGGAAGAGGGCAGCCGGAGATCCTAGGCGCTAGTACCCTCTGGTACTTCCGCCCTCTCTTGACGCGACTTCAATAGTAAACAGGAAGTGCGTCAAGAGAGGGCGGAAGTACCAGAGGGTACTAGCGCCTAGGATCTCCGGCTGCCCTCTTCCTGCCCTCCTCCTCAGGTACTTTTGGGACGCTTAAATTTAATGTTATAGGGTACCGGCAGAAGGGAGAGCTTAGCGGGGAGGGGTGGGGGGCATTTCTGACCCCCCCCCCCCCGCGCTTGGGGCATGCTCTCCCTTTATGCTGGGACCCTATAGGGGCCCCAAAGGGACATGTTCGGGTTGGGTTCGGGGTTCGGCCCGAACATGCCGAATATCGGGGGCATGTTCGGCCGAACCCCCCCGAACCCGAACATCTGGATGTTCGCCCATCACTACTGGTAATGTACTTTGTTTTCTGGTTGAACTCGATGGACGTATGTCTTTTTTCAACCTAAATAACTATGTAACTATGTAGGTGTCTTCCCCCTGGAAAATGTGCTTATCATCATTAAGAGGGACGTGTGAGGAAAGGTTCACACTTATTAAAGATCAGCTGTGTTTTCTGAATGTGCGAAAATGCGTTCGCCACATATCTAATTAAGATCAGAGGAGAATCACACTTCTGCTAAAGTTTGCATTTTTGCGTTCGTATTTTAGCATGCATGAAAACAAGCATACTTCTTGCACCAAAAAATTGCACATCGCATGCAATATCCCATTGACTTTCATTAGCTTCTCTAAAAAGAAAGCACAGGAAAAAACCACGCGAAGCAAAGCTTAAACCAGCTTCTGAGAAAAAAATCTAAACTCAAACATTTGGGTTCTTTTACATAAACGGCAGCCAGCCGCTCCTTTTTCTGTGCAGGGCATTTGCAGCTGACTGCAAGCGTCCAGCACTTATGCCCACCACTGCATGTGCATCCAAGCTGGCAGCAGCCGGCCCTGGATGCTTCATGCTGTGTTTTTTGCTGGGGTGGTAACCGTGCATGTCAACTGCTGACACTCTTGTGGTTGCTGACGCTCCCATTTGGTTGCATTATTTGTTTGCAATAACACAGCTATCCGTCCTGACACCTGATTGTAGCCATAAACATTACCCTGAACAGCGCTTTTGTTTATTCAACCAGGGCCGGTTTAAGGGGCCCTGCGGCACTGGGGCAAACTGCAGGGTTGGGGCCCCCCTGCGCAGCCCCACCCTCCCCTCCTGAGATTACCTCTCTGCTCCCCAGGGCCCTGAAAGTATATTAGTAGCAATAATTACCTCGGTTCCATCTGTCATTACACCAGCGTGTGAGCGGGCGGACAGCGGCTGCACTTTGAGGCATGCTGTCTCTCTCTCACTCTATGACCCGGGTTGTCATGTGTAAACACGCACCGGATCATAGAGTGAGAGAGAAACAGCATGCCTCAAAGTGCAGCCGCTGCCCACCCGCTCACACGCTGGGACTGAGGTAATTATTGCTACCAATGTACTTTCAGGGCCTCAGGGAGCAGTGCGAGCGAGGTGCACAGCGTGACCAAGCGTCTAGCAGGACGCGAAACAGCCGTCGCAAGCCCCGTTCGGTGCCCGGCACCCCAACTTCCACCTCACCACCACTGCTACCACTGTTGATGGATACATCCATGTGTTGATGTCTGCTGATACTGGAGCCCGCACAATAAACACAAACGGAAGGTGCCCGGATCTTTGTCTTTCTTCTTCCGCAAATAATTATTGTATCTTCTTTCTTCACATGATCTGATGGCACATGTTTGAAGGACGAGGATGACAGCAGCCGACAGCAAAGGGGTGAGATATAATTTAGCCTCTACACACTCGTACTAGCTCATATAAATACACCAGGAGTGCCACTCACAGAACTTTCTCCTAATATACAGCTTTTGTTTATTCAACCAGGCCGGTGTAAGGGGCCCTGCGGCACTGGGGCAAACTGCAGGGTTGGGGCCCCCCTGCGCAGCCCCACCCTCTCCTCCTGAGATTACCTCTCTGCTCCCCAGGGCCCTGAAAGAATATTAGTAGCAATAATTACCTCAGTTTCATCTGTCATTACACCAGCGTGTGAGCGAGCGGGCAGCAGCTGCACTTTGAGGCATGCTGTCTCTCTCTTACTCTATGACCCGGCTTGTCATGTGTAAACACGCACCGGATCATAGAGTGAGAGAGGGACATCATGCCTCAAAGTGCAGCCGCTGCCCGCCCGCTCACACGCTGGGACTGAGGTAATTATCGCTACCAATGTACTTTCAGGGCCTCAAGGAGCAGTGCGAGTGGGGGAGCAGGCAGCCAGGGTTGGTGCTGCGGGGCCTCAGCAGAGGTCGGGACCCTGGGGCAGTTGCCCCCTTTGCCTCTATGGTAGCGTCGGCCCTGTATTCAACCCAGCCATCCTGTTTTTTAACTTTTTTGAATTTACTTTCTACATTTTTACTCCTAATTGTATTTATATTTTTATTTTAATTTTTATATTTTTTGCAGAAACCTATTTATTTTTTCACTGCAGTGAGTGTGTGAATGTGAGTGTGACTTAACATCACCTCTTAAGGAGCCGATACACTGGTCGATTTCAACCTTCAATCGATCAATTTGATCAAATCGCACGATCGGAAATTGATTGCCGACCGATTGGCCGATCGATCGATTTGCTGCCTTTTTCGAGCGATTTAATCTATCTGACAGGATGGAAGATCTAGGTCGATCTGCTGCCCGATGGTCCATAGAGTTGCATTGGATCTAATGGTCCAATAAGGCATTTAGATCAATTTTCAATAGATTTCCAATAGATTTCATTTAGAAATCTATTGGAAATCTTTTCCTAGTGTGTGGAAAACATCATGTAGGTTCCTGTCTAGGGAATGGGATGATCGGAATGAGCAAATTCCGTTCCGCCGGAATTGCGGAATTCCGCCAGCGCTAAATTCAATTAGGATCCTGTTTGAATGCATATCATTTGTATTTACAGCAATGATCACCTGCAGTAAGATAGACCAATTTTAACTTGTGCAGCCTTGTGTAAAATATATATGTTGATTGATTACTGAATAAAAATAATTAGTATTCACTATTGATTATATTGGCGTTCTTGTGGTCACAATATATTTCATTAATAGCACAATAACTAGCGCAGTTTGAATATCCTTCTCCAGTGGTGGTAAAGCCTTCCAGCGGGTACTGGATGCACTGGGCCAGACAGGTTCCTGGTGGACAGTTACAATGGCTGTGTAAAACAGTGCAAAGAAACAGTATTTTGATTCTGTTAGAGCAAGGATTACAATCTCCAAAGATGACACTAACGCCATATTCAGCCCCACAGTCTTGGGTACACTATTGTGATGCATTAGCCAGAGGTAACCCCCAATAATAGCTAGCCAGAGGTCCTCAGTACTAGTAAGCCAGATATAGTTCTCCCCAAACCCTGTGTAGTAGCAAAAGGAGCCCCAGCATTAGCCAGATGTACCCCCCCCCCCCAGTATAAGTAGCCAGATGTGCCCCGATCTTGGTAGCCAGAGCACCTCCCATCTTGGTAGCCAGACTGCCCCCTGTCTTGGTGTCTTGGTAGCCAGAATGCACCCCATATTTGTAGTCAGAGTGCCCCCATCTTTGTAGTCAGAGTGCCCCAATCTTTGTAGTCAGAGAGTCTCCATCTTTGTAGTCAGAGAGCCCCCCCTCCCCATTTTTGTAGCCAGAGAGCCTTCTGTCTTGGTAGCCCGAGCGCCCCCCCCCCCATTCCCCCCCGTAGCCAGAGAGTGGAGGGGGAAGAGGGAGTGTGTGCAGGGCAACTCTGGAGTATTTACATTAACTCATCTGCTTAGATCCAAGCATCACATTTACTCTATCATTCCTTTTATCCTGTCACTCTCACTGATAGCCTAGAGGGCGCTGTTACCAGTGAGAGACACAGGATGCAAGGAACAGGAAGTAAATGTGGTGCGTGGATCCTGGCAGGTAAGTTAATATAAATACTCCAGAGTCAAGCTGCTCACACTCTGCAGAAAGCCCCCTCCTTGTAGGTATTCAGGGTGCCCACCGACCGTGTAGGTAGCCAGAGAGTCCAGCATGTAGGTAGCCAGAGAGTCCAACCTGTAGGTAGCCAGAGAGTCCCCATTTAGGTAGCCCAAAAGCCTCACCATTGTTTAGGTAGTCAGAGAGCTCAACCGTTTAGGTAGCCAGAGCCCCCCATTTGTGTAGACAGAGAACCCCATTTGGAAGCCAGAGAGTCCCTGTCTTGGTAGCCAGAGACCCACCCCATTTTTGTAACCCCAAGCAAAACCTCGCCCTGCTTGCCCTGCTTGCCCCTAGAAACAGGCATGATTCAAACATTACTGATGCATGAAAATTCAGCAGGATGCCATTCAAATAGTACTTTTTTTTAAAAAAAGGTGCCCTTTAACCTTCCTGGCAGTAACCCCGTTCGGGGTAAGCCGCGCAGGAGGATTTCTCAGGCCCTGCTGGGCCGATTTGCATAATATTTTTTTTACTACACGCAGCTAGCACTTTGCTAGCTGTGTGTGCATACCGATCACCGCCGCTCCGCGCCGATTCGCCGCTACCCGCCGCACCGCCACCCCCCCCCTCAGACCCCTTGCGCAGCCTGGTCTATCAGCGCCAGGCAGCGCTGAGGGGTGGATCAGCACTCCCAATGATGTCACAACGTCGCTGACGTTGGTGACGTCATCCCGTCCGACTCCTCCTTTAACGGACTGTTCAGCTATACTGGATATACCTACCAAGTAACAGGACTCATTAGAAGCTGCCAATGTCTGATAAAAATCGTCACCACTACTCATAACAGGAGTCGTGAGTATGCAGCCTTATTGCAACGCTGTGCTATGCTTTACATTACTAAGAGGATAATAAATACCACTGGCATTGATCCGGAGCATTTATTGTTTTATTGTGGAACTTTTTATTGGAATTTTTATTGGATCCTTAATCTGCCACTGAAGTGTTTGCTCGCATATTTTTGCATCCTCAAACTGCTGCTCTGAACCAACAGGCTCATTAGCAGGATCCTGCAGGACTTTTCAGTATGAGAGGTGTGTAAGGTCTCTGCATACCTGCAGGTTTGTCTGGATGTGAGTGACAGTGTGGTTGCGATTTTAGTGGAGCTACTCGTGTGTGGTATGATTTTTATTGTTATTTAATTGATGGTATTAAATTGGTTTTGAGTGTGCAGGAGTAATACTGTGTTTTTTGTTCAATTCGAGTGGATTGGGGTACAGATCCATTTTTCTCCTTGCAGCCAACATTTTTGTTAAAGCTCCTTATTGTGGTGCTGCTAGGTGCGCGGCAATCATACATATTCCATTAATAAATATTAGTTCGAAGACCTCCATCATCTATTAATTGTCCTCCTATGGATGATCTTCTTAAGTTGATTGAAGATCTCCACCGACCGCCGCCACACACACCGCCCCTGCTGCAGCTCTCAGCTATACTTAGCATAGCTAAGAGGGCTACCTATACGGACGCTATACCGCAGGCTCTCGCTGCCCTCCCTTCCTCCCCACCTGTCACCTACACCCATGCTGGCACCCAGTGCACCCATGGGTGCACTGGGTGCCAGCATGGGTCAGGGTGACAGGTGTGAAAGAGGCGGGGAGGGCAGCGGGAGCTGGCGGTAAAGCGTCTGCATAGGACGCACTCTCAGCTATACTAAGAATAGCTTAGAGCAAAAAGCATCTTTAAATTTTGGCTCCAAGGCTCCCCATTAGTTCCTTATCAACCAATGGGGATCTTCCTAATTCCCATTGGTCTGTTAAGGAACCAATGGGGATCCTTGGAGCCAAAATTTAAAAATGCTTTTTGCTCTCAGCTATACTTAGTATAGCTGAGAGCGCGTCCTATGCAGACGCTATACCGCTTTTTTGCTCTCAGCTATACTATAGCTGAGAGCTGTGGCGGAGGCGGCATGTGTGGCATCGGGTGCGCGGTGATCTTCAATCAAGTTAACAGAAGATCGCAAGATAGAGGATATTGGTGTGGGACCTTTTCCCGAGGATATTGGCGTGGGAACTATTTCTTAAAGCTACAGGTAAGTATTTCTGAAGATCGCAAGATAGAGGATACTGTCGTCTTGGGACATAACAGATTATAGCGTGGTACCTTTTCCCTAGGATATTGATGTGGGAACTTTTTCTTAAAGGTACAGGTAAGTATTTCTGGTTAATTAAGATTAATAAAATACTTTTTTCTCGTTGTTGTGTTGTTATTTCTTTTTATGGAAATGGGTGAGGGGACCTTTGTACCCCTATACTCATTTCTCCTGGGAGGGGGGGCGGGCATCTGTGGTCCCCTTCTTAAAGGCGACTCCCAGATGCCACCATCAACCCCCCCAGGGAGTCGTCACCCCCACCTCCTCCTGGGGCCCCGGGAGAGAGGGGAAGGCTTGGCCGCCCCCGGAGCCCCCCACCCCATACCATGGACCATGCGGGCTGGTATAGCTCAGGGTGGGAAGCCCCAGTCGGCCGGGGCTCCACATTCTGGCTATCCCAGCCTGCATGGGAGACAAGGGGTTACAGAGGCTCGGGAGGGGGGACCCAACGCCATTTTTTTTTATTTCCCACATTCAGCACATTAAACATTTTTTTGTTAAATATTGTTTCGAACTATCTTTTTAACAAATCCTGCAAATGTGGTGTTGCTGGGATGTAAGGGGCCTTTGCTATTAACTGCTAAAGTCGGCGGGAATTGTTTTCCTAAGAACTGTTATTTGCGCATTTAAATGTATACATTTTTCCTTTGAAATTTTAAAATCGATTTTCTCAAAAAGTATAAGATCTTTTTGAAAAAAGTGTTTTTCCTATTGTCCCCACTGTTCTTCATAACATTCCCTGCAAACGTGGTGTTTCTGGCATTTAAGGGTTTTTTGCTATTAACTGCTAAGCAGGGCTTAAAGGAAACCAGAGAGAATAATTAAAAGTTATTTATACATACCTGGGGCTTCCCGCAGCTGCAGAAACCCTAATCGCTCCCACGCCGAGGTCCTCAGCTTCCTCCATTCGCCGGTGCGGGTCCCGTCCTTCCAGGGGGCGTGGCCAGCCTACGCCAGTGAAGTGCGCTGTTTGCGTATCTCTCCAGCGGCCGCTGGAGAGGTACGCAAGGATCGCACTTCAGCTACTATCGACTGGCCAGTCGGGCTGAAGTGACGGGACCCGCACCGGCGAACGGAGGAAGCTGAGGACCGCAGTGTGGGAGCGATTAGGGTTTCTGCAGCTGCGGGAAGCCCCAGGTATATATAAATAACTTCTAATTATTCCTCTCTGGTTCTCTTTAAAACGATAAATAATGTTTAGGCAGGATAAAAAAAAGCAGGTTTTAAAATGATAAATTACGTTCACAAGGTCTGCACTATTTTAACCTTTAAAACGATAAATATTGTTTAAACAAATATCGGGCAGAATGGGGCGCCATTATTTAACCGGCGCCATTTTTCACTGGACGCATATAACCTTAGCCATTTTCTGGGTATAACAATATCCAAGGATTTAATGGTACCGTCATGCAAATTGTTTGACAAATCAGATCTTGGACAGCCTTCCACAAGTTTTCAAACCTTGGGCAGGCCCAGAAAAGGTGCTTTAGTGTACCCTTTTGTCCACAGCCCCTCCAACAGTTATCAGGAACATATACTGTGGAGAAGTTTCTGATTGCAGTATCATTGAAACTATAATTTGTATATATTCTCTTCTATGGTAATACAAATTGGGGTGTGACAAGCATTTCTGCTGTCATAGACCCAGACAGGGAGCTTTCCTATTCGTCCATATATGCATGGAGGCTAAAATTCCAGAAGAGTCAGAATCAGGGTATTATATAGCAGGCTGATCATTCCTTTTTGCCTGTTCTCGTTTTCAGTCAAAAGTTCAAATGACATTGGAGAAGGGAAAACCAGGATATGTGACAAAGACAAAGCGTAGTGCCTAATCTGAAGGTAATCAAAATGTTTATCTGAGGGGACCTGATATTTAACATCCTAGACCTCAAAGGACACCAACCGATAAAAGGGGGGCGGACACTAGAGATGTCGCGAACCTCCGATTTTCGGTTCGCGAACCCCGTTCGTGAACCTTCACGGAAGGTTCGGTTCGCATAAAAGTTTGCGAACCGCAATAGACTTCAATGGGGAGGCGAACTTTGAAAAATAGAAAAAATTATGCTGCCCACAAAAGTGATGGAAAACATGTTTCAAGGGGTCTAACACCTGGAGGGGGGCATGGCGGAGTGGGATACATGCCCAAAGTCCCGGGGGAAAATCTGGATTTGACGCAAAGCAGCATTTTAAGGGCAGAAATCACATTGAATGCTAAATTGCAAGCCTAAAGTGCTCTCAAACATCTTGCATGGGTATACATCAATCAGGGAGTGTAATTAGAGGTCTGCTTCACACTAACACACCAAACTCACTGTGTAACGCACCGCAAACAGCTGTTTGCGTAGTGACGGCCGTGCTGGACTGGTGCGCACCGTGGCCAGAGTGTAGGCCGTGGCGTTTTTCAAGCCCATATGGTCGCCGGGCTGTGGTAGCTCAATGATAGAACAACAGTGAATGTCCAGCTGATCAAATTTGGTCTGACCACAATGAAGCAACGAACTTATTATCTTTTGTGTGCCACCCCCACCCGAGACACTCAAATAGCCGGCGGTCATTGCTTCATTGTGATACGCAAGCCCCTTCACCGCGGCAAGGTAATGATCACGAAGGGGGATGGGCACATGTACATGCCTTTTGATCTTTTGTTGCAGCCGCCACGCAGTGCAGCCATAAAAATTAGGCAGGCATGTACACGCACCAGAAAAATTAGTGTAGCGACCGCTGCTAGCAGCGGCCTTAAAAATTCAGGAATCCGCCTAGAGTCCTGGACCCTGTTGGTGGTGGCGGAGAAGGCAGTCAAGCGGCCTGCAGGCAGAGATGCTGTGTGTGGGGACTGACTTAGTCTTCGGTCGTGCAGTAGCCCTCCGTGATCCATTCCTCATTCATTTTGATAATGGTCAGGTACTGAACACTGTCGTGACTTAGGCGACTTCTCTTCTCAGTAACTATGCCTCCAGCTGCACTGAAGGTCCTTTCTGACAGGACGCTTGCGGCAGGGCAAGAGAGAAGTTGTATGGCAAATTGGGACAGCTCTGGCCACAGGTCAAGCCTGCGCAACCAGTAGTCCAAGGGTTCATCGTCGCTTTTCGCAGTGTCTACATCCACACTCAAGGCCAGGTAGTCGGCTACCTGCCGGTCCAGGTGTTGGTGGATTGTGGATCCGGAAGGACTATGGCGAGGAGTTGGACTAAAGAACGTCCGCATGTCCGACATCACTCTGAGATTGCTGGAGCGTCCTCTCCTTGCTTGCGTGGACTTGGGAGGAGGAGGGTTACTGCCAGTGGTACCTTGATTGCGTTGTGCAGCCACATCACCCTTAAACGCATTGTAAAGCATCATCGACAGCAAGTGCTGCATCCTTTCCACCTTCTGTGGAGTTGGTAACAGGTCCGCCACTTTGTGCCTGTACCGAGGGTGTAGTAGCGTGGCCACCCAGTACAGGTATACTGGTAGGTGATCAGAGGCACCAGCAGAATAAAATTAATATAAAATTGTTAAAAATTGCCGGGAGGGAAAGAGGTGGACTTCCCCTCAATAATTAGACACCAAGGTCTGTCATCAAATCAGAGGTGCTAAATTCACTGCACATTGATTGCTGTGTTTGTTGTCCCCGTTTTATTGCCTGAAGAAGTGGGTCTGTTCCCACGAAACGCATTGCAGATTTTGGGGTACTATTGAAATTTATTCGTTTGATTTGATGACAGACCTTGTGTCTAATTATTGAGGGGAAGTCCACCACTTTCCCTCCCGGCAATTTTTAACAATTTTATATTAGTTTTATTCTGCTGGCGCCTCTGATCACCTACCAGTATACTTGAGTCCACCCCAGGTGGAGGGGTGACCCTACCCCATTTTTTCTGATCTACAGAGAGCGACTTCTTAATCCTGAGTGAGGACAGGTCTAATCTCCTCACCTGCCTATACAGTGGTTGCCTGAGCGGTAACCCATGTTTGTGAGTATAACCATCTCACTTATTCATTTCCCTTCGTATCTCTGACATACTACACCATATTGGGCTCTCGATTTCTCTCTTTTCTACCCAGTACAGGTAATTCGCCTTGAGGTTTTTGATACGGGGGACCCTCAACAGGTTGGACAACATGAAAGAGGACATCTGCACAAAGCTGGATGCAGACGTACTCTCCATCTCCTCTTGCTCTTCCTCAGTGATGGGACGCAACTCCTCTTCCTCCCCCCAGCCACGAACAATACCACGGGAACGTGGAGCAGCAGAAGTCCACTGTGATGGCTGCCGCGGTTGTTCTCCTTCCGCCGCCTCTTCCTCCTCCACAGAATCACCTTCCTCATCATCACCATCATAAGAGTCTGACTCCTCTCCTTCCCCACACGACTCCTCTTCCTCCTCCTCCCCCCTCTGTGCTGCCGCAGGTGTTGTGGAAACATCGGGTTCATGTGTAAATGGCTCCCACGACTCCTGCTGCCGTAACTCTTCTTGTTCATGCTCCTCCACAGCTGTATCCACCACTCTACGCATGGCACGCTCCAGGAAGTAGGCGTAGGGGATCAAGTCGCTGATGGTGCCCTCATCGCGACTCACCAGTTTGGTCCCCTCCTCAAAGGGCTCCATGACCCTGCATGCATTTCGCATCAGTGTCCAGTTGTTGGGCCACAACATCCCCATCCTCCCAGATTGTGTCCTTGTACTGTAATTATACAGGTACTGGGTGACGGCTTTCTCCTGGTCTAGCAGGCGAGAGAACATCAGCAGGGTGGAATTCCAGCGAGTGGGGCTATCGCAAATCAGGCGTCTCACCGGCAAGTTGTTTCTACGCTGAATGTCCGCAAAGCGTGCCATGGCCTTGTAAGAGCGCCTGAAATGCCCACACAACTTCCTGGCCTGCTTCAGGACGTCCTCTAAGCCTGGGTACTTGGACACAAATCTTTGCACGACCAGATTAAGCACATGTGCCATGCAGGGTATGTGTGTCAGCTTTCCCAAATTCAACGCAGCAATGAGATTGCTGCCGTTGTCACACACCACGTTGCCGCTCTCAAGCTTGTGCGGGGTCAGCCATTGCTCCACCTGTTTGTTAAGAGCAGCCAGGGGAGCTGCTCCAGTGTGACTCTCCGCTTTCAGGCAAAACATGTCTAACACTGCGTGACACCGTCGTACCTGGCATGCAGCATAGGCCCTGGGGTGCTGGGGCTGTGTAGCTGGAGAGGAGATCGCGGCACCAGCCAAGGAGGAGGATGATGACAGCGAAGCGGTGATAGCAGGTGGAGAGGAGGTGGCTGGAGGCCTGCCTGCAAGCCGTGGAGGTGTGACAAGTCGGTCCGCTGCGCAGCCACGTACTCCCTGCTTGCTGCCATCAGTCACCAGGTTGACCCAATGGGCTGTGTATGTAATGTAGTGGCCCTGCCCGTGCTTGGCAGACCAGGCATCTGTGGTCAGGTGGACCCTTGACCTAACACTGTGTGCCAGAGATGACACCACTTGCCTCTCAACTGCACGGTAGAGTTTGGGTATGGCCTTTTGTGAAAAATAATTGCTGCCTGGTATCTTCCACTGCGGTGTACCAATGGCCAAAAACTTACGGAAAGCCTCCGACTCCACCAGCTTGTATGGTAATAGCTGGCGAGCTAATTGTTCCGCCATGCCAGCTGTCAGACGCCGGGCAAGAGGGTGACTGGCAGACATTTGCTTCTTACACTCAAATACTTCCTTCGCGGACAGCTGGGTACTGCTGTGGGCAGAGGAGAAGGAACTGCTGAAGGGAAGAGGCGGTGTGCAGGAGGGTGGCTGTAAAGGTGCAAGGGAGAAAGTGGATGAAGACGATGCAACTGAAGGGGGAAGAGGAGAAGGAGGGTGGCTTTTCTTTTGAGGGGTGCTGCTTTTCCTCAAGTGTTCTTGCCATAGCTGTTTGTGCCTTTTCTCCAGGTGCCTTCGTAAGGCACTTGTCCCTACGTGAGTGTTGGCCTTTCCACGGCTCAAATTTTGCTGGCAGAGACAACAGATGGCTTTGCTCCGATCTGAGACACACACGTGAAAAAATTTCCAAACCGCTGAGCCCCCCTGGGGTGATGGCGCTACGGTGGCATCAGCAGCTGACGTTGAAGGGCATGTTGGCTGGCTGGCCATAACTGGAAATACATGGCGCCGGACACTGCCCCCAGCTGTTTCTGAGGACGAGCTCCCTCTGCTTCTATCATGGAGTCGTCTCCTCCTACTCCTCTCTGACTCCTCCTCTGAACTGTCCCCCTGGTCATCTCCTCTACCGGGAACATATGTGGTATCCGTATAATCGTCATCATAATCCTTCTGGCCAGCTTCGCTTTCCTCAGACACCTCCTCAACTGCACCAACTTCAGGTGGTTCATCATCCCCCTCCTCACACGTTACGTCCATACTATCGCCACCTAACTCAGACGTAGGAGGTGGTGTACCTGCGCCTTCTTGTTGATGCAGTAGTGGCTGGGAATCGGTGATTTCACCACCACCACCAAATAACTCCTGCGAAGTGTCAAATGCAGTGGATGTGGTGCTTGTTGTAGCGCTGGTGGCTGCGGGAGATGAGGTGTTCTGTGTTAAATACTCAAGCACCTCCTCACGATTTTGGGAAGTGATGGCACGTGCCTTCTTCTGAGCACTGTATTTTGGGCCAGGTCCGCACGAAATCACAGCAACACCACCTCACACAGACCTGCCGGTGCCTGGTGGCTTTCCTCTGGGTCTGCCTCTACCTCTTCCTCTACCTGGTTTGTCCATTTTGTCCATCTCGGGGGGATGCTAAGTATATGCAGTGAGGTGGGTTCACTCAACACAACAGGTAATAAGATGCAGTGAGCTGGGTTCACTGAACAGTAAAGGTACTTAGATGCAGTGAGGTGGGTTCACTGAACACAACAGGTAGTAAGATGCAGTGAGCTGGGTTCACTGAACAGTAAAGGTACTTAGATGCAATGAGCTGGGTTCACTGAACACAACAGGTAGTAAGATGCAGTGAGCTGGGTTCACTGAACAGTAAAGGTACTTAGATGCAGTGAGGTGGGTTCACTCAACACAACAGGTATTTAGATGCAGTGAGGTGGGTTCACTGAACAGTAAAGGTACTTATATTCAGTGAGGTGGGTTCACTCAACACAACAGGTAGTTGGATGCAGTGTGCTGGGTTCACTAAACAATAAAGGTACTTAGATGCAGTGAGGTGGGTTCACTCAACACAACAGGTAGTAAGATGCAGTGAGCTGGGTTCACTGAACACAACAGGTAGTAAGATGCAGTGAGGTGGGTTCACTCAACACAACAGGTAGTTGGATGCAGTGAGCTGGGTTCACTGAACAATAAAGGTACTTAGATGCAGTGAGGTGGGTTCACTCAACACAACAGGTAGTAAGATGCAGTGAGCTGGGTTCACTAAACAGTAAAGGTACTTAGATGCAGTGAGCTGGGTTCACTGAACACAACAGGTAGTAAGATGCAGTGAGCTGGGTTCACTGAACAGTAAAGGTACTTAGATGCAGTGAGGTGGGTTCACTCAACACAACAGGTATTTAGATGCAGTGAGGTGGGTTCACTGAACAGTAGAGTTGGGCCGAACCTCCGATTTTAGGTTCGCGAACTTTCGCGGAAGGTTCGGTTCGCGTTAAAGTTCGCGAACCGCAATAGACTTCAATGGGGATGCGAACTTTGAAGAAAAAAAAAACTATGCTGGCCACAAAAGTGATGGAAAAGATGTTACAAGGGGTCTAACACCTGGAGGGGGGCATGGCGGAGTGAGATACACGCCAAAAGTCCCCGGGAAAAATCTGGATTTGACGCAAAGCAGCGTTTTAAGGGCAGAAATCACACTGAATGCTAAATGACAGGCCTAAAGTGCTTTAAAACATCTTGCATGTGTATACATCAATCAGGTAGTGTAATTAAGGTACTGCTTCACACTGACACACCAAACTCACCGTGTAACGCACTGCAAACAGCTGTTTGTGTAGTGCTGGACTGGTGCGCACCATGGCGAGAGTGCAGGTTTTGGTGGCTTTACAGCCCATATGGTCGCCTGGCTGATGAACAGAACAGGTATGCAGTGGCGGGTTCACTGAACAGGAATACAGTGGCGGGTTCACTGAACAGAACAGGTATGCAGTGGCGGGTTCACTGAACAGAACAGGTATACAGTGGCAGGTTCACTGAACAGAACAGGTATGCAGTGGTGGGTTCACTGAACAGGTATGCAGTGGTGGGTTCACTGAACAGGTATGCAGTGGTGGGTTCACAGAACAGGTATGCAGTGGCAGGTTCACTGAACAGGTATGCAGTGGTGGGTTCACTGAACAGGTATGCAGTGGTGGGTTCACAGAACAGGTATGCAGTGGCAGGTTCACTGAACAGGTATGCAGTGGTGGGTTCACAGAACAGGTATGCAGTGGCAGGTTCATTGATCAGAACAGGTATGCAGTGGTGGGTTCACTGAACAGGTATGCAGTGGTGGGTTCACTGAACAGGTATGCAGTGGTGGGTTCACAGAACAGGTATGCAGTGGCAGGTTCACTGAACAGGTATGCAGTGGTGGGTTCACTGAACAGGTATGCAGTGGTGGATTCACAGAACAGGTATGCAGTGGTGGGTTCACAGAACAGGTATGCAGTGGCAGGTTCACAGAACAGGTGCAGTGGTGGGTTCACAGAACAGGTATGCAGTGGCAGGTTCACTGAACAGGTATGCAGTGGTGGGTTCACAGAACAGGTATGCAGTGGTGGGTTCACAGTACACGTATGCAGTGGTGGGTTCACATAACAGGTATGCAGTGGCAGGCTCACTGAACAGAACAGGTATGCAGCCAGGAACAAGCTAAGCCTAACTAATCTTTCCCTATGAGAGACAGTCTGCAGCAGCTCGCCCTACTCTCACTAACGCAGGCACACGAGTGAGCGTAATGGCCGCCGCTGCCTGCCTTTTATAAGGGGGGGAGTGGCTCCAGGGGCTAGTGTAGCCTAATTGGCTACACTGGGCCTGCTGACTGTGATGTAGAGGGTCAAAGTTGACCCTCATGGTGCATTATGAGGCGAACCGAACTTCCGCAAAAGTTCGCCTGCGGGACGCGAACGCGAACCACTGAAGTTCGCATGGAACCGTTCGCAGGCGAACCGTTCGGCCCAACTCTACTGAACAGTAAAGGTACTTAGATGCAGTGAGGTGGGTTCACTCAACACAACAGGTAGTAAGATGCAGTTAGCTGGGTTCACTGAACAGTAAAGGTACTTAGATGCAGTGAGCTGGGTTCACTGAACACAACAGGTAGTAAGATGCAGTGAGCTGGGTTCACTGAACAGTAAAGGTACTTAGATGCAGTGAGGTGGGTTCACTCAACACAACAGGTAGCTAGATGCAGTGAGCTGGGGTCACTCAACACAAAGCTAGGTATATGAAGTGATGAGGTGGGTTAAGTAAACACAACAGGTACTGGGTATATGCAGTACTGGGTAGTACAATGTGCAGCTCCCTGTCACACACACAGGTAGTCAGTCACTGAATGTGCTGGGCTGCTGGCAGTGGCACACACACTATCAATTAGCAAGGCTGTGCATGCAACAAAAGTGTCAGTTTGACACACAGTAAAAATAAAATAAAAAAAAAGTACAGGATGAGCTCTGAAAAGAGCTATTGAGGGGTGCTTTAAAAGCAATAATAATAAGCCAGGAGCAAGCTAAGCAGCCAAGAACCTAACTAATCTGTCCCTAGAAGAACAAGTCTGCAGCAGCTGTCCCTACTCTGTCTCTAGCAGGCACACGAGTGAGGCTAATGGCCGCCGCAGCCTGCCTTATATAAGGGGGGGTGGGGCTCCAGGGCTTAGTGTAGCCTGAATGGCTACAATGTGCCTGCTGGCTGTGATGCAGAGGGTCAAAGTTGACCCTCATAGTGCATTATGGGGCGAATCGAACTTCCGCAAAAGTTCGCCTGGTGCAGGCGAACGCGAACCCCCAAAGTTCGCCTGGAACCGTTCGCAGGCGAACCGTTTGCTACACCTCTAGCGGACACAAACCAAATAGGTTCCTAATTCCCAAGTCCGCTGAAATTTGTGGGAGAGGGATCTGAGAGAAGCCGGGAACCCCAGGATAGGGGAGAGCATGAAGGAACATGATACCCAGGCCAAGCCTCGGCCATGGATCTGCCATAGTTTAATTGTAAATTGCACAGAGGTGAGGACAGAGTAATTTTAGGCGGGCTATTTAATTTCAAATGTTTCCATATGCATGGCAGTACTGAACATGGTTTCTGTTTCTAGAAGGACTAATCAAGCATGAGGGGATTTCTTAGCCCATTCTATGATTTGCTGAAAATGCGATGCCCTCAGCTTTTTAAGTATTTTTATTGATTTTTTTTAATGAAAAGTAATATAAGGCATTTCACATCATAGGCACTTGCATTCAATGTTTACATCTGAGCAGTGTTTACATATTGTATATAGCTTTGACAGGAATCTTAACAGAATCTTATAAGTAGCCTTCTGTATTTTATTAATTCATTCTTCATTTGTTAACCAGCATATTTTCCTACATTGTTTATCAATAAATATAGTCTTTTAGTCTGTTTCACATTTATTTGGAAAAGTGAGGGTGCCCTACTTGTTTTCCTTGGTTCCTGCCCTTGACAAAGTTCTTCAAAGTGAATGTAAGGTGTGAATGCATTTCCATTTTAATCCTTTTTTTTTTTTTTGCTGGGCAAGAAGTACGTCACTGGGATTACCGTAGATCCGTGCATGCACACCGCAACGCACAACGCTCCATCGTTACCACTGTGTCTCCCATAGACTTCCATTGCCCCAAGCACTGTCCGTTTAGCCTGGTGCTTGCGGTAATGAGTTGTTGCCCATTCGTCATATCAGATAATTCCGGCGCACCGCAATGAACTGTCTGCAACAACTTTGTAAGTCTCCATAGACTTTCATTGATTTTATGGTCCCTTGCCCAACATAGGGTAACCCAATGCTGGTTTACTCTGCAAGTGTAAAATGGGCCTAAGAGGCAGAGGATTAGCAGGCAGGCAATTGCTTGAAAGGAAATAAATATTGCAGCCTTCATGTCCCTCTTACTTCAGTTCTCCTTTAAGACGAAGGCACTAAGTCATCTGCAGTTATCAATCTTTCAAAGCAGATTATTGTCAGATGAAAACAGTTTTTCATCATTTAGAAAATGAGAAGTAAAAAAATAAAAATAAATAGATAGAAGTAATATCACACTTAACTAAATTTAAAACAACTTCTTTCAGGGAAAGTTATGTATGCTGGGCGCTGATAATTTATTTCATTAAGGTGTGAAAACATCTCCAGTTAGAAAACTCAACAGTTAAGATAGGATATAAGGGGCTTGATTCACAAAAGGGTGCTAAGTGTTAGCACACCTGTGAAAAGCCCCTTAGCACGCCTAAAAGAGCTTTTCGCGCGCTAATTCACACGCGAAACACATAGCACTAAAAGTTTTGCTTGCAAGACTCTGTGCACGATTTCTTGAAGCTTTGTGTGTGCTAACTACTTAGCACCAGTGCTGCTCAACAAGATTTCGGATATCCGGGTTACCCAGATAATCTGAACTTTTTCAGCTATCCGCTCGGATTCGGATTCTGGATACCTGGGCCCAAATCCGGATAGCTATCTGCGGATAGTTGTCAGGCAATCCAGATATCCACGGATATCCGCAGAAATCCGACTATTGAGATACTGTAACTAAGGAGATGACATCCCTGACGTCATTGAGCCAATCAGAGGGCTCCCAGCAGAAGCCCTAGCAACCAATCAGAATCAGAATCAATCAGAATCAGAATCAGAATCAAGTTTATTTCGCCAAGCATGACTGGGTCATGCCCGGAATTGGGTTTGGCACAAACAGAGAACTCAGCGACACAAAAAAGCAACACAAAAGGCAACAACAAAGACATTAAAAACAACCATGACATCTAGCAACCAAAAACAGTAAATGGATGACGCATTACAGTAAGCTAAGATGGGTGTGGCTTTAGCAGGGTAAGGTAAGGTAAGGCACTTTAGTTATTAGAAGTGGCGTTGGCGCTCCTTAACTAGACAACCTTCAAATGTTTGTAAGCAGTCCCAAAATTCAAATGTCCCAAATGCCACAAGGGGATGATCGCTACACATATGGGGATAGCAATTCCCCAATACTTGTATTTGATTAGATGTCTGTACAGCGCTCTATCCCCTAAAGAATTACACACAGTTCCACCATTAAATGCCCACAGTCTCTGATATCAAACAACACTCTGCATACAGTTCCACTGCTGCAAAGGGAAAAACCCGTCTCCAAGTCTCTGGTAGTAATATATACTCTCACCAATGTTGCAAGGCTGATTTGCCACAGATCAGCTAAACTCGTGTATGGGTGAAGATTCTTTCCTTGTATTTCTTCTTCCACCACTTCACTCCTGGGTCATTATCACCTCAGAGAAATATATAGCATATCATAGCGTGAACCTGTATATAAATTTTCCACATATATATATACAAGATTTGGGTGCACCCCAACACTGGTACGTGCTCCCCACTGTGTGTTCCACTTTACACCAATCCCACTCCAATGAGAAAAATTCCTGCTCACCAGATATATATGCTGACCTTTACGGACCAGCAACAGATCATATGGATGCCTTGAGTCTAGATATCCCTCCAGTACACCTCCAAAGTATTCCAGTATTTGCAGCACCTCTTTCCGCAGTTCCTCAGATAAGGAAAATTGAAAAGCACATAGTGTAAGCCTGTTCACAAAAAACCTACACCCGTGCTTGTTCACATGCAAGTGTTCCCCACTGTGGCCGCTACACACCCTGTGTCTCTATGAACTTCCACACCACTGTGCACAATAACCAGTAGTCGCTCACCAGATTTCCATGCTGACCTCATAGAGCCCAGCCAACAGCGCTTTCTGATCGCACAGGGTAGTTGCACAGGATGGGAGACTCTTTACCAACAGCGTTTTAAATTTCTCCCTGTAGAACTAATACACAGCTCCTCATAGCATAATACTGTTTTTATTCCTTAGTAAAATGTTAAAAGTACACTCGCATTCTGTAAAATCAATATGCGCATAGTATAAAACCTCCTGGACGTCCTCACCGCCACTCTCTCAGCGTCTTCCTGCCTGCCGCTTGAGGCCACGCGTGGCCTCAAGCGGCAGGCAGGAAGACGCTGAGAGAGCGGAGTTCATATGCCTAGCTGTCTTGGTGGAAATGGTCTGTAGCCTTCTTCCGGAAGGGAGCACATTAAAGTAACGGTGGCCTGGGTGTGAGCGGTCATTTGCGATCCTTTGTGCTCTGGAATGCAGTCTGGAGTTGTAGAGGAGGTCAAGTGAAGGGAGTGGTTTCCCAATGATTCTCTCCGCCGACCTGATGACCCTCTGAAGCTTGTATTTGTCCCTGTTTGAGGATCCAGCATACCACACCAGGATAGAGGTGCAGATGACGGATTCTATAGTGGCAGAGTAGAAGTTTGACATAAGCTCCTGTGCCATCCCAAACTTCCTCAGTTGGCGAAGGAAGAAGAGTCTTTGTTGGGCCTTCCTCTGTATGGTGCTCGTGTGAGTCTTCCAGCACAGGTCCCTGGTGATCTGGGTGCCAAGGAGGCGGACACTAGATACCTTTTCCACCTCCGTGCCTTCAATGAAGATTGGGGGTGGGGTGGGGGCCTGCTTCCTGAAGTCAATAACCATCTCAACGGTTTTGGCTGTGTTGAGGACCAGCCGGTTTTCCTTGCACCAATGGCAGATTCTGTCGACTTGTTGACGGTAGTCTTGCTCATCGTTTTTGGACACAAGACCAATGATGGTGGTGTCGTCGGCAAATTTGACGACCTTGACCGAGTCTGCTGTTGATCTACAGTTGTTGGTGTAGAGGGAAAACAAGATTGGCGAGAGGACGCAGCCCTGTGGGGTACCTGTGTTAGTAGACCTTACTTGGGAGGAGATCTTGCCCAGCTTGACGACTTGTGATCTGTCGGTCAGGAGGGAACCCTGGCCAGCCCCACCTGACCTTATTGAGCCAATCAGAGGGCTCCCAGCCTAAGCCCTGGCACCCAATCACAGAAGGGAACCCTGGCCAGCCCGTGGCACAAAAAGAGTGAACGCCACTCAAAGAACTATATAAATACAAAACTTTATTATGATCAATTGTAACAATTCCCAGTAACCCACTGGAATCCCCAAACCCAAAACCTCCCCCCATAAAAAACTGCATAGGCTGCCGTAACAGGAGCGCTCCTGAACTCACACACACCAACAGTTGACCACATACATACAATCGGGATCGGCCGATCTCCTCAGACTGCACCTTTATGAAACTGTGGGATTGCGAGCAAATGTCCAATAACTCTAGGCCTACTAATAAGACCCTTCAGGTGCCACTATGTTTAGCAGATCAAGGGCTAAATTGCTACTTCATCAATGGTAATTTGTCTATTCCTTCAGGCACCGTCCTGTTTGACAAAAAACGCCTGTATGACAAGCCGACAGCAATATTAGCAACAACAGCTATACCTGGCCTCAAAGCGTCCTTCACTGTCACTTACAGTAAGGTTGCGTCTTCCAACATCCGCACAGCGACAGCACATGCCTTTTACCTTCTCCTTGAAGTGTGTGGATGTTTACAGCAGAGTTGCGGCATCCCGCAACAGCCAGGTACCTGGTCTCAGAGGCCCAAGAGAGGACGCCAAGCTCTCACCCATGTGTGGAGTAGGGGTGCGGCAGTTAGCCACGCCCAACTCTGTTCACAAAAAAGGCATGTGCTGTCGCTGTGCGGATGTTGGAAGACGCAACCTTACTGTAAGTGACAGTGAAGGATGCTTTGAGGCCGGGTATAGCTGTTGTTGCTAATATAGCTGTCGGCTTGTCATACAGGCATTTTTTGTCAAACAGGACGGTGCCTGAGGGAATGGACAAATTACCATTGATGAAGTAGCAATTTAGCCCTTGATTTGCTAAACATAGTGGTACCTGAAGGGTCTTATTAGTAGGCCTAGAGTTATTGGACATTTGCTCGCAATCCCACAGCTTCATACAAGTGAAGTCTGAGGAGATCGGCCGATCCCGATTGTATGTATGTGGTCAACTGTTGGTGTGTGTGAGTTCAGGAACGCTCCTGTTACGGCAGCCTATGCAGTTTTTTATGGGGTAAGGTTTTGGGTTTGGGGATTCCAATGGGTTACTGGGAATTGTTACAATTGATCATAATAAAGTTTTGTATTTTTATAGTTCTTTGAGTGGCGGTCACTCTTTTTGTGCCATGTATCGATTTTTGTTGACCAGCCTTCCCAATGAATTGGGTGAACTAATTTATTAAAGGACCTGTGCACCGGATTCATACAATTTTGCAGAACCCTGGCCAGCCCCCCTGTATAATAAGGAGGGCTGTCATGATGAGAAATCTTGTCCTTGCTTGTGAATGCTCACTGAGAGACATGCTCCAGTGCTACTGGCCTAGCAAGTGCTGTATACTGTGATAATAAACCTAAAGCAGTTCAGTGATTAACCCCTTCACTATCACTACACTATTGTTATATTGTTAATTAGGTAACAGCTAGCTTGATTTCATTCAGTGAGTGACAGTCAGAGTATGTGCTGCAGGCCTGCTGCAGCTGCGATGTGTCTGTGTGTGTGCTGTAAACAGACCAGGCCAGCTGCTGCCTGCTGGCCAGCTAGCCTTAGCTACAGTATAGGTTAGGTTAGGGAATAGGATTACTGTGTTATTGTGTAGTTAGTACTGTAGTACTGCAGTCAGTGCTAGTAGTTGTTAGAGTAGTAGTATTACTGTGTTAGCTTACTACAGAACTGCTGTGCTGCTGAGCAGTGCCAGTGTGACAGTTAGTGTCTCCTCCTTAGCTGTCTGACTGTCACTTGGCACTTTGCACTTTGCACTTGGCATGTGGCACTTTGCACTTGGCATGTGGCACTTTGCACTTGGCACTTTGCACTTGGCATGTGGCACTTTGCACTTGGCTCGTGGCACTTTGCATTTGGCACTTTGCAATTGGCACTTTGCACTTGGTACATGGCACTTTGCACTTGGCACTTTGCGCTTGGCATTTTGCACGTGGCAGGTGGCACGTGGCACTTGGCACGTGCAAAGTGCCACGTGCAAAGTGCAAAGTGCCACTCGCCAAGTGGCAAGTGCAAAGTGCCACATGCCAAGTGCCACGTGCCATGCGCCACTGCCAAGTGCCACGTCCGGCATGCTCCTGGCAGACATTACACCTGCTGCTGCTGCATTGCCCTGCTCCTGCTGCCTTTGCTGTTCCCACCGCCAGGGTGCCACAGGTCACTGCTGCTTTGCTGATACCACCTATATTTAACCCAAAACACAATTGCTGCGTAATTTTTTGGAGGTGTCTGGGCTGAAAACTGTCATGTCCCAGTTGTGCAGTTGGACTTTGGACACAACGTGGGCTGCACGACCGCTGTCGCTCCCCACATCATCAATTACTGTTTCTCTTTAAAAAATAATGGTGCTACATGCCTCATTTACCCTAAAAAAACGTTTTTAAAGCAATTTAAAGGCCACTTCTGGTTTTTCTATCCAGCTATCCGAATCCGCCCGGATACCCCGGATACAGAGGTCGGATATCCAATTCGGATTCGGATCAGAAAAGTTTGAACTCGGATATCGAGCCCAGATAGGATATCTGGGTATCCGGATCCGAATCCAATCCGGATTTTGAAAAGGGGTATCCGACCACCACTGCTTAGCACCCTAGTTAGCAAGCCCAAAGCCTTTAGGTGTGCTAACTAGGCTAGCACCGCTTTGTGAATCGAGCCCTATGAGTGTGAACTGCAACTGAGACTGGACATAGCCAGTAATACAGAGCCTGCATGCAGCAAGTTGGAATAATGTGATCCGTTACAACGCAATACTCACCATCCTCCTGGGCCGCTCAGATCCCCCACTGGACAGCCTGGTACATCTGAGAAGTCGTGCTTCGCCATGCATGAGTGGTCCAGACCATCACACGTTCGTGGCTGGGAGCATTCTGAAGTAGTACTGTGCAGGCGCAGAAAGCTCCCGGCAACGGGATCACGCGTGTGGCAGGACTGTGCATGTGCCAACTGAATTTGACTGGTTGATTTTATAGCAAAGAATTGAGGTGGCTCGGGAAGTCGGTATAATTTTTTTTCCCCATCTTAGCTACACTATAAATATGCAACTTATTAATCAAGAAGTAAAAGTTTTAAAACTCATAAACTACAATAGTACTACAATAGTTCTGTGAATAAACAATGGCTTTGCCAGCAGAGCATTAATGCCAATTTGGTTTAAGTTCACACCCATTTTGCAACCACAGATATGCATACATGCAATGATATTCAAATCACATGAGATCATTTTGTCTTTTGATATTTCGCATACAATATATAGGCAGTTGGAATGGATTACAGGTCATCTTCTAAGTGTACAGAAATAATTTAAACACTGATCATGAAGACTTTACTGAGTGCTCTTATCCTACTTCATTTTTCACTAGGTAATTGTAATTCCAAAATAATTTTGTAATATTTTACATGTACAATTGGGTCCTAATGTTACATTTGTTTCTCAGGTGTCCAATCTGATCCCCAACTGGTCCAGTCTGATGCAGTGGTGGTAAAGCCGGGAGCCTCCCATACACTGACCTGTAAGGGATCAGGGTTCACATTTAGTGGCACCTGGATGAGCTGGGTCAGGCAGCTACCTGGTGGACAGTTACAATGGTTGTGTGACATGTATAACAGTGCAAACATACGGTATCTTGATTCTGTTAAAGGAAGATTTACAATCTCCAAAGATGACAGTAACAATATATTAAGCCTGAAAATGGACACCATGAAAACTGAGGACACTGCTTTGTATTACTGTGCAAGATACACACTGATACAAAATGTATCTTATGTGCAACAAAAAACAACATTGCACTATTTTATTAGACCAGCAGATGGCAGTAGAACATGTTGAAAAAATAGGTTAAAGACTTAAAGAGACACTGAAGTCTCTTTTTTTTTTAGTAGTTATGGCAAATTCTATGGGCTTGATTCACAAAAGGGTGCTAGCTTAGTTAGCACGCCTAAAAGCTCCTTAGCACACTTAAAGCCTATTAGGATGTGTAAAGTTTCACGCACTAAGTTAACGGTGCGACTAAAACATTGCACTGGGTGCGTCTGAAACGTTGCACCGTGCGCCGTTTCGGGCGCACCCGGTGCAACGTTTTGGGGGCACCCGGTGCAACGTTTTAGTTGCACCCGGTGCAACGTTTCGCAAGCACCGCACAGTGCTAAATTTTGCGCGTGATCACTAAAAGCTTTTGGCATGCTAACTGCTTATCACCCTTTTGTGAATCGAGCCCTATATCTGCATTTAAAGGGGGCTTAGATGCTTTCCTTGCATTGAAAGACATCCATGGCTATAATTACTAGGTAATGCCCAGTGGTGTTGATCCAGGGATTTTATCTAATTGCCATCTGGAGTCGGGAAATACATTTTTCCCTTTTGGGGCTAATTGTACCATGCCTTGTAAGGTTTTTTCGCCTTCCTCTGGATCAACAGAGATATGTGAGGGAGCAGGCTGGTAATGTACTTTGTTTTCTGGTTGAACTCGATGGACGTATGTCTTTTTTCAACCCAAATAACTATGTAACTATGTAGGTGTCTTTCCCCTGGAAAATTGGCTTATTATCATTAAAGAGAACCAGAGATGAAGCACCCTCTTGTATTTTACCTTATAAATCAGTGGGAACATGACAGTAAACACCTAATCTGCTCTTTGTTTCATTGTTCTCTGTTTAATCTGACTGTTATCACCTCTGATAAGAATCCCGGACTGAGCACTCAGTCTATCTTTGCTACGGAAAGATTATTGCTGAGTCTGTCTTCTCTGGTTTCTTTTCAAGCCCAAGCCTGCCCCCTTGTGGCTCTGCTATAATGACTCAGCTATAAATATTCCCTGCAAAGCCAGACTGAATACTCAGTCCGGGATTCTTATCACAGCTGAAACAGACACTTTTAGCAGTGAGGATGAAACAGAGAGCATGGTAAGTGTTTTCTCTAATGTTCTTACTGATATATATGGTAAAATACACAAGGGTGCTTCGTCTCTGGTTCCCTTTAAGAAGGAAGTGTGAGGCAAGGTTCACACTTATTAACCTCCTTGCCGGTTATCCCGAACACAGTTCGGGGTAACTTGCGCAGGAGGATTTCTCAGGCCCCGCTGGGCCGATTTGCATAATTTTCTTTTCCTACACGCAGCTAGCACTTTGCTAGCTGCGTGTAGTACGCGATCGCCACCGCTCGCCGCCGATTCGCCGCTACCCGCCGCGCCGAGCCGCCCCCCCCCGCCCCAGACCCCTGCGCAGCCTGGCCAATCAGTGCCAGGCAGCGCTAAGGGGCGGATCGGAGTTCCCTCTGACGTCACGACGTCTATGACGTCGGTGACGTCATCCCGCCCGGTCGCCATGGCGACCGGGGAAGCCCTGCAGGAAATCCCGTTCTCAACGGGATTCCCTGCATACTCTGATCGCCGAAGGCGATCGGAGTGGGTGGGGGGATGCCGCCGCTTAGCGGCTATCATGTAGCGAGCCCTGGGCTCGCTACATGATTTAAAAGAAAAAAAAAAAAAAAAGTGCGGCGCTGCCTCCTTGCCGGATTTTTTATAACGGCAAGGAGGTTAAAGATCAGCTGTGTTTTCTGAATGTGTGAAAATGTGTTCGCCACATATCTAATGAAGATCAGTGGAGAATCACACTTCTGCTAAAGTTTGCATTTTTGCGTTCGCATTTTAGCATGCATGAAAAAAAACATACTTCTTGCACCAAAAATTTGCACATCGCATGCAATTTCCTACTGACTTTCATTAGCTTCTCTAAAAAGAAAGCACAGGAAAAAACCACACGAAGCAAAGCCTAAACCATCTTCTTAAAAAAAATCTGAACTCAAGCCTTTGGGTTCTTTTACATGAGTGGCTGCCAGCAGCACACTGTACTGCTTATCAGCCGCTCCTGTTTCTATGCAGGGCACTTGCAGCTGGCTGCAAGCGTCTAGCACTTGTGCCCACCACTGCATGTGTATCCAAGCTGGCAGCAGCCGGCCCTGGATGCTGGAGTGGTAACCGTGCGTGTCAACAGCTGACACTCTTGTGGTTACTGATGCTCCCATTTGGTTGCATTATTTCGTTGCAATAACCCAGCTATCCGTCCTGACACCTGATTGTAGCCATAATCATTACCCTGAACAGCGCTTTTGTTTATTCAACCCAGCCATCCTGTCACTTGATCCAGCGATTGCAGCTATAAACACACTAGCAAATACTGGATGAACATTTACACACTGGGATTATTGACTCCCTGAGCGATTTGGATGCAATTAAAGATTATTATTATTATTATAAAGAAACAGCAACTTTCAACATTACTATCCATTGAGTGGCAAATGCATTTAATGCTCTCATTTTTAACTTTTTTTACTTTTACTTTCTACATGTTTACCCCTAATTGTATTTTAATTTTAATTTTTGTTTTTATATTTTTGCAGACATCTATTTTTTTTTCACTGCAGTGAGTGTGTGGATGTGAGTGTGACTTAACATCACCTCTTAGGATGCTATTTGAATGCATATAATTTGTATTTACAGCAATGATCAACTGCAATAAGATAGACCAATTTTAATTTTTGCAGCCTTGTGTAAAATTTATATATGTTGATTGATTATTGAATAAAAATCATTAGTATTCACTATTGATTATATCGGCCTTCTTGTGGTCACAATATATTTCATTAATAGGACAATAACTAGCGCAGTTTGAATATCCTTCTCCAGTGGTGGTAAAGTCTTCCATACGCTGATTAGAGATGGGCCGAACGGTTCGCCGGCGAACGGTTCCCGGCGAACTGCGGTGGTTCGCGTTCGCCTCCTGCAGGCGAACGTTTCCGGAAGTTCGGTTCGCCCCACAATGCACTATGAGGGTCAACTTTGACCCTCTACATCACAGTCAGCAGGCCCAGTGTACCCAATTAGGCTACACTAGCCCCTGGAGCCCCACCCCCCTTATATAAGGCAGGCAGCGGCGGCCATTACGGTCACTCGTGTGCTGCCTGCGTTAGTGAGAGTAGGGCGAGCTGCTGCAGACTGTCTCTCAGGGAAAGATTAGTTAGGCTTAACTTGTTCCTGTCTGGCTGCATACCTGTTCTGTGAACCCACCACTGCATACCTGTGCTGTGAACCCACCACTGCATACCTGTGCTGTGAACCCACCACTGCATACCTGTTCTGTGAACCCACCACTGCATACCTGTGCTGTGAACCCACCACTGCATACCTGTTCAGTGAACCCACCACTGCATACCTGTGCTGTGAACCCACCACTGCATACCTGTTCAGTGAACCTGCCACTGCTTACCTGTTCTGTTCAGTGGACCCGCCACTGTATACCTGTTCAGTGAACCCACCACTGCATACCTGTGCTGTGAACCCACCACTGCATACCTGTTCTGTGAACCCACCACTGCATACCTGTTCAGTGAACCCGCCACTGCATACCTGTTCTGTTCAGTGGACCCGCCACTGTATACCTGTTCAGTGAACCCACCACTGCATACCTGTGCTGTGAACCCACCACTGCATACCTGTTCAGTGAACCCACCACTGCATACCTGTGCTGTGAACCCACCACTGCATACCTGTTCAGTGAACCTGCCACTGCATACCTGTTCTGTTCAGTGGACCCGCCACTGTATACCTGTTCAGTGAACCCACCACTGCATACCTGTGCTGTGAACCCACCACTGCATACCTGTTCTGTGAACCCACCACTGCATACCTGTTCAGTGAACCCGCCACTGCATACCTGTTCTGTTCAGTGGACCCGCCACTGTATACCTGTTCAGTGAACCCACCACTGCATACCTGTGCTGTGAACCCACCACTGCATACCTGTTCTGTGAACCCACCACTGCATACCTGTTCAGTGAACCCACCACTGCATACCTGTTGTGTTCAGTGAACCCGCCACTGCATACCTGTTCTGTTCAGTGGACCCGCCGTCACTACACAAACAGCTGTTTGCGGTGCGTTACACGGTGAGTTTGGTGTGTCAGTGTGAAGCAGTACCTTAATTACACTACCTGATTGATGTATACACATGCAAGATGTTTGAAAGCACTTTAGGCCTGTCATTTAGCATTCAATGTGATTTCTGCCCTTAAAACGCTGCTTTGCGTCAAATCCAGATTTTTCCCGGGGACTTTTGGCATGTATCCCACTCCACCATGCCCCCCTCCAGGTGTTAGACCCCTTGAAACATCTTTTCCATCACTTTTGTGGCCAGCATAATTATTTTTTTTTTCCAAAGTTCGCATCCCCATTGAAGTCTATTGCGGTTCGCGAACTTCACTGCGAACCGAACCTTCCGCGGAAGTTCGCGAACCCGGTTCGCGAACCTAAAATCGGAGGTTCGGCCCAACTCTAACGCTGATCTGTAAGAGTTCAGGATTAGCATTTAGCGGGTACTGGATGCACTGGGCCAGACAGGTTCCTGGTGGACAGTTACAATGGCTGTGTGACATGTAAAACAGTGCAAAGAACCAGCATTTTGATTCTGTTAGAGCAAGGATTACTCCAAAGATAACACTAACAACATGTTCAGCCCCGCAGACTCAGGCACACTATTAATGCAGTAGGCAGAGGTAACCCCCAATAAAGCTAGCCAGAGGCCCTCTGTACTAGTAAGTCAGACATAGCTCTCCCCAAACCCCGTGTAGTAGCCAGAGGAGCCCCAGCATTAGCCAGATGTACCCCCCCAGTATAGGTAGCCAGATATGCCCTGGATCTTGGTAGCCAGAGCACCTCCCATCTTGGTAGCCAGACTGCCCCCTGTCTTGGTAGCCAGAGTGCCCCCCATCTTTGTAGTCAGAGTGCCCCCATCTTTGTAGTCAGAGTGCCCCCATCTTTGTAGTCAGAGTGCCCCCATCTTTGTAGTCAGAGGGCCCCCATCTTTGTAGTCAGAGTACCCCATCTTTTTAGTCAGAGTTCCCCCATCTTTGTAGTTAGAGTGCCCCCATCTTTGTAGTCAGAGCACCCCATCTTTGTAGTCAGAGAGCCCCCCCCCCCATTTTTGTAGCCAGAGAGCCTCCTGTCTTGGTAGCCCGAGCGCCCCCCAGTAGCCAGAGAGTGGAGGGGGAAGAGGGAGTGTGTGCAGGGCAACTCTGGAGTATTTACATGAACTCATCTGCCTAGATCCAAGCATCACATTTACTCTATCATTCCTTGTATCCTGTCACTCTCACTGATAGCCTAGAGGGCGCTGTTACCAGTGAGAGACACTGGATGCAAGGAACCAGGAAATAAATGTGGTGCGTGGATCCTGGCAGGTGAGTTAATGTAAATACTCCAGAGTCAAGCTGCTCACACTCTGCAGAGAGCCCCCTCCTTGTAGGTATTCAGGGTGCCCACCGACCGTGTAGGTAGCCAGAGAGTCCAGCATGTAGGTAGCCAGAGAGTCCCCATTTAGGTAGCCGGAAACCTCACCATTGTTTAGATAGTCAGAGAGCTCACCCGTTTAGGTAGCCAGAGCCCCCCATTTTTGTAGGCAGAGAACCCCATTTGGAAGCCAGAGAGCCCCTGTCTTGGTAGCCAGAGACCCACCCCATTTTGGTAACCCCAAGCAAAACCTCGCCCTTCTTGCCCCTCGAAACAGGCATGATTCAGACATTACTGATGCATGAAAAATCAGCAGGATGCCATTCAACTGTTTTTTTTTTTCTTTTTTAAAGGTGCCCTTTAAGTATATACACATTCTAAATCCACTTGTCAAAGAGGGCAAGTAAAGTGTCTGTATTTCCTCCAATGGTGTAGTAGAATCAGGTGCTTTAGTTTCCTAGCATATGCCTGGTGGCATGTAGGGATGGTCAGAATTCCTGTTTTCCAAATCCCAACGAAGTTCTGAAATTGTACATGGAATTCCAAACAAGTTCTGAATACTGTGAATTCCAAGGTTAATTGCAAAATTGTAAGTTATAAGATCAATTAGGGTTAGTGTGAATTTGCATAACTTTGTTCACAATAGAAGAAAATTGTGCTTAGAATTTCCACATTTTTGCTTAGATTTTCCTGATTCATGTCCCTTGAGCATGCTCAGTAAACATTTTTCACTATGCGAAAAAAAAACATGTATGCATTACATGAAAGTAATTTCACTTACGGTAACATTCAGCATTGACATGCTGCAATTTCGTAATTCCCAAATTCTAATATTGAAATTAAAATTCTGAACTTCCAATGTGAAAGTCAGAATTCAAGCTGATGAGAGAGCCCATTATGAAATAATAGTTCGAAGACCTCTACCACCTATTAATTTTTTCTGTCCTCCTATGGATGAGCCCACTTTTGGTTAAATGTTATTAGTTGTACTTTTATGTATGGAAATTAGTAGTTGGTGGGACAGTACATACAATACAATACAATACAATACAATAACATTTCTATAGCGCTTTTCTCCCATAGGACTCAAAGCGTTTAGGCTCTCTCAGATTCAGTAATTAGTAGGATGAAGTATTCACACAACAAAAGTTATATTTCTGCAAATGCCAAACTGAACAGGTGGGTTTTCAGTCTGGATTTAAACACGTCCAGGGATGGAGCTGTCCTGATCTGTTGAGGTAAGGAGTTTTAAAACGTAGGGGCAGCATGACAGAAGGCTCTGGGACCAAAAGTTTCCAAGTGGACTCTGGGTATGACTAGATTATTAGAACCTGTGGATCTGAGAATGCGGGGATTGCTACGCAGCTGTAACATATCTTTCATGTATCCAGGGCCTAGATTATTCAGGGATTTAAATGTCAGTAGGCCGATCTTGAATAGGACCCTCCATTCTATAGGCAGCCAGTGAAGGCAATGCAGATGGGGTGGAGGAGGTTCACTTGAACTTCTTGAAAGACCAGTGATCAAAGCAAATGGCTAGGAATACCGACAATATGCACATTTGAAATGTTCATAAATAACATGATAGTTTTTTTTTTCTACTTTTGCATTAAATATTGAAGCCAATGACTGTCATTCTTAACATTTTTTTCATATTTAGGAACTTAAATGTAGTGAAGACGGCGTACGTTAATTAAAGGCGCCTGAAAATTTGGGCCAATAGTAAAATATTTGTAATACCAATATTTTACTATAAAAGTGTAAAATATCGGTATTAAATACCGATATTTTACTACAGCCATACCTTACCCTACCCGCACACAGAACCCTCCCCCTGGCCCTAACACCTAATCCTTAAACCTCCTCCCCCGCACAATCTATCTACTTAAAGCCTAAAACTAACAAACACTACCTGCCTAATGCCTAAACCTAACCCACGCCCCACACAAACTACCTGCCTAATGCCTAAAAATAACACCCCCCTTGGACACATTACCTCCCTAATGCCTAAACATAGCACCCCCCCCCTCCCGGCGCACACTACCTAGCCAATGCCTAACCCTAAACTACTCCCCCGCACACATACTACCTACCTATAGCCCAAAAAAAACCACTAGCTGCAGTGTGATGCAATCATCGAATCACATCTGTGGCAAAAAGAACCCCGAAAAATCTTGGGCGCCTCAAAATATCAGCATTTTGTTGCCCACAGTTCCCAATTTATAGCGGGTGCTGTATCAGCAAATTTCTGCTCCAGCACTTCTATTGGCGCCTATGGCAGTGCCCAATTAGTCAATTTGGCGCATGCGGTAGGGGCCTACTTTTTATTATGTTGACTGTTTTTTATGATCCCGGGCATTACAGTTTCACTTTGTAGTGTGTGCAGAAGGTTTTCAGATTCTCCCGCTGGAGATGTTGCTGATGTGACAGTAATGATGATTAAATGATCCATTATTATTATTTCTATAACATAATTGTCATTTTCTGTTTGTTTTGACTGATCATATCTGCACCAAAGACTGCTTTCGGTCAGGGTGCTGTGAAACCTAAGACTGGTCCTGAATACAGGTGTTTTCGTGAACTATTACAGATGGGTACTTGCAACTTGTTTATTAAAAAAAGCAAATGACTTGATTTGCATTTGTTGCATAGATAAGTTATTTCTATGGAAGGTTCATATTATCCTAATCGTATTTAAATTCAAATATTTTTACAACCACTTATACGAAAGTGATGATATGCAAATAATATGATGCCATTTTGTCTTTTGAAATCTCTTATACAATATATAGATGGTAAAGACATCCATCTTCAGACTACCTACTGAATGTACAGAACAGCATTCCATACAGAATAACAATGCAGACTTTACTGAGCATGCTGATAATTCTGATTTTTTTTCCAGGTAACACCTAAAATAATATTTTGTCAGTTATTCCTATTTTATAGCTTTTGCTATATATAAAAAAGAACTGTTTATCTGATATTTTGCATTTTGTGTCTTTCAGGCATCCAGTGTGACCCCCAGCTTGTGCAGTCAGAGGCAGTGGTGGTAAAGCCGGGAGCCTCCCATACACTGACCTGTAAGGCTTCTGGATTCACATTCAGTGATTACTGGATGGGCTGGATCAGACAAATGGCTACTGGACAGTTTCAGTGGTTGAGTCTCATTCGGGGTGATAGTGGAGAAATACACTATCACGATATCATTAAAGGGAGATTTACAGTCTCCAGAGATAACGGTAACAGTATGCTAAACCTGAAAATGGACAACATGAAAACTGAAGACACTGCTGTGTATTTCTGTGCTAGATACACACTGACAGAAGGTATATTGTTAGTATAACAAAAACTAGCCAGTCCTTATCTTGTTATATCAGTAGATGGCAGCACAACCATATTAAGATACACGGGTATATTCCTGTGTACATTGTTAGAAGTAAACATATCGCACTGATTCAAGCAGATGTGTACAGAAACAGTGAAATCTATTTATAAAACAGCAATTAGTCACTGTATTACTCTTAAAGGATACCTTAGTGCTGTTAAAAATTTAAAAATGGGGGAGCAGGCATGTGTAGGAAGTTCTCCTAATGCCCACCGCTCTGATCCCCCGTTCTCCTCCGCACCCCCCTCTGTTATCTTCTAAAGGCCCCCGAAGCTACTTAGGGGTCGGCCGGGTTGGTGAGCAGTGCGCAGGCACTGCCCGGTGATACGCATCCTTGATAGCGTGCCTGTGGCCGGGAACACTCTGCGCATACGCATGACATCATCACTATTATTATAAAAGTGTGTGGCCTACATGCATAATGAAGGGGAGGGGGGTTGCAGAAATTGCAAGACCACCTATCTATCTAAGCTATTAATCTATCTATCAAGTATATAATCTGCAATAAAAATTTGACTGACAGTCAGATTGTCTATTTGAAACTATATATTTGACTAAAAGTAGCTAGTAAACTAGCTACTGTCTATCTGCCTGATCTAACAATGATTTTAATGCAGGGATGCTTTGAAAAACTGTGTCTCACTAGCAGTTGCTACTCACATGTGCAGGTGAAGCCCAGCTCTATCCTTATATACAGCTTCCCTAATGTCATGTGTGTGGCAGAGGTGTACGTATACGTATGGTAAAATATTGTTCCACCCCTGAGTCGGCACAACCCGGAGGGAGATGTAATTAGGGGTCCGGCAACTGGGCTTGGGCCCCAAATCACCCTTATGCGCCTCACACAGTATAACATTACTGCTATGTGGTGCCTGGTTTCAGCCCTCAGCGATGAGCGCCAGGCGCCAAAACCACCTGCTTCGGCGCAGAGAGCAATAGGCTGCCGGCCACAAAAATGGAGGAGCGGGTCCTTGCATTGATTGGAGGGCCCTGGGTATAATGGGGGGGAGGGGGGTTATGGACACTAATGGAGCACCAAATTTCTGCCATCGAAGCACATGTTTTTCGGGTTGTCAGTCAGTGTCACAGTGTGAACAGCCATATTCGGGTTGAATAAATGACCCAAATTCAAACAACAACATTACTGACAATATCTAGTTTTAAACCATTTACCATTTCACCACTGGCATAGCTACGGAGCTATGGGCTCCGATGCAAGTTTTACACTGGGCCCCCCAAGCACTCTATACATAAAAATTGATATGGTGCACCAAAACCTGCCAATGGCAACTACAGTGTCAGAGGTGCAAGAAGGGGATGGGGAACAGCTTGTTAATGATTACCACTATTCAAAGCATCCATAGAAGTGATTATTATGAGCACAAGACCAATAGAGAGCTAATACTGCAGTTGAGGGAGGGCCCCTCTGGCCCAAGGGCCGCTATGCAGTTGCTACCTCTGCACCCCCTATTGCTACGCCCCTGCATTTCACTCTCAATACATATGACAAAATCACCTGTACCGACAGCTGTTCAGTTAACCTGGGGTGCTTGGGGCCTAGCGGGTGTCAAGGGGCCCACCAGCCACCTTCTCTGACCTCTCTCCACTTCAGCTTACCAAAAAGACCACAAGGTGGGCCCAAATCTACTACATTGCCTAGGGCTCCATTACATCGTAATCTATCTCTGTACAACCCTAATGGAGAGAGCAGGTGTCTGTCTGACCACAGCTTAGCTAAAAAAGAAGTATTTACCTCTGAATGCCACACCTTACATAGTCAAAATTGTTTGCAAAAATGGAAGTATCAATGCAAGTGGCCATTCTGATTGTAGCAGACCCATAAACACCCACTTGATTATACAGTACAGTACATCTACATTGAAATATTCAGGCTCAGGGGTGAGCCTGGGGTGCCTGGCACCTGAGTGCAAGATTTTCTCTGGTGCCTATGGGAGTGGTTAAATTAACAGCGCCCAACCACATAACCACACCCATGGGAATTTAAGTGGTACATACATGGTTAACCATAAATCATAATAAAGAAAAAACAAAACACCAGGTTGGATGTAAAATGGCCGTAGGCACTGTTTATTGCGGTTTAATTTAATTAAATAATTAATCTTTATTATAAACTTTCATCATTAAATCGGAAATCATATAACCAAATAAAACTCCAAACAGTATAACAATAAATATTCCAAAATAAATATTCCAAAATACAGTCTTTAGACTAGTATTATACCAAGTAATCCAAGTCAAACTAGACAACTCACAATCGTGGGCGACTTTAACCGCCAATAAAGTCAATCAGCCTACGACAGTTCCTGAACAAAAGGGAGGGCGGGTGGGTGCTCCCAGCTTGCCTGACTGGAAACTGAGGAGATACACAGAGTGTCAGAGATGTCTTGACAGGACCCCCTCTGTGATTGGCCGGACAAATCTTGGCTCCAAGTGACTGCGGCCAATCACAGAGAGCTCCTCTGGGCATCCGCACAGCGACTGCATTCCTCACAGGCTTCCTAGGGACAGCCCATCACCTGAAAGAGAAGAAAAGCACAGCCAGCATCAAACAGAAAAAACAATTTAACCCTATGAGTACCACTAATCCTGTCAGTAGTATATAACTATCCCTACCTGAGCACCTTCATTAGCTGTATATATAGATCCTACCAGCAACTTGCTAACTAACATGTAAACCTATATGGAGACCCCTAACTGTCTGCCCACCAAATTCCCAAGAGGCCTGCGTTTTATACTGGCACTATGGCCTTCCATGTCTTGCCTAATCACACCCACACCTTCCACCTCTTTATGCATGCATGTGATACCCCATTCCTACCCCTCTTCCATGCATAGCAATGACTCAATCCATTTTCCAATCTAAAGATAAATAAACTGAGTAGACAGACATTACCATGTTCAAAACAAAGAAAACTTTTTTTATATAACAGGGCGGGCGGCACTCTCTCACACCCACACACACTCTGCTGGGATTGCTCCTGGCTGGCTTTGGCTGCCTGCGAGTCTGCTAGTCTCTGGATTGACTCAGGCTGAGAGGCTCTGCAAGTGCGACGCAGTCACACACTGCGTATTTATGGCTGCCTGTGGCCACCCTACTCTCGCTCGCCATCGTCGGCTCCTCCCCCCGCCAAGCCCAAGCGTGAGGTGGGCTGCCCAGGGGCATAGCTAGCCCTATTTTGGGGTGGCACGTGCCCCCAATCTGTCCTGGGGTGCCACGGATCTCAGCGGCTCCCTCCAGCCGCCGCCGCCGCGTCACTCAGACCTCAGGATCAGGCGGCGAGCCGGCGACCAATCATGCGGGCGCTAGGACCCAGCGTCCGCACTGATATGCGGAAGTGACATCACTTCCGCATATAGAGCGGGTGCGTCCGGCGCCCGCTCGTACTACTGGTCGGGTCGCCACTGATCCTGAGGTCTGACTACACTGCCAGGTGAGGGGGGAGCGGCGGCTAGAAGGGGGGCCTCGCTGTCACTTACTCACTACCTAAAGGGGCTCCCTGTCACTCACTCACTACCTAAAGGGGCTCCCTGGCACTCACTCACTGCCTGAAGGGGCTCTCTGGCACTAACTCACTGCCTAAAGGAGCCCCCTGGCACTCACTCACTACCTAAAGGGGCTCCCTGGCACTCACTCACTACCTAAAGGGGCTTCCTGGCACTCACTCACTGCCTAAAGGGGCTCCCTGGCACTCACTCACTGCCTAAAGGGCCTCCCTGTCACTCACCCACTGCCTAAAGGGGCTCCCTGGCACTCACTCACTGCCTAAAAGGGGCCTCCCTGGCACTCACTCACTGCCTAAAGGGCCTCCCTGGCACTCACTCACTACCTAAAGGGGCTCCCTGGCACTCACTCACTACCTAAAGGGGCTCCCTGTCACTCACTATCGGGGTCCCTGTCACTCACTACCTAACTGGAGGCGCCTGTCACTCACTAGCTAACCTGGGGGTCCCTGTCACTCACTACCTAACTTGGGGGGCTACCATATTAAGGGGGCATTCTGCCTATTTATGTGAAATGCTGTCTATTTATGTGCCTCATGACTGCTGAATTTGTCTTGTTGGGAGCCTTATGATTTGTTGGGGGCTTTAAGATTGCTGAATTTGTCTTGTTGGGGGCCTCATGATTTGTTGGGGGCCTCATGATTGCTGAATTTGTCTTGTTGGCGGCCTCATGATTTGTTGGGGGCCTCATGATTGCTGAATTTGTCTTGTTGGGGGTCACATGATTGCTAACTGTGAGACTATGGGAAAAGATGAATCCTTATCATATGAGACAATAGCATTAAACCTACTTTTTTAGCTTTTTAAAACAGAAAATAAAACTGGGAGGTTCTAAAAAATTGAATACATTTTTCAGGAGTAGGATGGATGAAATTGTTTATCTTCACAGTTTATTTTCAACTTGGATTTTCCATAATGTTCATGTATGAGTTAAAACGTTTGTACAGTATTTACTTTAAGTTGCTGTTGCCACTTTGCGATAGATAAGTGACTTTTGGGTTGCAGTTTGGGCACTCGGCCTCCAAAAGGTTCGCCACCACTGTCATAATCTAATGTCCCACCATTGCTAGGTTCATGTAAATTTGTCTCCACCCGTTACCACACCTATATTCTGGTCCATGGCCCACCCATTTTTCGGTGCGGCGCGCTAAGCACGCCGCACAACGTGATCCTCATATTTTTGGCACGCTAGCTGCAGTGTGCTGAATTCTGCTGCCTACAGTATGTACAGTATACGCTGTTCTCTAGTGCCTGCACTGTGTGCTGATTTACCTCCAGTGTGTACAGTGTAAGGTGTTACTCTGTGCCTTTACTGATTGTAAACCAGCTATATTGCGCCGCATATACCTCCCAACCTAGTGCCCACAGGTGCCCCCGATCTCCAAGGACCCTAGAAACGCCCCTGGGGCGGCCTGTATCTTTCCCATTGCGCCGCGCAGCCGTCCAAGCAGTCCAAAAAGGAGGACTTCTGCCCAGGGGCGGACTGACAACTCATGGGGCCCCCATACCAGTGTTTCCCACCTTTCACGTTATATTTTTACAGACTAAGATATAATAATTTACTGCCAACAGTAAATATGTTATTTTGTGATATTTTAGATTGATAAAAACCCAAAAAAATGGGTGTGGTCACGCAACAGAATGTGGGCGTGGTCATGGGTGGGGAAAAATATACATGAGCAGTGGTGTAAAAGGTCTGCCGGGGAAGTTTGAACTCTGCCATAGTGTTTCCCCCCAAAATACATGTAATCTGACGGCATTTCACCAAAAATCCATGCAATTTGGCAGAGGTTCCTCCAAAATACAGATAATATGGCAGTCGTTCCCCCAAATTAGACGTTATCTGGCAGCAGCGGTTCCCCCAAATACACATAATTTGGCAGCGGCTCCCCAAAATATGCGTAATCTGGCAGCGGATCACCAAAAATACATGTAGCAGCAGTGGTTCCCCCAAAATACACAGAATCTGGAAGCAGCAGTTCCCCCATTATACACAATCTGGCAGCGGTTCCCCAAAAATACACATAATCTGGCAGCTGTTTCCCAAAATACACTTAATCTGGCAGCAGCAGTTCCCAAAAAATAGTTAATCTGGCAGCAGTTCCCCCAAAATAGGTGCCCCCAGTATAGGTAACCAGGTCAAAAGCTATCCCCAGTGGAAGTAACCAGGTCTATAGGTTTCCCAGTGCAAGTATCCAGGTCTATAGGTGTCCCCAGTATAAGTAGCCTAGTCTACAGGTGTCCCCAGAATAGATAACCAGGTCTATAGATGTCCCCAGTTAAGATAGCCAGGTCTATAGGTATCCCCAATATAGGTATCCAGGTCTACAGGTGTCTCCAGAATAGGTAGCCAGGCCTATAGGTGTCCCCAGTATAGATAGCCAGGTCTATAGGTGTCTCCTGTATAGATAGCCAGGTCTTTAGGTGTCCCCAGTATATGTAGCCAGATGTATAGGTGCTCCCAGTATAGCCAGGTCTATAGGTGTCCCCAGTATAGCCAGGTGTATAGGTCTCCCCAGTATATGCAGCCAGGTGTATAGGTCTCCCCAGTATATGCAGCCAGGTGTATAGGTCTCCCCAGTATATGCAGCCAGGAGTATAGGTGCCCCCAGTATATGCAGCCAGGTGTATAGGTGCCCCAGTACATGCAGCCAGGTGTATAGGTGTCCCCAGTATATGAAGTCAGGTGTATAGGTCTCCCCAGTATATGTAGCCAGGTGTATAGGTGCCCCCAGTATACGCAGCCAGGTGTATAGGTCTCCCCAGTATATGCAGCCAGGTGTATAGGTCTCCCCAGTATATGCAGCCAGGTATATAGGTCTCCCCAGTATATGCAGCCAGGAGTATAGGTGCCCCCAGTATATGCAGCCAGGTGTATAGGTGCCCCAGTACATGCAGCCAGGTGTATAGGTGTCCCCAGTATATGCAGTCAGGTGTATAGGTCTCCCCAGTATATGTAGCCAGGTGTATAGGTGCCCCCAGTATATGCAGCCAGGTGTATAGGTCTCCCCAGTATATGCAGCCAGGTGTATAGGTGCCCCAGTACATGCAGCCAGGTGTATAGGTGTCCCCAGTATATGCAGCCAGGTGTATAGGTCTCCCCAGTATATGTAGCCAGGTGTATAGGTGCCCCCAGTATATGCAGCCAGGTGTATAGGTCTCCCCAGTATATGCAGCCAGGTGTATAGGTCTCCCCAGTATATGCAGCCAGGTGTATAGGTCTCCCCAGTATAGCCAGGTCTGTAAGTGCCGCCAGTATATGCAGCCAGGCTCGTAGTGTCTCCAGGAGGGGAGACAGCCAGTGAAGGAGGGCGATGGGCATAGCAGCGGAGAAGGGGGGAAGTTTCCCCCATCCACTTCCCTCACCCTGGGGCCCCTTCCTGGCTCTCCCCTCCGGAATCTGTAAAGTGTCGCACAGCAGGCAGCGGCTGACAGCGGGCGGAGACTTACCACTGTACAGCCACCAGAGGGAGTGCTGATCTGTGTGCCGCTAGTGTGGGCTTGAGTAGACCATACTAGCGGCACACAGATCAGTGCTCCCTCCGGTGGCCGTACAGCGGTAAGTCTACGCCCGCTGTCAGCCGCTTCCCGCTGTGCGACACTGTCCTGCCCGTCCTTCCTTGCCTTCCGCCGGCGCCTTTCGGAGACAGGCGCCTGGGTGCAATGCACCCGCAGTACCCGCCCAGGCGCGACCCTGTTCAGGCTGTGCTGGCAGCAAAATATTTGCCCAATTCAGTCACACTGATCTTGAACTATATTGGGCACTTTTCAAACAACTATGTTACAGAATCTCAAACTACCATTCTTACCTGATGCAACTCCCACTGCAACTAAATAAGAACCCCGCGATTGGTATATTTCAACTTCATGTTGATTCTTCTTCATCTTGACTAGTTGAAATCTTTGGCATCTTATGGGAATAAGACCTGGATGAAAAATCATGATTTTTTTTTTTTAACTTTGCATACCAAACTCTTTAACCACTGGGCATATTTCCCAAGCACTTCAACACATGGCTACAGCACATTTTGTTTAAATAAATGATGCCAGTGGTCTGCAGTGCTCAGTGGTGAATTGGGCATGTGATCATGGGCGTAACAATAGCCCCAGCAAGGGATGAAGGCACAGGGGGCTCATGGGGGGGGGGGGGGGGAGTGAAGTCTGGTGGGAAGCGCACCCAGGGTCATTTTTAGTGGCAGGAGGTGGGCAGTGGGTTCACAGTGGCAGGGAGGGGTGCCCCATGAAAAGTTTCACATGGGGCCCAGTGATTTCTAGTTATGCCCCTGCATGTGAACTTGCATGCACTATTTCCCTGTTCACTTCAGAAAAGCCAGTAGTGGTGGCTGATGTGCAGAGAGACCCATTGGAGTCTAGTTTACAGCACATCACAGCAGGCAGGCTGGGTGGGTTGCACTGCACATGGTCCAGTGATCATTGCCTCGTGATTAGCTGAAAGATGCAATTCGCAGCTCTTCGACTCAATAAATTAGCCCCTGTATCACACTTTACAGGGCTACATGCAAAAAGGGCACTAGGTAAATGTGGGTGGCCAGAAAACCTAATAATAGAATAAGTGGTGTAAATTTACTGATAATATACTATTACCCGTCGAATGAATATCTGAGACAGGCCAGAAGTAGGTGGCATGCGCCAGGGTAATATTAATTACTTTTTTTTTTCAGTAAAGCCAATCTAAGTAGGACCAAATGACATACTGGGTGCCAAGCTGATGATGGTGCAGGATAGCTGTACCTATGGACAGGACGGACTTGAGGCCTGGAGTAAATGGCATGGCATGTGCCAGTTTGTTATAGTGATAGACACCAGTACAGGGGTCTTGTCACAAATCGTATTATGTTTTTTGATCACACAGTAGGCACTAGGCAGTGACCACCAACAAAGGTATATTGTTACCATTTAAATGATTTTTTTGACACAATGATATCACTGAAGACCCGCAGTGTGTTAGATCAGATGGGTGTTGGTGTGATGCTGTATGGGGGTAACACAGCAGCGCGCATCATGCCACAATTGTCAGATAGTCAATCACTTTTGTGCAGTGATGGTAGGCTATAACAGTGATGCAGCCACAAACTACACTGTACGTGGGTGTTTTGCTGCTAAAACACACCACACCACAAAAAGCAACAACAACAAATCAGTTCAGCAGGGTCAATGTCAATCCTCAAAAGGACTTTTGTGATCAGGATGAGTCCTCAAAAGGGGAGGGGGGGGGGGCCTAGGTGGTAAACTGCAAGTAGCAGAGTGTTAAAAACCTGAACGGAGGAACAGGTGATGACCACAGTGTTCAGCGATACAGACACTGAAACAAGGAATAATGTGCAGTAATGGTTTATTATGACCAAATCGTGCAAGCGAACAAGATGCAACTCACATGCACCACACACACTATATACAGAGCTTTCACCAAATAAATGTGCAAAGCCCCAAAGACCCTAAGGGCCTGATTCACAAAGCGGTGCTAACAGTTAGCACGCTGGTGAAAAGCCTTTTATCATGCCTAAACTCAGTTTATTCATGATAAGTTTAGGGGCTCGATTCACAAAGCGGTGCTAACCCAGTTAGGGACTTTAGGCATGATAAGCCTTGCACCGCTCTGGTGAAAAGCCAGTTTAGGTGTGATAAGTTTAGGCATGTTAAGTTTAGGTAGAGTGACCAGACGTCCCGGATTGCCCGGGACGCGTCCCGGATTCGGGGTCCGCTGTCCCAGGCAGCATGAGGTCCCGGGAAACGTCCCGCTTTCAGCAGCGGGACGTCCCGGGCCTCGGGGCTCTGGCCACTCCCACTCTCTCTACATGAACTGGCAGCGGCGTCTATAGACGCCGTGCCAGTTCATTTCCTGCAGCCCCGCTCCAGCCTCCTCTTCCGGTGTCTGTTCCGACACCGGCAGGCGAGCAGGGCTACGGCAAGATGGCTGCCGAAGCCCTGTACTGGAGACCTATTTGTGTCTCCAGTACTGGGCTTCGGGCGCCATCTTGCCGTAGCCCTGTCAGCGCGGGAGACCAGAGAGAGCAGGAGGAACAAGACGGTCCCGGGACGGAGCAGCGCGCCAGAGGAAGACTTCTGCCAGGTGAGTAAATGGTTTTTTTCCAGGTGTACTTTGCCCGCATTGCGTTTCATTCCTGGTGAAATGTTTGCCCGCATTGCGTTTCATTCCTGGTGAAATGTTTGCCCGCATTGCGTTTATCTTCTGGTCAAACGTTTGCCCGCATTGCGTTTCTTGTCTGGTGAAATGTTTGCCCGCAGTGCGTTTCTTGTCTGGTGAAATGTTTGCCCGCAGTGCGTTTCTTGTCTGGTGAAATGTTTGCCCGCAGTGCGTTTCTTGTCTGGTGAAATGTTTGCCCGCAGTGCGTTTCTTGTCTGGTGAAATGTTTGCCCGCAGTGCGTTTCTTGTCTGGTGAAATGTTTGTCTGCAGTGCGTTTCTTTTCTGGTGAAATGTTTGCCCGCATTGCGTTTCTTTTCTGGTGAAATGTTTGCCTGTATTGCGTTTATCTTCTGGTGAAATGTTTGCCCGCAGTGCGTTTCTTTTCTGGTGAAATGTTTGCCCGCAGAGCTTTTCTTTTCTGGTGAAATGTTTGCCCGCATTGCGTTTATTTTCTGGTGAATTGTTTGCCCGCATTGCGATTCTTTTCTGGTGAAATGTTTGCCCGCATTGCGTTTATTTTGTACTGACATGTTGCCCGCATTGCGTTTATTTTGTTCTGACATGTTGCCCGCATTGCGTTTATTTTGTACTGACATGTTGCCCGCATTGCGGTTATTTTGTACTGACATGTTTGCCCGCATTGCGTTTATTTTGTACTGACATGTTGCCCACATTGCGGTTATTTTGTGCTGACATGTTGCCTATTGCGTTTATTTTCTGGTGTCCGGGGTAACTGTTACTGCATTTATTTTTTAATGGTCATAGATGGCTATGTTTGCTGTTTTGTGGTTACGGTATACTATTAGCATCACACAGTTTCTGCACACCCGTGATGCAAAGTCTCGTTTGTCCACATCATGGTGTAAACACTGCTTTCTTACTGTTACATCATTACGTTAGCTCCGCCCATACAATGTCATGGCCATGCCCATTTTTTGCAGCGGCGCAGGCCCCCCCCGGTCATCGTCGCTGCGCGCTCCTCAGTCCTCCCCACTTTTCGCCGCGGCGCGCTGCGCGCGCCCCCCCCCCCACCCCCCCACCACGCCCCCCTCCCCGTCCCAGGGACCCACAAAAATATGGTCACTCTAGCTTAGGTGTGATAAGTTTAGGCATGATAAGTTTAAGCACCAACTGGGTTAGCACCGCAGTGCACAGCTGATCAAAAGTTTTGCGCTACCAAAGTCTGGTGCACTTCGCATAGAGTTTAATGGCGCTGCTTTGCGTGCGGGACTTGGGGCTTGATTCACAAAGCGGTGCTAACAGTTAGCACACTGGTGAAAAGCCCTTTATCATGCCTAAACTCAGTTTAGGCATGATAAGTTTAGGTGTGATAAGTTTAGGTGTGATAAGTTTAGGCATGATAAGTTTAGGTGTGATAAGTTTAGGCATGATAAGTTTAAGCGGCAACTGCGTTAGCACCGCAGTGCACAGCTGATCAAAAGCTTTACGCTAGCAAAGACTGGTGCACTTTGTATAAAGTTTAATGGCGCTGCTTTGCATGCGGGACTTTGCAAGCGATCTAAACTTATCTAAACTTAGCATGCCTAAACTTATCACACCTAAACTTATCACACCTAAACTTATCACGCCTAAACTGGCTTTTCACCAGCATGGTGCAATGGTTATCATGCCTAAAGTATTTTAGGCGTGCTAACTGGGTTAGCACCGCTTTGTGAATCGAGCCCTTTGCGTGCGATCTAAACTTATCTAAACTTAGCATGCCTAAACTTATCATGCCTAAACTTATCACGCCTAAACTTATCACGCCTAAACTGGCTTTTCACCAGCATGGTGCAATGGTTATCATGCCTAGGGCTCGATTCACAAAGCGGTGCTAACAGTTAGCACGCTGGTGAAAAGCCCTTTATCATGCCTAAACTCAGTTTAGGCATGATAAGTTTAGGTGTGATAAGTTTAGGTGTGATAAGTTTAGGCATGATAAGTTTAGGTGTGATAAGTTTAGGCATGCTAAGTTTAAGCGCCAACTGCGTTAGCACCGCAGTGCACAGCTGATCAAAAGCTTTACGCTAGCAAAGACTGGTGCACTTTGTATAAAGTTTAATGGCGCTGCTTTGCGTGCGGGACTTTGCAAGCGATCTAAACTTATCTAAACTTAGCATGCCTAAACTTATCACACCTAAACTTATCACACCTAAACTTATCACGCCTAAACTGGCTTTTCACCAGCATGGTGCAATGGTTATCATGCCTAGGGCTCGATTCACAAAGCGGTGCTAACCCAGTTAGAGACTTTAGGGGCCTGATTCACAAAGCGGTGCTAACAGTTAGCACCCTGGTGAAAAGCCCTTTATCATGCCTAAACTCAGTTTAGGCATGATAAGTTTAGGGGCTTGATTCACAAAGCGGTGCTAACAGTTAGCACCCTGGTGAAAAGCCCTTTATCATGCCTAAACTCAGTTTAGGCATGATAAGTTTAGGTGTGATAAGTTTAGGTGTGATAAGTTTAGGCATGATAAGTTTAGGTGTGATAAGTTTAGGCATGATAAGTTTAAGCGCCAACTGCGTTAGCACCGCAGTGCACAGCTGATCAAAAGTTTTACACTAGCAAAGACTGGTGCACTTTGTATAAAGTTTAATGGCGCTGCTTTGCGTGCGGGACTTTGCAAGCGATCTAAACTTATCTAAACTTAGCATGCCTAAACTTATCACACCTAAACTTATCACACCTAAACTTATCACGCCTAAACTGGCTTTTCACCAGCATGGTGCAATGGTTATCATGCCTAAAGTCTTTTAGGCATGCTAACTGGGTTAGCACCGCTTTGTGAATCGAGCCCTAGGTGTGATAAGTTTAGGGGCCTGATTCACAAAGCGGTGCTAACAGTTAGCACCCTGGTGAAAAGCCCTTTATCACGCCTAAACTCAGTTTAGGCATGATAAGTTTAGGTGTGATAAGTTTAGGTGTGATAAGTTTAGGCATGATAAGTTTAGGTGTGATAAGTTTAGGCATGATAAGTTTAAGCACCAATTGCGTTAGCACCGCAGTGCACAGCTGATCAAAAGTTTTGCGCTAGCAAAGTCTGGTGCACTTCGCATAGAGTTTAATGGCGCTGCTTTGCGTGCGGGACTTTGCACGCTATCTACACTTATCTAAACTTAGCATGCCTAAACTTATCACACCTAAACTTATCACACCTAAACTTATCACGCCTAAACTGGCTTTTCACCAGCGTGGTGCAAAGGTTATCATGCCTAAAGTCTCTAACTGGGTTAGCACCGCTTTGTGAATCGAGCCCTAGGTGTGATAAGTTTAGGCATGATAAGTTTAGGTGTGATAAATTTAGGCATGATAAGTTTAAGCGCCAACTGCGTTAGCACCGCAGTGCACAGCTGATCAAAAGTTTTACGCTAGCAAAGTCTGGTGCACTTCGTATAAAGTTTAATGGTGCTGCTTTGCGTGCGGGACTTTGCAAGCGATCTAAACTTATCTAAACTTAGCATGCCTAAACTTATCACACCTAAACTTATCATGCCTAAACTTATCACACCTAAACTGGCTTTTCACCAGTGTGGTGCAATGGTTATCATGCCTAAAGTCTCTAACTGGGTTAGCACCGCTTTGTGAATCGAGCCCTAGGTGTGATAAGTTTAGGGGCTCGATTCACCAAGCGGTGCAAAGTGTTAGCACCGTGGTGAAAAGGCCCTTTTCACGCCTAAAGTCACTTTAGGCATGATAAGAAGAAACTCGCGCGAAGTTGCCGCGCGTACGCGCGTAAGTGCGCGTGCAGCACCCGACGCTTCGCGCGAAGCTCCCATTAAGCCCTATGGGACTTTGCGCGCGCTCTCACGCGCGTACGCGCGAACGCGCTTACGCGCGGTAACTTCGCGCGAAGAGCAGGAAAAATCGGTGATAACTCAGTGGTGAAAAGGTCATCACGCCTAAAGTCTTTTAGGCGTGATAACTGGGTTATCACCGCTTTGTGAATCGAGGCCCTAAACTTATCACGCCTAAACTGGCTTTTCACCAGCATGGTGCAATGGTTATCATGCCTAGGGCTCGATTCACAAAGCGGTGATAACCCAGTTAGCATGCCTAAAAGACTTTAGGCATGATAACCATTGCACCATGCTGGTGAAAAGCCAGTTTAGGCGTGATAAGTTTAGGGGCTCGATTCACCAAGCGGTGCAAAGTGTTAGCACCGTGGTGAAAAGGCCCTTATCACGCCTAAAGTCACTTTAGGCATGATAAGAAGAAACTCGCGCGAAGTTGCCGCGCGTACGCGCGTACGCGCGCACGCGCATAAGTGCGCGCGCAACACCCGATGCTTCGCGCGAAGCTCCCATTAAGCCCTATGGGACTTTGCGCGCGCTCTCACGCGCGTACGCGCGAACGCGCTTACGCGCGGTAACTTCGCGCGAAGAGCAGGAAAAATCGGTGATAACTCAGTGGTGAAAAGGTCATCACGCCTAAAGTCTTTTAGGCGTGATAACTGGGTTATCACCGCTTTGTGAATCGAGCCCCAGGTGTGATAAGTTTAGGTGTGATAAGTTTAGGCATGCTAAGTTTAGATAAGTTTAGATCGCTTGCAAAGTCCCGCACGCAAAGCAGCGCCATTAAACTTTATACAAAGTGCACCAGTCTTTGCTAGCGTAAAACTTTTGATCAGCTGTGCACTGCGGTGCTAACGCAGTTGGCGCTTAAACTTAGCATGCCTAAACTTATCACACCTAAACTTATAATGCCTAAACTTATCACACCTAAACTTATCACACCTAAACTTATCATGCCTAAACTGAGTTTAGGCATGATAAAGGGCTTTTCACCAGCGTGCTAACTGTTAGCACCGCTTTGTGAATCAAGCCCTTAAAGTCTCTAACTGGGTTAGCACCGCTTTGTGAATCGAGCCCTAGGCATGATAACCATTGCACCACTCTGGTGAAAAGCCAGTTTAGGGGCCTGATTCACAAAGCGGTGCTAACAGTTAGCACGCTGGTGAAAAGCCCTTTATCACGCCTAAACTCAGTTTAGGCATGATAAGTTTAGGTGTGATAAGTTTAGGTGTGATAAGTTTAGGCGTGATAAGTTTAGGTGTGATAAGTTTAGGCATGATAAGTTTAAGCACCAACTGCGTTAGCACCGCAATGCACAGCTGATCAAAAGTTTTGCGCTAGCAAAGTCTGGTGCACTTCGCATAGAGTTTAATGGCGCTGCTTTGCGTGCGGGACTTTGCACGCTATCTACACTTATCTAAACTTAGCATGCCTAAACTTATCACACCTAAACTTATCACACCTAAACTTATCACGCCTAAACTGGCTTTTCACCAGCGTGGTGCAATGGTTATCATGCCTAAAGTCTCTAACTGGGTTATCACCGCTTTGTGAATCGAGCCCTAGGTGTGATAAGTTTAGGGGCTTGATTCACAAAGCGGTGCTAACAGTTAGCACGCTGGTGAAAAGTCCTTTATCATGCCTAAACTCAGTTTAGGCATGATAAGTTTAGGTGTGATAAGTTTAGGCATGATAAGTTTAGGCATGATAAGTTTAGGTGTGATAAGTTTAGGCATGATAAGTTTAAGCACCAACTGCGTTAGCACCGCAGTGCACAGCTGATCAAAAGTTTTACGCTAGCAAAGACTGGTGCACTTCGTATAAAGTTTAATGGCGCTGCTTTGCGTGCGGGACTTTGCAAGCGATCTAAACTTATCTAAACTTAGCATGCCTAAACTTATCACACCTAAACTTATCATGCCTAAACTTATCACACCTAAACTGGCTTTTCACCAGAGCGGTGCAAGGCTTATCATGCCTAAAGTCCCTAACTGGGTTAGCACCGCTTTGTGAATCGAGCCCTAGGGGCCTGATTCACAAAGCGGTGCTAACAGTTAGCACGCTGGTGAAAAGCCCTTTATCATGCCTAAACTCAGTTTAGGCATGATAAATTTAGGTGTGATAAGTTTAGGTGTGATAAGTTTAGGCATGATAAGTTTAGGTGTGATAAGTTTAGGCATGCTAAGTTTAAGCGCCAACTGCGTTCGCACCGCAGTGCACAGCTGATCAAAAGTTTTACGCTAGCAAAGACTGGTGCACTTTGTATAAAGTTTAATGGCGCTGCTTTGCGTGCGGGACTTTGCAAGCGATCTAAACTTATCTAAACTTAGCATGCCTAAACTTATCACACCTAAACTTATCACACCTAAACTTATCACGCCTAAACTGGCTTTTCACCAGAGTGGTGCAATGGTTATCATGCCTAAAGTCTCTAACTGGGTTAGCACCGCTTTGTGAATCGAGCCCCAGGTGTGATAAGTTTAGGCATGGTAAGTTTAGGTGTGATAAGTTTAGGCATGATAAGTTCAAGCACCAACTGCGTTAGCACCGCAGTGCACAGCTGATCAAAAGTTTTGCGCTAGCAAAGTCTGGTGCACTTCGCATAAAGTTTAATGGTGCTGCTTTGCGTGCGGGACTTTGCACGCTAGCTACACTTATCTAAACTTATCATGCCTAAACTTATCACACCTAAACTTATCACACCTAAACTTATCACGCCTAAACTGGCTTTTCACCAGCATGGTGCAATGGTTATCACGCCTAAAGTCTCTAACTGGGTTAGCACCGCTTTGTGAATCGAGCCCTAGGTGTGATAAGTTTAGGCATGATAAGTTTAGGTGTGATAAGTTTAGGCATGCTAAGTTTAGATAAGTTTAGATCGCTTGCAAAGTCCCGCACGCAAAGCAGCACCATTAAACTTTATACGAAGTGCACCAGACTTTGCTAGCGTAAAACTTTTGATCAGCTGTGCACTGCGGTGCTAATGCAGTTGGCGCTTAAACTTATCATGCCTAAACTTATCACACCTAAACTTATCATGCTTAAACTTATCACACCTAAACTTATCACACCTAAACTTATCATGCCTAAACTGAGTTTAGGCATGATAAAGGCCTTTTCACCAGGGTGCTAACTGTTAGCACCGCTTTGTAAATCAGGCCCCTAAAGTCTTTTAGGTGTGCTAACTGGGTTAGCACCGCTTTGTGAATCAGGCCCTATCTATCTAATCTAGCTAACTAATATATGCAAATATATACACAGGATAATATACACAGGAATAATATACAAATAATCACAGTACCAAAAGAGAGCAGGCAGAAATCACAGTCAAAACGTAATGCAAGGTCAGGCAACAAACTAATCAAAGTACAGAGGAGCAGGCAGGAATCAGAGTCAGGCAAGAATACAAGTTTCAGAAACAGAAAGGCAAATACAAATACCAGGGCAAGGAACAGATCAGGTAGCAGGTTGTCCAGAAACTCATGGCTGCAAAGAACTACTAAGCTCTGGCAACCAGCAGGAGGAAAAGGCAGTGCTTATATAGTCCAGGTAGCAAACAGGATGCATGTGGGAATTGCTGAAGGGCTACTCACAGTCCACAGAGCCCTCTGCTGGTGGAGGACAGCACCCCAGGGCTGCTACATGTCCATAAAGTCCCCTGCTGGTGGCATAGTGCAAAGTCCAAGGCAGTCCAAATAAACACCACCACCAGCAGGCAGGCACAAAGCAGCACATAGTTCGTAATACAGAGCACCTAGGATGCAGATACACACCACAATACCAAACAAACAGCCTACCCTCTTTCCCTGAAAATGAGACCTACCCTGAAAATAAGCCCTAGTTGGAATTTTGAGCATGCTTGAAATATAAGCCCTACCCCAAAAATAAGCCCTAGCGGAAGCTAAAGAGGAGGAAGAGGCAGCCAGTAAGTGGGGCCAGTGTGGTGCAGTGCCAATTGGGCACTGATCCTGTCATCTCAGCACACAGCAAGGTTATCAGCTGTGTGCAGGGAAGACAGAGCAGGCGCCTGATCATTACAGTAGCATACTTTCAAATCCATGAACATCACAATACAAAAGAACAGGAAATGTTCCGCTGAGAGACACTTCCTAATAAAAATATAAGACATCCCCTGAAAATAAGCCCCATCACATCTTTTAGAGCAAAAATTAATATAAGACACTGGGCTCGATTCACAAAGCGGTGCTAACAGTTAGCACCCTGGTGAAAAGCCCTTTATCATGCCTAAACTCACTTTAGGCATGATAAGTTTAGGTGTGATAAGTTTAGGTGTGATAAGTTTAGGCATGATAAGTTTAGGTGTGATAAGTTTAGGTGTGATAAGTTTAAGCGCCAACTGCGTTAGCACCGCAGTGCACAGCTGATCAAAAGTTTTACGCTAGCAAAGACTGGTGCACTTTGTATAAAGTTTAATGGCGCTGCTTTGCGTGCGGGACTTTGCAAGCGATCTAAACTTATCTAAACTTAGCATGCCTAAACTTATCACACCTAAACTTATCATGCCTAAACTTATCACACCTAAACTGGCTTTTCACCAGAGTGGTGCAATGGTTATCATGCCTAAAGTCTCTAACTGGGTTAGCACCGCTTTGTGAATCGAGCCCACTGTCTTATTTTCGGGGGAAGACGGTATCTCCCACAGTCCCTCTATCTGCAGCAGCAGCACTTCTCCCTATTTTGACAAACGCCGGAACCATGCATTTATGGAAGGGAGTGACCCAAGTGGTGATCAGGTCTGATTGGCCATCCTGTCCCACCTGACTTCAAGGTTAACGGTCAAAAATGATTTCATGGTTAAAGTATGGGGCGGTCACAAATGGTCCATATAGTTTGCATCAGTCGCAAACGGGCAAGCAGCAATAGTTTTTCAGGAACCATTTGCCAGTGAGAACACCTTCAGCCATCACTAACGTTGAAGTCTAAGTCATGTTTGACATCACAACTACATTCCTGGTGTTCATTCAGCTTCTATGCAGAGAAATTATGACCTACTGAACTTTTAGTCAAATCCTGCTATTATGAGTGTTTGCTCAGACACACAATAGTTTTATGGCTTCTAATTTGTTTTCAGGAAGGTTGGTGCTGCAGTCTGACTGCATAAATAATGCTGATTTATTAGCCCATGCGATGACAAAAAAAGAGAACACAGGCAGCTCCTAAGTAGGAATGGCATAGTATGTTTACATGTTTATGTCCGAAATGGACAATTTGCACACCAGCGGCACCAGGGAAATGTTGGTGTTGTTGCCCTAGACGTCCATAATGAAATAAGAACATACTGGCTACAGCCAGAAATTTAGGTGTGGGGGGGTGACCTGGCAGTAGAGTTCCACTACTATGTAGTGGGACTGTGCAAGAAAGGCGACTGACTGTAGCTGAACCCTTGTGCAAAATAGTGGTGATTGGGAGAGGTTAGTGTTGGTGGGGGTGGTTAGTGTTAGGAATATACAGTATGTGAGTTGGTTAGTGTGCGGAGTTTGAAGGGGGTGGTTAGGGTAAGGAGTAGTCTAAAGACAGCTGATATTTGTAACTCAGTTAGGAGATGTTTTCATTGGCTCCTGACCCCCTAATCACTGTGAGTTAATCACAGTGATCAGGAAGTGCAAAAAGAAAAAATATAGGCTCTGGTCCTTAAAGGGGGCCTTTGGTCTGAAACGAGTTAATATGCAGCATACCCAGCTTTATAAGCACTAGACTGATCAAAATGCAGGCCCAGATCAATGCATTACTGAGCAGTTTTCAAGGTAACCTAACATGAAATAAAGGTGGCCAACTTAACTTACCTGGAGCTTCTTCCAGTCCCCTGTAGTCTTCCTGGTCATTCACTGTCTTTCCATACATTCAGCAGATTCCACCCCTGCCAATGGGCAGGGGCATTCTGCACTTGAGCAGTTAGTAATAATTACTACTGAATGTCTGCCAAATGCTCAAGACAACAGGAGCATGACTAAGGAGGTGCATGGTGCTGGCAGCGCATGCACAGTAGCAAGCAACTGGCCCAGTCAACCAGCTTGCGGGGAGAGGCACAGCAGCTGAACAGAACAGAGCAGAATGATGGCAAGGGACCAAGATGACTGCAGGGGGCAGAAAGAAGCCACTTTTATTTCACTTTAAGTATCATTTAACCAGATCGGCCTATCTGGACGAGCTTACTCGTCCAGATAGGCACTGCTTCTGCCGCCGCATGGTGCGCGCGATCGGGCGCGCTTCCCAGCGCGCTCCCGCCGCTAGCCCCCGATCAGTGAATGGGAACAGTGGCGTCCCTACCATAGTGCGCAGGGGGCGGGGCGCACCGGGTGTCAGACACCCAGGGGGGTGTCACCACGACCCCCCACAGCAGCACAGCAGGAGGGAGAAGCAGGGCTAGAAGGTGGGGCAGTGGGGGCAGCGGTGGGGAGGGGGGAAATATCCCCCCCCCTCCCTCACCTGGGACCCCTCCTTCTGCCTCTCTCCCCCTCCAGAATAGCGGCGACAAGTGCGGGGCGGCCGGAGGCATATGAACAATTACTCACCTGATTTCCGCGTTCCAAGCGTGGAGCGCAGCGTCATGACGTCACAGGTCTCCGTCTTCAATGCCGCCCACTGTGCTTCCTGATTAGCGGAAGCACAGTGGGCGGCATTGGAGGCGGAGACCTGTAACGTCATGACACTGGGAACGCGGAGATTAGGTGAGTAATTGTCTATACGCCTCCGGCCGCCCCGCACTTGTCGCAGCTATTCTGGAGGGGGAGAGTGAGGCAGAAGGAGGGGTCCCAGGTGAGGGAGGGGGGGGGATATTTCCCCCCTCCCCACCGCTGCCCCCACTGCCCCTTCTTCTAGCGCTGCTTCCCCCCCTCCTGGGCATCTTTACTGGGGGGAACTGTACTAGCTATACTGGGGGCAGCTATACTGGGGGCAGCTATACTGGGGGCAACTAAACTAGCTATACTGGGGGCAACTACCAGCTATACTGGCGGCAACTATACTGGGGGCAGCTATACTGGGGGCAACTATACCAGCTATACTGGGGGCAACTAAACTAGCTATAGTGGGGGCAACTATACTAGCTATACTGGGGGCAGCTATACTGGGGGCAACTAAACTAGCTATACTGGGGGGCAACTATACTAGCTATACTGGGGGCAACTAAACTAGCTATACTGGGGGCAACTAAACCAGCTATACTGGGGGCAACTATACCAGCTATACTGGGGGCAACTATACCAGCTATACTGGGGGCAACTATACCAGCTATACTGGGGGCAACTATACCAGCTATACTGGGGGCAACTAAACTAGCTATACTGGGGGCAACTATACCAGCTATACTGGGGGCAACTATACCAGCTATACTGGGGGCAACTATACTGGGGGCAACTAAACTAGCTATACTGGGGGCAACTAAACTAGCTATACTGGGGGCAGCTATACTGGGGGCAGGTATACTAGCTATACTGGGGGCAGCTATACTGGGGGCAACTAAACTAGCTATACTGGGGGCAACTAAACTAGCTATACTGGGGGCAACTAAACTAGCTATACTGGGGCAACTAAACTAGCTATACTAGGGCAACTAAACCAGCTATACTGGGGCAACTAAACCAGCTATACTGGGGGCAACTATACTGGGGGAAACTACTAGCTATACTGGGGCAACTATACTAGCTAATACTTTAAATTACAGTTAGCTCCGCCCTCATCCGGTCATGACCAGGCCCATTTTTGCCGCGAAGCACGCCGCAGGTTGTGGCCACGCCCATTTTTTTTTTGGGGGGGGGGGTGTCTTTTAATACCCAGCACCGGGTGCCAAATGCCCTAGGTACGCCACTGAATGGGAATATAATTCCCATTCACTGATCTAACTTCCCTGCAGAAAAAAACAGACGCTTTCTATTCAGAGAGCGCAGTATTTCTGCCCCCAGGAAACTTCTCCACTTCTTTTTAGTTCCTGGATGCGAGATCGTTCGCATCCAGGACTTTTTTTTACTGTTGCCATCTTGTGGCCAAATAGTAAACTGCACCCACATACATTTTTAATTAAACAATTCTATAATTTTATATTTAAAATTAGCAGTTTCCCTCCCACACCAAAAATTACCCACATACACTTTTTATTAAAAAAATAAATTAAAAAAAATACGATAAAAAACAAAACAAAAATTACATAAATAGTTACCCAAGGGTCTGAACTTTTTAAATATGCATGTCAAGAGAGTATGTTATTATATTATTTAAAATTATAAGCTTATAAATAGTGATGGACGCAAATTGAAAAAATGCACCTTTATTTCTAAATAAAATATCGGCACCATAAATTGTGATAGGGACATCATTTAAATGGTGTAATAGCCGGGACAGATGGTCAAATAAAATACATGAGTTTTAATTACAGTAGCGTATATTGATTTCAAACTATAATGGCCAAAAACTGAGAAAGAACGAATTTTTTTCATTTCTTTCTTAAGCTTCCTGTTAAAATGGATTTAGCAAAAAATAATTCTTAGCAAAATGTACTACCCAAAGAAAGCCTAATTAGTGGCGGAAAAAACAAGATATAGATCAATTAATTGTGATAAGTAGCAATAAAGTTATTGGCAAATGAATGGGAGGTGAACGTTGCTCCGATGCATGAGGTTTTCGACACTGCGGTGCTGAACGGGTTAAGATAAAGAGGTTTTCATTATTTTCATCACTGATGCGTATTTATAGAATATCTGTAATTATATTGCATTTTAAAAAAGTATTTATTTTACTATCATGAAGCGTGTTATATACAAAATGATTTAATTCTATTTTTTTCTGCCAGCCAGCAGAGCAGGCAAAGAAAGTAAAATAAAATAAATAAATAAAGTAGACTTTCATAAGCAGGCAGATAAACAAGTTTCCTTTCGTCACCTCTTTTTGAATTGCGTTGTTTGATTACTGCTGGCACCTTCAGAGTACTTATATGAGAAGCAAATACTGTGAAATGTGCCATCACATGTAAATTGAGTGACATCATTTCCTTTTTGGAGAAATATCACACAGCATAAAGATGGGATGCTGTTTTATCATTCATCTGACTGATGCAAGTCAAAGACCTTCTCACAACAATGATCATTTTACAGCTTTTCTTAATATCTTTACCATGGTTATCAGGTGAGAGATTCATTCTGTCCCAGTGTGATATGAAATGCTCCTAATACTGCTTGTATCTTTCACTAAAGCAACTTCCCTCTGTGTGTTTTCAGGTGTCCAGTCCGATCCACAACTTGTCCAGTCAGACTCAGTGGTGGTAAAGCCGGGAGCCTCCCATACACTGACCTGTAAAGGCTCTGGATATACCTTCAGTTGCTGCTGGATAAACTGGATCAGACCGACTGCTGATGGACAATTACAATGGCTTGGTTATATTGCCAGCGGTGGAAGCACAGGCTATCTTGATTCTGTTAAGGGAAGATTCACATTCACCAGAGATGACAGTAACGCTATGGTAACTCTAAAAATGGACAACATGAAACCTGAAGACACTGCTGTTTATTTCTGTGCTAGACACACTGGTACAAAATGTATCAGATGTGAATCAAAAACGATGTAACTAGACCATCCCTCATGACCACCAGTAGATGGCAGCACACATATTGAAATACAGTAGTAGCAGTAGAGTATTGTACCGTGTTAGCCATCAGTAAAAGCAAGAAGTTTTAAAGGGGAACTGAAGAGAGAGGTATATGGAGGCTGTCATGTTTATTTCCTTTTAGACAATACCAGTTGCCTGGCAGCCCTGCTGATCCTCTGCCTCTAATACTATTAGCCATAGCCCCTGAACAAGCATGCAGCAGATCAGGTGTTTCAGTGGTTCAGACTTATAAGTCTGATCTGACAAGACTAGCTGCATGCTTGTTTCTGGTTTTAATCAGATACTACTGCAGAGAAATAGACCAGCAGGGCTGCCAGGCAACTGGTATTGATTAAAAGGAAATAAACATGACTTCCTCCATATACCTCTCTCTTCAGTTGCCCTTTAAATCAGGATGATACCATTTATTGGCTAACTAAAAATGAATAAAAATAGGCAAGCTTTCGGCCTTGCAGCCTTCGTCGGGCTTATATCCTGTTAGTTTGCAGGCTGGTGGTACAGACAGCTTTATACATGCAACATCAAAAGGGAAAACAGATATTTTTTTCAAGCATAAATACATGTCATTAAGATGCCTTAATTCAAACAGACCATCTAAATGGGGTTAGAGGTTGTTGAAATACATAAGAACATTAGTTGCATTTTGAAAAAAAAATTGTGACAAATAGCACCGGAGAAATATAAAGTACAGTAAAACCCCTTGTTGTACTGGATAAATTTAGTGGTTTCTTGAGAGAATCCCTTTCCATCTATGCAAAGCAAAGGAGCAGCGGAACGACTCACTGCCAGGGCCGGATTTGTACTCTTTACTGCCCATGGCCACTGTCACAAAGACCCCTCGTGGCCAGACCGCAAATTGCCTTCCAATTGGTTTCAGCACACAGACCATGCAAGCTGTGGTCGCAATCTTTGCGCAGAAACTGACAGAATTTGGGCAGCAGCCCAACTAGGAGGGAGCCTGTGAGGTACGGTAATTACAACTTACACACTATTTCAGGGTATAACTGCCACCCCCTCTGTTACCATGGGACAGAGGAGCCCGCTGACTGTCTGAGCCTAGATCTACAAATAAAAACGGTTAAACACACTCTATTCTGTCTAGCTAACAACAATACAATAGTAGCGTTTCTTTAGAAGTCTGGATTCAGTTTTTGTATATAGCTGAATAATAGGGTTGCTGGAACAACAACTGACGATAGAGTCGGTTTATTGAAAGCAATATAAATAATTAATATATACAGAAAATTATTAAAATCAACAATTATGGAAACATTAATAGCCTGTATGAAAAGAAAAGGATAAAATACTCAGGTTCGTGGAAAGATGTCCATTCTGGGAAAAAGTTATTTTGTTTCAGTTCAGTTCAAAGTCCAAACAAACCAGGTGCCAGCATGTCTTCAAGCTGGCAAGGATATAATCAGCATGATGTTCAAAGTGGAGGACCCTGAGTTTGGCTCCTCTGCCATTCTTATGCCCCTGATCCAGTAGGAGGGAGTGAGGGCGGGAGCCACACCCCCCCTTAGAATATGAGATGAGTCCTCCCCTTCTCCTGGGGACCAGAAATCATATCTAACATATATATGGGCTCTATCTCACAGAACCGTACAGGTCAGGGCAGATTTACTAACATTTTCAGGTCTGTCTCGATTTACCCAGAAGCCTGATACCAAACATTAGGGGTAGGACCCCTGTGGTATCATCAGGGCACTTTCGAACTGCCTCACTGGCAGTCTTTACCTCAGAATGTTCTGAAACATTTTCAGAGCCAGCGCCAGACCAGGCCCAGCATGCTCTGGGAGTTTGGGGAGCCTGGCAATACAGGAAATATGACACATATAGCAGTTTATGGAATATTATATACATCTGGGATTTACAGCAGGTCATTCCCAGGCGAAGGCTCTTTTGAAGCTTGGGGGCAGCAAGCTACGTGTCAGCTCCCCTGCTGGGATTGTAGCCAGAGAGTCTGACTTTTTCCCCAATAAATTGGTTCTGCCATCCTGCTTACCAACTCCATCTGATGGATGGGCCATTAGCACAGCTTGATGCCGGGGACACTCTGCAGCAGGCTCCTGCCTTTTGGTGGGAGGAGGTCTTTTAAAAAAAAAAAAACAGGAATGTCAGTTTCTGATTACTGCAATGGCTGGCAAATCTGACCAAGAAATCGGAAAAATCGATGACGTTCCTCCCGGCTGTTCCGTGACAGCTGGGAGAAAGAGAAACTCCAGGTTGCTACAGGTAGCCCCTACACAACCAATCCAGATTCTATTGATCTGAATCTCTGCATCGATTGCGGTCGCATTTTCTTCACGGGCGGTTCAAGGACGCGTCTGCGGCCACGCAACCGTCCGTGACAGCCACTGTCAGCAGCTGCTCCCTTTCAGTATAGATAGCCAGTTCTTCCCCCCTCCTGTAAAGGTAGCCTGATGACCATTCCCCCTCCCTCCAGAATAGGTAACCCGTTTGTGACGAACATTATGGAACATTATGGAAAGTCGTGCGCAATCGCCAACGACTTGCGTAATGGTCCAGCCCATTACTGTCAGTCCTGTGTAGAATAAAACAAATGTCTTTCCTTTCGAATCTGAAGGGAAGCAAGCCCCTCACCCATTCTCCAGTGTCCTGATAACACAAAGAGGAATTTCACACCTAGCCCGACCTCCCGGGGAGGACCACTTCCTGCCACAGCCCTCTCTCCCAAAAGCCAGATCGAACTGGCCAGATAAGAGCTCCCTCCAAAACCTTACACTCAGACAAAGGAAACTTTAATGTATTTGTAATTCAAAATAGGCTTGCCACAGAAAGACAAAAAATACATTTTCTGATACCCATAAAGCAGTAATATCATTTACCTGAATTACTAATTTCTAACTGTCAGGACTCAGTAGGGAAACTGCTTTATCTGGCCTGCGTAGAGCGAATGCGATAGAAAAGGCATGTGTAGCCTCATTTGATACAGGGTCAAAGGCCGCTTATGAATATAGCCTCGGATTTGCGATGCGCCAATCTGGGGCGGAGTCACACAGATTATTTATAATTGGTACATTTTCTTGCTTTGAGTCTGGGGGTGGCAACCTTGCTGCCAGGAGATAACCCCGCCTTCCCTCCACCTAGTTTGGAGGTAACCCAGCCCCAATTCTAAGACTGTATAAATATGGGGCCAGCAGAGCCCGCCCTTGTCTTTCCTCATTTCATCTGCTAAAAAAAGAGTCTGGAGCATGCGTTCCACAGAAGGACCGACGCATGCAGTTTCCCAAGGACTCCTAAAGCTCATTTAAAATGGACTGCTCAGCCATAACTATGTAAGAACTTTCCGATTTTATTTTATTCCTTTTTATTTTTAAGCTCTGTGTGTATATGTTAATTGGTGTATATAACTGTATGTAATGCATTTTTGCTATTAAACGTTTTAAAAAATCGTTTAGCGGTTTTGACCTGTTGCTGAACATACACAATCGTACCCATTCTCCTGAAACAGCTACCGTGTTTAATAGAAGTGTACATTAATAACCCGTATGCGAGAACCCGGCCCAGATATACAGATCTGACCCAGGTTCCTGCATACTGCTAAGGGTAATAGAGCGTTCTCAAAATATTAGCATAATTACAGTAGCGGGCTGTGTAACCCGCTTGGTGGCAGATCTTTGAATTGTATGTGTGTGGTGAATCCTTTGGCGTCTGAACACTCCCTCCATAAGTCAGTTCATCAAACTGTGAAGTCAGGTTTACGCTTCGTGATGGACAAAATGACAGTGTGAGAGGATTTCTGACTCTGATCGATTGACCCGCCCGCAGACTGGCCTTGCGGTCTGTGACATTGGTTGGCAGCTTATTGGGATTTGTGTATGTTCAGAACATCAACGGCAACGTTATTTGATTGACCTGCCAGAACAGATCAAAAATCTTTGGTCGATAACCGGTGCATTACCATTTATATAGACTAAACGTGTAGCACAGAGTCCCCCCCTCCCCCCCAATCTTTTTTGCTATCCTATCTTTTATTTGGCAAAAATGGCTGCAGCAAGATATAAGCGAATGTCAGTGCCAGACCTAGTAAAATTGTGTGAAGAAAAAGGCATTGTGACTTATAGGAAATAGAAAGCGCAATTGGTCGAGGACTTATTGCGACTGAATACCCAGCCGGAGCAGATGCTGGGAGAGCACACTCCTGGTTCAGACGGTGCTGTAACTGGGGCAGAGGGAAGTGAGCGGTTGGAGCACAGTGAGCCTATAACGATTGGTGTCAGCTAACAGAATTTTCTGATTATTGGTGTTCTGCAGTATCACCAATAATACAGACGCTATACCTGATTATGTGGTGATCTGCAGAATCACCAATAATGCTAGTATAGCCAGACACAAGACTACCAATGTGAGATAGTGATTGGTGCAACAGTAATGAGGAAGATAAGGTCTCCCGAGGAGCGGGTGACTACAGACAATACTGCAGCCAAGGATCACCTGAGGAACAGGCGAGTCCGGCTGTGTAGCAGTTAAAGAGCACCTGAGGAGCAGGAGCTACTAGTATGCTGCAAGGTTGATCACCTGAGAAGCAGGTGATTCAGACAGTACTGTAGCCAATGGACACCTGAGGAGCAGGTGCCACTGGTAAGCTGAAAAGGTGATCACCTGAGGAGCATGTAATTAAGACTATACTACAGCTATTGGATACCTGTGGAGCAGGTATTACAGACAGTACTACATTAACGCTTCACCTAAGGAGCAGGTGACAGCTACAGATCCCTCACCAGTGGCTAGGCCCACTGGCGAGGATAGAGAGGTCAGACAAGCAGAGTTGGCAACGTACGGACAGATAAGGTACAAAGACAGAAGGCTGATTCAGAGTTGTTTTTCAGGCAGGGTCGGCAACGTGAATCAGATAGGCGGAGGTACAGAGTCATCAAGCAGGAGAATAGTCAATGAAAGCAGAAGTTCATAACAGATAATACAATGTAATTAGTACTTTAAGCTATCAACAGAATCTGGCTAAGTGTGCATCCCCGGCTCCGGCCGGTTCTAGCACACTTTGGGATCTGACTAAGGTCTGAGCGTTCACACGCAAGTATTTACAACAGCAGACACCGAGCAACTGACAGTCTGGTACTATATACACTAAGTTGCTGTTGGACTGTTGGAGTCAGCTGACTTGGCAGATCAGCTGACTCCCCTTCTATTTGCATAAAGGTCCTGTCGCCTGGCACGTAGCTCTCAATCTATGTGCAATGGAAGGACCAGGTAGATCAACCTGAGTATGGGAGTATCACCCGCATGAAACTGCGTGGCAGAGGCCGCCGGCTGATATGCGGAGACAGCTGCCATGCCGCCTGTCTCCGCTAACCCTTACAGTCCGTTGCCCCCCCCCCCCCCCCCCCCCGAGGACACTTCTTTCCCGGCTTCTCAGGGTGTAACTCATGAAACTCTTTCTTTAAATCCTCTGCATGCATGCGACAATCCGGCACCCAAGTTCTTTCCTCCAGACCATACCCCTTCCAGTGGACCAGGTATTGTACAGAATTCTGCACTAATCGAGAATCCAAGATCTTCTCGATCTCATACTCAGGTTGGTCATCAACCATCACAGGGGGGGAGGGAGAGGAACCCACGTGCACTGCAGGCTTCAACAAAGAAGCATGGAATGATCTCACACCTCTCGTGCTGGCTGGGAGAACAATCGCATATTTGACATCATTAATTTTCTTGGACACAGGGTATGGGCCTATAAATCTGGGTCCTAACTTAGGTGACGGTTGTTTCAATGCTAAATGCCGAGTAGATACCCAGACCATGTCCCCTGGGGAAAACTTCCACTCTACAGACCGCCTTTTATCCACTTGTTTCTTCTGAGTCTGGAAAGCCTTTCCCAAATTCCTCTTAACTAACACCCAAATCTCCTTTAATGCCCTTTGCCAATCTTCCAACGCTGGGAAAGGAGTAGATGCCACAGGCAAAGGAGAAAATTTGGGAGATTTTCCCATCACCACCTGAAAAGGGAAAAATCCAGAGGAGGCACTTTTGAGATTATTATGCACAAATTCTGCGAATGGCAAGAACTTTACCCAATCTGACTGGGCATCGGCCACATAACACCTGAGAAATTGTTCAAGAGACTGGTTAACTCTTTCGGTCTGACCATTGGTCTGTGGGTGGTAGCCTGATGAAAACGAAAGGACCATACCTAATTGATGGCAAAAAGCTCTCCAAAATTTCGACACAACTGCCATGCCATGCAGCTGGAAAACGTGCTGAATGAAGAGATCAGCTAACTCCTGGGCCGAGGGGAGCCCTTTCAGGGGAATGAAATGAGCTATCTTACTGAACCTATCGACTACCACCCAGATGACCATTTTGCCTTCAGACCGGGGGAGTTCTCCCACAAAGTCCATGGACACATGAGTCCAGGGTTCGTTTGGCATGGGTAAGGGTTGTAATGTACCCACTGGAGCCTGGTGAGAGGGCTTACTTCTAGCGCAAACTGAGCACTCTCTCACAAACTCTTTACACTCAAGTGCCAGTGAAGGCCACCATACACATCTGGCTAACAGATCCTGAGTTCGGGCAGCCCCTGGATGCCCAGCATTCTTTTGGGAATGAAATAATTGTAAAAGTTGTAGGCGAAAGGGAAGTGGTACAAACATAACCCCATCAGGCTTCCCTTCTGTAATGTCCTGTTGGTACGGGCCCAGAGTAGCCGTCCAGTCCTCCCAAATTTCAGTAGCTGCCAGCACCACCTTTTGAGGTATGATGGTCTCAGGGGTTGAAGGCCGAACTGTCTCAGGCTCAAAACATCTAGATAACGCGTCTGCCTTTACGTTCTTGCTACCTGGTGTGTACGTTATAATAAATCTGAACCTTGAAAAGAATAAGGACCAGCGGGCCTGTCGGGGACTAAGTCTCTTGGCCCCTTCAATGTACTCCAAGTTTTTATGATCTGTATAAACTGTGATGGTATGTTCTGCCCCTTCCAGCCAATAACGCCATTCTTCAAAGGCTAATTTTATGGCCAAGAGTTCCCAATTGCCGATATCGTAGTTCCTCTCGGCCGTAGAGAATCTATGAGAGAAAACGGCACAAGGGTGTAATTTTCCTTGAAGGCCTGAGCGCTGAGACAGTACATTTCCAACCCCAATCCCTGACGCATCGACCTCAACAATGAAGGGGAAGGTGACATCCACATGTCTCAGAATGGGAGCAGAGCAGAACAATTTTTTCAATGTGGCAAAGACGGTCTGTGCCTCTGGCGTCCAATGGAAAGTGTCAGCCTCCTTTCTGGTAAGATTGGCAAGGGGTGACACTACCGAGGAGAACCCCTTGATGAACTTTCTATAGTAATTTGTACTTTGTACTGGTTGAACTCGATGGACGTATGTCTTTTTTCAACCAAAATAACTATGTAACTATGTAATTGGTGAAGCCAAGAAATCTTTGGAGTGCCTTCAACCCTACGGGTTGGGGCCACTCCAAAACAGCAGAGGCTTTCTCTGGATCCATGGAGAGAGCAGAAGTGGAAATAATGTATCCCAAAAAAGGAACTGTAGTGACCTCGAAGAGGCACTTCACTAGCTTCGCGTACAGCGAATTCTGTATTAATTTCCTTAAAACAAACTTGACGTGCTTATGATGTTCTGTCAGATTAGGAGAGAAAATCAGTATGTTGTCTAGATAAACTAGCACAAACTTTCCCAGAACCTCCCTGAAGACTTCATTGATTAACTCCTGGAAGACGGCAGGGGCATTACACAACCCGAAAGGCATAACCAGATACTCGTAATGCCCATCAGGCGTGTTGAACGCCGTCTTCCATTCGTCACCGTCCCTAATGCGCACCAGGTTGTATGCCTCTCGCAGGTCCAACTTGGAGAATAAACTGGCATTGGTCACTTGAGCAAACAAATCGTCAATCAGGGGTAACGGGTAGCAATTTTTTACTGTGATCTTATTCAGACCTCGATAGTCAATACAAGGTCTAAGGCCACCGTCCTTTTTCTGTACAAAAAAGAACCCAGCCCCGGCTGGTGACCGGGAAGGACGGATGAAACCCTTAGCCAAGTTTTCCTTAATGTATTCCTGCATTGCCAGCTTCTCAGGCCCTGACAAGTTATAAAGATGACCTCTAGGGGGCATACAACCAGATCTTAATTCGATGGGACAATCAAAACTCCGGTGGGGTGGGAGTTTATCTGCAGACTTCGGACAGAACACATCAGCAAATTCAGCGTACTGCACTGACACCCCTTTGACCTGTACCTTGGTGGCACAAACAGCAACTCTCTCCAAACAATGATGATGACAATGGGTTGACCAGCTCTGTAGCTGACCTGAAGCCCAGTCTATCTGAGGGGAGTGGAGTTGCAACCAAGGCATACCAAGGATGATGGTAGAGGTTGCCATTTGCAGGACAAAGAACTGTAATTTCTCTTTGTGTAGCACCCCTATACTACATAATAACAAGGTAGTCTGAGAAAGAGGCTGTCTACACTGCAAGGGAGAGTCGTTTACCGCTGTGACCAATATCTGTCGGTCTAAAGGGTGTAAGGGAATCCCCAATTTTTTTACAAAGTCATAGTCTATAAAATTGGCTGCAGAGCCGGAGTCCACAAAAGCCTCTGTGAGTGTGGTCTGACCTTCCCAGGTAATGGAACAAGGAAGAAGCAGACGATTATTGTTTAGAGGTAAAGACTGCTCGCCTAGGGTATTACCTCTGACTACACCTAGGCGGCAGCGTTTCCCGACTTCTTGGGACAATTCTGGACAATGTGACCCTCCTCAGCGCAGTATAGACAAAGTCTTTCTGACCTTCTGCAATTCTTTTCCACTTGCGTCAACCGAGAGTGTCCGATTTGCATCGGCTCGTCTGGTGGTGACGAGAGTGGAGAGGAGGCGTAGGAGATAGATCTTACTGCATTCCTATCACGAGTCTGTTTCTGATAACATATGCGGCGGTCTACCTGCACAGCCAAAGAAATAGCTTCATCAATGGATTTGGGCTCAGGATGCCCAAACATCAAATCAGAGACTGCATCAGACAACCCTGACAGGAAACTGTCTAACAATGCATATGTTCCCCATCTAGCTGACACGGCCCACTTTCTAAACTCTGCCGCATAAACCTCCACAGGATTACGACCCTCCCTGAGAGCTTTGAGTTTCCTCTCAGCAGTGATCGTAATATCCAGGTCATCATATATAATGGCCATGGCCTTAAAAAATTCTTGAACTAAAGATAATGCCACATGCTCAGCTTGAAGACTATACGCCCATGTTTGCGAATCTCCTGACAAGAGGGTCTTTATAAATGTAACCTTCTGGTGCTCAGAACCTGACAAATTAGGCCTCAACTCAAAATAAGATAGCACAAGATTCCTAAAGTTTTGAAAGTCAGATCTATGCCCAGAAAACTTTTCAGGTACGGACATCCGAAGGTCCGTGACTGGAGGAGATCGCACTGCGTTAACGGTTGTTTGAAGCACCTGCACAGTCCCAGACAAAAACATACTGTACCAAACCAGTCTCAATTAGTTAATCACAAAAATTCTTAATTTTTACCAGCATGATATTATACCAAACTGCATACAAAAAGAAGAAAAGAAAGCCATTGCATACAAATGTGCATGCTAAATCTAGTGTCGTATGTATTCATCCAATTACATTAACACAAAAAAGTTCATGTAAATATTCACAATTACAACCATACGAAATTATGATTTGGACATTCAATTGATTCTGTAGTAATCCATTCGTAATTAATCATAATTTTTCATGTAATTTTGTGCCAACTTTAGTGGTTAATAACAAAGCCCCCATACATGCCATCATCACCAGAATCAATTTTAAAAATGCAGAGGAAAAATGTTTTTTAAACTCAGAAAAAATACAGTTTAAAAACCATTTTTCCTTTGCATTTTTTAATCAATATCCTCAAAAATTACAAGGTCTTTTTGAAAATGTTTGCCTTGTTCCCACTATTCCCCTTAACTTACGTAGCAATTTTGGTGCACATAGCATGTATGGGGGCTTTGCTAATAACCGCTAAATTCGGCAAAAAATGACTCAACAAATGTTGCAAAAATGTGAAATGATGGTTCTTGATTATGGTTATAAATGACATTAATGATGATTTTCCCAAAATGTTGCATTATGATTTTGCATTGTAATTGGGAATTACACTGCAAAATTACTGTCATAGATGAAATGTGATCCAGCATATAGAAAATAAAGAGACTGGGAGACTAGTGAAGAAGACCCCAGATCAGGGGTGTAATGAGTGCAAAAGGTACTGCTGAAATTAAGTTTCTCCTGATAACTGGCTTCTTACACGGAGGAAGTGATGCACCTGGAAGGGGCGTGGCTTAACCGAGACATATACCGGACACTTTCTCTTTCCTCCATTAGTGGAAAGCAGCATGATGATGCATCGTATAGACACGAAACAGCCGTTTCTGATGCGTATAGACGCGAAACAGCTGCAATTTTTCTGATGCAGATTTTTCCATAGGCATTCATTGGAGTCAGTTTTTCTGCATCCATTCTGCATCCAATTTGCGTGTAGTGAAAACAGGCCCTTAAAGAGGAACTCCAGTGAAAATAATGTAGTAAAAAAAGTGCTTCATTTTTTACCATAATTATGTATAAATGATTTAGTCTGTGTTTGCTCATTGTAAAATCTTTCCTCTCCCAGATTCACATTCTGACATGTATTACATGGTGACATTGTTACTGTGGGCAGGTTATGTAGCTGTTTCTAGCTGTTTTGGCTGTTACAGACAGCTTTAAACAGCCATTTCCTGTCTGTGAACATTGTTACATTGTGGCAGTTTGCCCAGAGTACCGCGGTATTCAGAGCCTCTTGTGGGAGGGGTTTCAGCACAAAATTAGTCACACAGCGCCCCCTGATGGTCTGTTTGTGAAAATCATTCTATTTCTCATGTAAAAGGGTGTATTAGCTACTGATTGGGATAAAGTTCAATTCTTGGTTGGAGTTTCTCTTTAAAGCTAAATTAGCACAAATACCTTCTGTTTGAAAGAAAATCTGTAATGAAAAAAACTCCCCTGGGGGGTACTTACCTCGGGTGGGGGAAGCCTCCGGATCCTATTGAGGCTTCTCCTGTCCTCATCGGTCCCATGGCGGAGGCAAAAATCCTGCCGGAGCAGCGACGATGTAAATATTTAACTCTTGGGCTCCAGCGCAGGCGCAGTATCCGCTCTTTCCACGGAGATAGGCGAAAATAGCCAATCTCCGTCGGCCCGCTCTACTGCGCAGGGGCAAGTCTCCTGAACCCGCGCAGTAGAGTGGACGTGACGGAGATCGGCTAATTTCGCCTATCTCCGTCAGAAGAGCCGCAACAGTGCCCCCACTGGAGTCTGGAAAGGTAAATATTGAACAGGCTGTCGGATTTGTCGCCTGTGCGTTCCTGGGGCTGCAGCGAGACCGCCGTGGGACACAGGAGGACGGGGGAAGCCTCGATAGGGTCCAGAGGCTTCCCCCTACTGAGGTGAGTACCCCCCAGGGGAACTTTTTTTCAGTACAGGTTTTCTTTAAGAAAGCAAACTACACTGAGTATTGCTTTTTATTAGGAGGGCTTTTAAGTCTCTTTTAGTCTCCTTACTCCCCTATACTTTCCTAGTAATTTTGGGTCACCCTGAGCTGCTTGGGTATTCTGTTGTACGTAATAGGGTGATTCTACAACTAACATTCACCGAGTAAATGGTGATTGACTATAACTTCTGTAAAAAAATACATTAAAAAAATTAAATGAAATAATTTCACAATTTTCTCCATGAGACATTAAAGAGAACCTGAAATAAGAGGAATACAGGGGTGACCAGTTCAATCCCTTATAAGCAATACCAGTTGCCGGATTTCAATGCTGATAATAATACTTTATGTGTGGAAGAATAAGTAGTACAAACTTGCAAGGACTATCCTATTGGATGATTAATCTTTATTTTTTTTTAAAAAAGGACATTAAAATGAGAAGAATATGGAGACTGTATCATCTTATTCTCTAATAAACAATGGCAGTTGTCTGACTTCTGTGCTGATGCTCTGCCTATAATAATGCAATGTTACTGGCCTAGAATGAGCACGCAGATCAGATGCTTGGCCTTCACTGTCTGTGCGCTTGTTTCAGGTGCGTAACTCAAAGGCAACTAATGCCAACATCTAAGCATGATAGCCAGGGAACTGGTATTGTTTATAAGGTAATGAAGATGTCAGCCTCCTTATTCCTCATACTTCAGGTTCCCTTTACTATTTGTGCACAGATAATGATGACAGATTACTACATATTTCTCAAGGTCTATAAGAAGAAGAAGAAGAAGAATTACTTTGTCTAGGTTTAGAATTATATTAATATGTGAACTTCAACAATTCAATAAATCACTCGCGCAAGAATTTTACTTTTATATGTTTACATTAAAATCCATTTGCATTTGGACTGACATGTTTGTAGATACATAAATAGAGGTAGTCCTATTCAAATGATGCAAATGATTCTGCCATGTAATTTTGTCTTGTGAAATCTTTCTCCCCATAAATAGACAGGGAACGTATATTGTCTGACTCATCTTCTGAATGCTCAGCTATAGATTAAATACAGAGAAAATGAAGAAATTACTGAGTATACTTATATCACTGATGTTTTTAGCAGGTAAGATCACAAATGAGGGTTGCCCTAATGTTATTCATTCTCTGAAGAAATTACTACACTTACAAGTGGAAACACGAATTCTCTGTTCAGATGTTACTTTGTATTATATGTTTTTTCCAGGTGTCCAGTCAGATCCCCAACTTGTCCAGTCAGACTCGGTGGTGGTAAAGCCGGGAGCCTCCCACACACTGACCTGTACAGCTTCAGGGTTCACATTCAGCAGTTACTGGATGAGCTGGATCAGACAGCTTCCTAATGGACAATTACAGTGGTTGTGTGAGATTAAGTATGATGCTACAACAAAGAATTACATTGACTCAGTTAAAGGGAGATTTACAGTATCCAGAGACAACAGTAACAACATGTTAAGCCTGAAGATGGACAACATGAAAACTGAAGACACTGCTTTGTATTACTGTGCTAGACACACACTGATAGAAACTGCATTGCTTATGTAGCAAAAACTAACCCATCCCTATATTAATTAACCACTAGATGGCAACAATAAATTGTAATTACAATGAAGAAATACACAAAATGTTGTACTTTTATTATTGCTTACAACTTCACACATTAGCATTTTTTATGTGAATAGAAGAATACTGTGCTTACAACTAAAATAAATGGACTTCTTTACACCACACTGCCATTAAAAGGCTACTGCCTATTTTTATTGGTGGACAAAAAATGATTAAAATGTAACCACCACTGAATAGCATAACACTATTAGATTAGAGGCAAGCAAAGCAGAATCAGAATCAGAATCAGTATTTATTTCGCCAAGTACAGCAAGAGCTGTAATCGGAATTATTTGTGGTACACATGGCATAGGCAGTGTAAAGACAGACAGAGAAAGACAGATACAAAACGCATACACTATACAAATACAAAAATAGGAATGCAGTGGTCAAGGACCGTTCTGGCCATATCACTGCTGTGCAGGGCAGTCAGGTAATAATAAGGTGCACTAAAAACGTCCACAGTCTCTTTCTGGATAAAGAACCAGGGCAGGCAGAGGCAGGAGTCGGCTGACCGACCCGGCAGTTAGAGATTCAGGCCGGGCCGGGGAAGGTTAGAGTTCAGTAGACGAACAGCCTGGGGGAAGAAGGTGTTTTTCCGCCTAGTAGTTTTGGATGGTAAAGTCCTGTAGCGGCGGCCCAATGGGAGGAGCCTGAAGTAGTGGCTGCCTGGGTGGGAGGGGTCGCGGGAGATCATGGTTGCCCTCTTTCTCATCCTAGAAGAGTGGAGGAGATCAAGAGGAGGAAGAGGAGAGCCGATGATCTTCTCTGCGTCAGTTATGACTCTCTGCAGCTTGTGTTTGTCGCTTGCCGCTGCGCCTGCATACCAGACAATTACAGAGGAGCAGAGGATAGATTCTGTGGTGGCGGTATAGAAGCTGGTCAGCAGCTCCCTGGGCATGCCAAATCTCTTCAGTTGGCGCAGGAAGAACAATCGCTGCTGGGATTTCTTCTGAATTTTGGTGGTGTTAAGCCCCCATTTCAGGTTGTTAGTGAGAGTCGTGCCGAGGAACCGAACCGATGATACCTTAGAGACTTCTGTCCCTCCAATGAGGACAGGTGGGAGGGGGGGAGGGTTTCTCCTGAAGTCAACGACTAGTTCAACAGTCTTTGCTGTGTTGAGGACCAGGTTGTTGTCGCTGCACCATTTGCATATTCTCTCGACTTCACTGCGGTACTCGTGCTCCCCGTTGCTACCAATAAGGCCGATGATGGTGGTGTCGTCTGCAAACTTGATGACCTTCACAGAGTCAGCGGATGAGATGCAGTTGTTGGTATAGAGGGAGAACAGCAGAGGTGACAAAACACAGCCTTGTGGGGCCCCTGTATTTGTGGTCCGGACGCTGGAGTAGTAGTTGCCAAGCTTCACCTGTTGCGTTCTGTTTGTCAGGAAGTCCTTGATCCATGCTCGGAGAGAAGGATCAATTCCGAGCTGCGTCAGATTGGTGATCAGGATGTCTGGGCAGATCGTGTTGAACGCTGAGCTAAAGTCTAGGAACAGGATCCTAGCATAGGAGGCGGGGCTGTCCAGGTGCTCAGTGATGTGAGCCATGCTGACATTGATGGCGTCCTCCACGGATCGGTTAGTCCTATAAGCAAATTGGAGTGGGTCTAAAAGGGAGTCCGTGGACCTCTTCAGGTGGGCAAGGACCAGCCGCTCGAGGAGCTTCATGATATTTGAGGTTAGGGCCACTGGTCGGAAGTTATTTAGCTCAGTACTGCCTGTTTTCTTTGGGACCGGTACAATTTTAGACCTCTTAAAACAGGAGGGGACTGTACCACCAGATAATGACTGCTTAAATAAGGAGGTGAGCACAGGGGCTAGCTGATCGGCACAGGTACGCAAGCAGATGGACGACACACCGTCAGGGCCGGAAGATTTCCTGGGGTTCAGCTTGCGGAGGTGCCGGAGTACCTCTGATTCCTGAACAGCACCCGGTGCCAGGGCGACAAGTTCACCCGAGGGGGGGGTCGGAGATGTTTGGCTCGCGGGCTGGTTGGGAGGTTTCTCGAACCTGCAGTAGAACTCGTTGAGCTCCTCCACCAGTCGGGGGCTAGGGGTCACCGTTTGGGGAGCCGGTTTGAAGTTCGTGGCTGCTCTCAGGCCCTTCCATACCTCCCGTGTGTTGGTCGACTGGAGGCAGAGCCCCAGCTTTTCGGCGTAGGCCCTTTTTGCCAGACGCAGTTCTCTTTTCAGGGCGTGCCTGGCCTCTCTGAATTCCTCTGAAGAGCCCGACCTGTGCGCTTCCTCTTTGCGTTTCCGAAGCCGGCGGAGCCTGTCGTTGAACCAGGGCTTGTTGTTGGGATAGACTCTGAAAGACTTCGACGGAATACACGCTTCTTCGCAGAAGCTAATGTAGGAGGTGACATTCTCGGCCCATTCGTCAAGGGTGGGTGCCTCCAGGGCCGACCAGTCGGTGGTTTCAAAGCAAGCTTGGAGCTCCAGTTTGGCGTCCTCTGTCCATTTCTTTGAGGTTTTGACGATGGGCTTTGAGGTCTCCAGGAGCCTCCTGTAGGTGGGGATCAGGTGTATCGTGTTGTGGTCAGAGTTCCCAAGGGGGGCTCCTTGGATGGCCTTGTAAGCACACTTTTGGACCGTATAGCAGTGGTCCAGGATGTTACAGTTCCTGGTAGGACAGGTGATGTGCTGCCAGTAGCGGGGCAACACATGCCGAAGGTTCGCCTTATTGAAGTCGCCCAAGATGATGAACAGGGCCTCCGGATGGGCAGTTTCCCAGCACGAGATGCAGTCACTGACATGGGCGTCCGCACATATGGCAAAACCGGGCATCTGCCCGAGCCTGGCCGCCCGCTGCCCCCCCCTGGCCGCGTGCCCGTGCAGCCAGCAGGAGGGGAACACGCAGAGAAGAGAGAGAGCGCTATGGGCACAGTGGGGAAGGGCGGACGTCTCCCCCCCCTTCCCTCACCTTAGGGGTCTCTCTCTCCCTCGCTGTCCCCTCCGGAATGAAGTGTGCAGCGGCTGGCAGCGGTGGGCGGAACTTACCTCCTCTCGCTCCTGCGCCGGAAGTTCTGGTGCCGCACTCTGGTCTGGATCAGGCCAGAGTAGCGGCTAATCCATCCGGCGCGTGCGACGAGAGGAGGTAAGTTCCGCCCACCGCTGCCAGCCGCTGCACACTTCATTCCGGACTCCGGAGGGGAGAGCGAGAGAGGGAGGGAGAGCCCCCTAAGGTGAGTGCCCATAGCTCTCCCTCTTCTCTCCGCTGCTCCCCTCCTCCTGCACACATGGCCACTTTTTCTGGGGACATATCCCCCTGGCTACATATACCGGGACATATACCCCTGCCTACATATACTGGGACATATACCCCTGCCTACATATACTGGGACATATACCCCTGCCTACATATACTGTCTGGGACATATACCCCTGCCTACATATACTGTCTGGGACATATACCCCTGCCTACATATACTGTCTGGGACATATACCCCTGCCTACATATACTGGGACATATACCCCTGCCTACATATACCCCTGCCTACATATACTGTCTGGGACATATACCCCTGCCTACATATACTGTCTGGGACATATACCCCTGCCTACATATACTGTCTGGGACATATACCCCTGCCTACATATACTGGGACATATACCCCTGCCTACATATACTGTCTGGGACATATACCCCTGCCTACATATACTGTCTGGGACATATACCCCTGCCTACATATACTGTCTGGGACATATACCCCTGCCTACATATACTGTCTGGGACATATACCCCTGCCTACATATACCCCTGCCTACATATACTGTCTGGGACATATACCCCTGCCTACATATACTGGGACATATACCCCTGCCTACATATACTGGGACATATACCCCTGCCTACATATACTGGGACATATACACCTGCCTACATATACTGGGACATATACCCCTTGCCTACATATACTGGGACATATACCCCTGCCTACATATACTGGGACATATACCCCCGCCTACATATACTGGGACATATACCCCTGGCTACATATACTGGGACATATACCCCTGCCTACATATACTGGGACATATCCCCCTGGCTACATATACTGGGACATATACCCCCTGCCTACATATACTGGGACATATACCCTTGCCTACATATACTGGGCACATATACCCCTGGCTACCTGTTCTGGGGACATCTCTACCCCTGGCTACCAGTTCTGGGGACATCTATACCGCTGGCCACCTATTCTGGGGACACCTATAGACCTGGGGCTACCTATTTTTGGGGAACCACTGCTGTCAGATTGAGTGTATTTTGGGGAACTGCTGCCAGGTGAGAGGTGTCTACATATTAAGGGGGCATTCTGCCTATTTATGTGAAAAGCTGTCTATTTATGTGCCTCATGACTGCTGAATTTGTCTTGTTGCGGGCCTCATGGTTACTGACTTTGTCTTGTTGGGGGCCTCATGATTTGTTGGGGGCCTCAAGATTGCTGAATTTGTCTTGTTGGGGGCCTCATGATTGCTGAATTTGTCTTGTTGGGGGCCTCATGATTGCTGAATTTGTCTTGTTGGGGGCCTCATGATTGCTGAGTTGGTCATGTTGGGGGCCTCATGATTGCTGAATTTGTCTTGATGGGGGGGGCCTCATGATTGCTGAATTTGTCTTGTTGGGGGTCACATGATTGCTAACTGTGAGACTATGGAAAAAGCTGAATCATCATCATATGAGACAATAGCATTAAACCTACTTTTTCTGCTTTTTAAAACAGAAAATGAAACTGGGAGGTTCTAAAAAAAATGAATAATTTTTTTCAGGAGTACGATGGATGAAATTGTTTATCTTCACAGTTTATTTTCAACTTAATTTTCCATAATGTTCATGTATGAGTTAAAACGTTTGTATTTAGTTTAAATTGCTGTTGGCACTTTGTGATAGTAAAGTGACTTTGCAGTTTGGACACTCGACCTCCAAAAGGTTCGCCACCACTGTCCTAATCTAATGTCCCACCATTGCTTAGTTCATGTAAACTTGTCTCCACCCACGACCACACCCACATTCTGGTTCATGACCACACCCATTTTTCGGCGCGGCGCGCTATGCGCGCCGCATGACGTAGCTCCATTTTTTGGCGCGCGTACACCAGCCCAAATTTTTAACTCCCCACTTTTTGCCCCCCCCTGGAAAATTTTCTGCGGACGCCCATGGTCACTGAGTACCTGCAGGGCAGTCTTGGAGCATGCGTCGGGAGGGATGTAGACCCCCACGAGGACAAGGGAAGAGAACTCCCTAGGGGAGTACCGAGGCCTGCAGTTTATAGCAAAGATCTCAACATCAGGAGTGCAGGCCTTGTGGAGAGTGGTGGTGTCGGAGCACCAGGAGGAGTTTATGTAAAAGCATACACCACCTCCTCTCGTTTTCCCAGAGAGGGCTGCGTCACGGTCTGCTCTTAGGAGGTCGTAGCCTGGTACATGCAGAGAGTTATCGGGGATGCTGTCGCACAGCCAGGTTTCGGTGAAACAGAGAACAGGGGTATACTTGCTGATCTGGGGTTTGCTACCGAGTAGGAGGAGCAGCTCATCCAGTTTGTTGGGGAGTGAGCAGACGTTAGCTAGTAGGATGGCAGGGACAGGTGACCGTAGGCCTTTCCTTTTGAGTCGGACCTGAGCCCCCGCCCTCCTTCCTCTGTGGCGGCGTTTGTTTGTGGCTGGCTTGGTGGAGAGATACTTGATGTGAGCGGTGACAGTGTTCCACAGGGGGGAGCCCGGTGAAAGGTTGGGACCATCCGGGGGTTCCCATTTAAGAAGGGCCTCTCTAGAGAGTGTGGCAGTCCGTACTCCGGCCATGGCACAAAATACCACAGTAGGTAGACAGATAGATGGCAAGAGGCAGGCAGCACGTCTCAGTTAGGGACACAATAGATGGGCTGGAGCAGGCGGCACAGTGTGTGGTACAATGGATGGTGCGGTGAACGCAGCACAGTAGTGGACGGTCTCAGGCCCAAAAACAGATGGTATGGGGCAGGCAGCAAAACACAGACCAGGGCACAGCTAGATGATCTGGCGCAGGCAGCCCCCCACAGTCGATGGCACGGATGGGGTGGTGTGGAGCAGGCTAGATGGTATGGAGCGACGACCCAGGTGGATGGATGGAGTGTAGCAGGCAGCACGGCACAGTCAAAGGCAGATGGATGGCATAGAGCAGGAGGCACAGCACAGGCAGAGAAAGGTGTGAAGCAGGCACAGCACAGGCAAGGCAAGGCACAGGAGATGGTATGCAGCAGGCACAGCACAGCAAACAGCGGAGGATCCCCAGTAGGAGGTGGGGAGATGGAACTGCAGAACTCACCAGGATGACACCGGTTGGTGGGGTGCAGGCAGGGCAGAGCGGAGTCCTCATCAGCAGTGGCGGGGAGCACTCAGGGTGAGGTGCAGCCCGGAGGGCCAGGTTGGTGGGATGCAGGTCGGGCAGAGCAGAGTCCTCCTTCAGCAGACTGGGACCACGTGGATGCCGGCCTCAGGGCGAGGTGCAGGCCGGAGGGCCAGGTTGGTGGGATGCAGGCCGGGCAGAGCAGAGTCCTCCAGGTGCAGGTAGCAGATGGGCCAGCCGGGACCACTTGGATGCAGGCCTGGACCACGAGGGTGCAGGCCTGGACCACGTGGGTGCAGCAGGAGGATAGGAGAGCGGGCCAAGGAGGTGTCTGTAGCGCCGGGAGCAGCGGCCAGGAGCAGCGTCAGGATGCAGGAGCTGGTGTTACAGCGGCAGTGTCTGTGGCTCCGAGAAGCAGCCGGGAGCAGCCACCAGGAAGCCGGGACCAGGAGCGGCGACAGGATGCCAGCTGGAGGTGTGGCGGCAGAGTGCGACCATGGGATCCGATGGAGCACGGACATCCGGGGCCACCCAGAGGCCGGGGGTGGCAGCGGCCAGGCTTCAGAGAGTTGTGGCCAGGAGCTTGCTGGGCTGCGGAGGGGCGCCGCCGATTGACTGGAGGCGGGCGATCCTAGGAGCACGTACAGCCGGGGCCACCCGGAGGTCGGGGGCCAGGCCTCAGTGAGTTGCGGCCGGGGAGCCTGCCGGGCTGCGGAAGGAGCCGCCGATAGACTGGAGGCAGTGTCCGGAGGTCGGGAGCCTGCCGGGCTGCGGAGGGAGCCGCCGATAGACTGGAGGCAGTGTCCGGAGGTCGGGAGCCAGGGCGGCATCGGCCGGAAGGTGTTGCTGAGGAGCAGAGCCGGGTGCGACGCTGTGCTGCGGGAGCCACCGAGTATCTGAAGGAGGTGTCCAGAGGCAGGGAGCCGGAGCGTCAGACAGGAGGCACAGGTAGAAGCACCAGAACTGGGGCCAAACTAAGATATGCAAAACTATACTAAAAAAACTAAAATAAACTAACTAAAAAACAATAAAAACTGCTTGAAGGTGGGAGCCATGTGACCGAGGCGACCTGCGTGGGCGCCATCTTGGTCACTACCAAAGCTTACCATCACTGTCTTGCCAATTCAGTGGGAGACTCTACCACCACCCCCCCCCCCCCCCCCCCCCTTGCTGCCCCCAACCCCTGAGGCAGACTAAGGCTTGGTTCAGATGGACAGTTCGACGATGGATTCAGATGAATAGACTGCCGTTGGTACTATCCCTTACTGCTGTTTATTGTTGTTTGTGCAAACGTCAATTTCAATGCCGATTTTCGCAAGTTATCTTCCCACCATTTAGCCTATCCTGGGCCGGGATGGTTTACCGCCACGCTTTAGTGGCAGTAAACCAGCCTGAAACACTGCCTAAACACTGCCTAAAGCCAACAAATGCTTTCTGCATGTTTTCAGAAAAGCTTTTGCAATGAGACGCCAGGCTGCTGCGGCCAACTGGTTCAGATGTCTGCATGGCTGCCTTTAGGGCAGTACAGAAAGTACTGCTGTATGGGGCCCCAAAACAGTCTGGGGCTCAAACAGTGGCAGTTCCACATAGGCCCCAGCTGTCAATCACTCCCCTGGCATGGCCCCTTTCAGTCACATGAGCTGTGTATTGAAACACTGTTGATGCCAGCTGCTGTATATCCCCTCTTCCCCTGCCGCGTGACTGGAGGACATGCGGCGGCAATTCAGGGAGGAAGGCTACAATGGATTGTGGCTCTGCCCCATCATGCTGTGGCCATGCCCCTGGGTTTGACCCTGTCCCCTTATGAGTCTATTATGGCAGGTGGAGGAGGCTTGCTACACCAAGAGTGGGGAGCAGGGTGCTCCCCACACCTGCTGGCCACTACAATACACCTATCACTACCTACCTGCTACTACAAGCTACCTATCAGATTGTGATTTGACATGTGGAGACACAAGGGAGTAAGGGGGCCCAGTCAGTTTGCCCAGTATGGGGCCCAGAAAATTGTGATGGCAGCCCTGGACGTCTGTCTAAACCAGCCATAAAAGCCTGGATACAACATTGTCCAGGCAGTTAGGGTATACATGTAAAAAAAAGTCAAATCAATTGGCAATGCAGCAGGACAGATAGGCCGTCCACCTGGGAAAGCAGACAGAAATTGGCAATAGAATGCAGTAGGACAGATAGACTGTCCGCCAGGGAAAACAGACAAAAAAAACCCACACTCATTAGACCCCACAACACCCAAGACAAAAAGGTTTGGGAAATTCTGAACTGTCTGTGTACGTGGAAAAAAGAAATAATCTTAAGAAATTCAAGAAATGTTTTGGAGAGTTATGACGTGACTATGTTTGAATAAATGCAGATTTTTTCGTTTAACCTTTTATCAGCTCCCCTTGGGTTATCTCATGTTAGATAATTCAGGGCAGGGCTGCTGCAGCCAGCTAAACTCTGACTTTTTCCCGCACAGTAAATGCAGAGCAGCACAGGAAGCGCTTGATATTTATGTGATCTGGACCCAGGATCAGCTCTCCTCTTGCAGGATCGGCTCTCCTCTTCCACCATTGAGTGGCTCTGACATCATCCTCCAGGTCCTGTTCACGTGATATGACATGTGATCAGGACCAAAACCAGGATGTCAGCCAGTGGTGCTCACCGCCAGGTCGTGATCACGCTTACGTGTGGATTCACGACCATTTTGACGCATTCCGCCTCGGACACGCTAAGCCGTGAATAGATTTTCAACCACGAAAATCTACTTCGGCTTCGCGTGAATGCGGACAGAAATCCGCATTCACGCTCGTGAAACCCGGTGCTGAAGTCGTGGTTTGCGGAAATGCGTCAAACTATGCGGAAGTGACACATTGCAGGCCAATCAGAGTGCCCCAGCCAGGCCCTAGCAACCAATCACAGGAGGGGAGCTATGCCCTCCCCTCCTGAATATAAATCGGCGGCCATGATGGAAAAGCTCTGTCCTTGCTAGACTGTGGTGCTGAGAGGATTATCTCCAGGCCATTGTTGTTTGAGCAAGTGCATTTATTGTGTTAAAAACAAAGCGTTTTTTTTGCTAACACTGCTCTTATACTGTACACAGTTAGCTAGTCAGTGAGTGATTGCTGTAGTTAGTTGTAGTCAGTGTAGTGTAGTGGGAGTGTGGGAGTCTAGTGATTATTTAACTGTGTGTAGTGCAGGCAGGTTCAGTGCTGCAGTGTAGTCAGTGTAGTGGGAGTGGGGATTATCTGTGTGTAGTGCAGGCAGGCAGGTTAGTGCAGCTGCAGTGTTCACTTGCATATTCCAGTGACAGTTATACACTTGTACTATTTGCAGGCAGCCAGTCACACCGCCGGCGCCGCCACTCTCTGCCAGCGCTGTTCATTCATTCTGTCTGACCTTGTGCCGTGCCCAGTGCCCACTGCTCGCTCGCTGGCATATGAGCATCTCATTACACAGTGTGACATCCTTGTGTGCCCACTGCATCCTTCAGTGACCTAGTTGTATATCCAGTGCCCACTGCTGTGCCCACTGCATCCTTCAGTGACCTTGTACTGTGCCCACTGCATCCTTCAGTGACCTAGTTGTATATCCAGTGCCCACTGCATCCTTCAGTGACCTTGTACTGTGCCCACTGCATCCTTCAGTGACCTAGTTGTATATCCAGTGCCCACTGCTGTGCCCACTGCATCCTTCAGTGACCTTGTACTGTGCCCACTGCATCCTTCAGTGACCTAGTTCCATATCCAGTGCCCACTGCTGTGCCCACTGCATCCTTCAGTGACCTTGTACTGTGCCCACTGCATCCTTCAGTGACCTAGTTGTATATCCAGTGCCCACTGCTGTGCCCACTGCATCCTTCAGTGACCTTGTACTGTGCCCACTGCATCCTTCAGTGACCTAGTTGTATATCCAGTGCCCACTGCTGTGCCCACTGCATCCTTCAGTGACCTTGTACTGTGCCCACTGCATCCTTCAGTGACCTTGTACTGTGCCTACTGCATCCTTCAGTGACCTAGTTGTATATCCAGTGCCCACTGCTGTGCCCACTGCATTCTTCAGTGACCTTGTACTGTGCCCACTGCATCCTTCAGTGACCTTGTACTGTGCCCACTGCATCCTTCAGTGACCTAGTTGTATATCCAGTGCCCACTGCTGTGCCCACTGCATCCTTCAGTGACCTTGTACTGTGACCATTGCATCCTTCAGTGACCTAGTTGTATATCCAGTGCCCACTGCTGTGCCCACTGCATCCTTCAGTAACCTTGTACTGTGCCCACTGCATCCTTCAGTGACCTAGTTGTATATTCAGTGCCCACTGCTGTGCCCACTGCATCCTTCAGTGACCTTGTACTGTGACCACTGCATCCTTCAGTGACCTTGTACTGTGCCCACTGCATCCTTCAGTGACCTAGTTGTATATCCAGTGCCCACTGCTGTGCCCACTGCATCCTTCAGTGACCTTGTACTGTGCCCACTGCATCCTTCAGTGACCTAGTTGTATATCCAGTGCCCACTGCTGTGCCCACTGCATCCTTCAGTGACCTTGTAATGTGCCCACTGCATCCTTCAGTGCCATTGTACTGTGCCTGGTGCATCCTTCAGTGACCTTGTACTGTGTCCACTGCATCCAGTGATTCATTACTAGCAACATGTCTGGCAGGGTTTCGCGGGGTGAGAGGAAAGGGAGTTCAATTGCCTCAGCCACTTCTGGGACTGCTCCACGTCCAGGGAGAGGACGCCCAGCTGTACGTGGTCGTGATGCAGCAGAAAGGGGGGCAGCAAAGCCTGGACCGAGTCAGCGGACGCCATTGTCCAAATATTTTAAAGTTTCTGGTCCCCATGTGGTGGTTGAGCAAATGGAACCTGACGTACTCATGGACATCATGACTTCCTCCCAGACCTCTACTGTGAGCACCACTCCAAGCAGCAGCAGCAGCAGCCAACGTCCCACGCTTGTTGTGACATCCACCCCAGCACCCACTGGTCAGCAGCCCTCCCAGGATGACAGCGTTCTGTCCCTCAGTCCGGCTTCTGGGAACCTGCTGATGCAAGAAGCTCAGGACTTACTTGGGACTGATGTGGCAGAGATTGAGATCGGGCCACAATCACAAGCGTTGTTGAGTTCTGGTGATGAAGAAGAGGGGTCTGTGTCTGGGGATGTAGGGACAGAAGAGGAGGTGGGGGAGTCAGAGGAAGAGCTGGATTATGATGATGCTGCTGATGATGACGACGTTGTGGACCCTAACTATGTGCAGCCTGCTGAGTCCGTGGAAGAATGGTCAGAGGCAGAGCAGGATGGCGAGTCACCTCGGCCTAGGCAAGGATATCGCCATATGTCAGGCCGGGGCAGGGGCATCGGCAGCAGTGGGCGTAGAGGAAGTAGACAGGACACTGCTTCAGCCGGCACCACCACCATGCAACCCCCGGCAACTACTACCACACATTGCACCCTCTGCTAGTGGGGGCCGCAGTAAATTAAAGTCACCAGTGTGGGATTGCTTTGAGGAATGTACTGATGACAAAAGGTATGCGGTGTGCAGGTTATGCAGCAAAAGATTGAGCCGTGGGAAAAGTCTGAGCAAGATGGGTACCTCATCCCTCCAGGGCCACCTGAGAAGCCGCCACTGCCGCGAGTATGCGGACTTTAAGAGGAAGCAGGCACTGCTGGCAGGGGTTCCTGAGAGCAGAAGGCCCACCAGCGCAGCAGCATCATCCCTCCCTCAGGGTCGTGAATCCCCCACAGCAGCAGCAGTAGTAGCACGCAAGCACTCTTCCACCTCGGCTACTCAGGACACAGACATTGAGGCTGGCAGCCAGTGTTCGTCTCTTTCCTCTGTCTCCCCTGCATCCCAGCGTCGTCAGACCCTTCTGAGCGACACCATTCAGGGTCTGACCAAGCCTCTGCCTCCAAGCCACAGGCGGATCCGCAAACTAAATGGCTTGCTGGCCCGGGCCATGGCATCACAGCTGCTTCCCTACTCCCTGGTGCAGGAGGGGAGCGCCATGCGGACGCTGCTCCAATTTGGCATCCCCGAGTGGCAAGTCCCCAGTCGCCACTATTTCAGCAGGAGCGCGATCCCAGCACTCCACAAGTTTGCGGTGGAAAACGTGGCCCGTTCCCTTGACTACTCTGTGGGCAAGCGGGTCCACGTGACCATGGACTCGTGGAGTAGCAGATTTGGGACAGGTCGCTACCTGTCCTTTACGGCCCACTGGGTGACACTGATGTAAGGGAGGGAGGACAAGAGCGCATCAGCCCAGATAGTGGTGCCACCACGCGGGATTAGGGGGGATGCAGAAGGGTCCTGTCACGACACTCCCTCTGCACCCGGAAAGCAAGCCCTGCCTCGGCAGCAGCAGCGGCAAGCCTCGGCACTGCCAAGCCCTTTTAAAATTGGTGACCCTGGGGAAGGAGAGGCTTACGGCCACCAACGTCCTGGCCGCCCTCAGGAAGCAGGAGCGGAGGTGGCTGACCCCCAGAGGCCTGGAAGTGGGGTATGTGGCAGCCGATAACGGGGCCAACCTGGTGGCAGCAGTGCAGCAGGGAAACCTCCAGCACATCCCCTGCTTGGCCCACGTGCTCAATCTTGTGGTGCAGCGCTTCTTGCGCACCTACCAGGGGATGAGCGAGCTGCTGCAGGATGCCCGGGCGGTGGTACGCTTTTTCCGCCTGTCAGCCACTGCCTCTGCACTCTTGTCCACCTTACAGCAGCAGTATGGAAGGCCACAACACCGGATGATCATCGACATGCCAGTTCGCTGGAATTCGACTCTGGCCATGTTGGAGCGGCTGTGTCAGCACAGGCTGGCTCTTAGGGCCTACATGCTAGACCCAAGTGTCCCCAGCAACCAGCAAGTCCCCATGATTACTGCCACTCAGTGGACACTGATGCAGCAAGTATGCCTGGTGCTGAGTCCCTTCCTGGAGGCAACCAAGATGGTCAGTGAGGAACGGGCCTCTGTGTGCCAGTGGGTGCCCTTGGTTTGTCTACTGGAGCAGGCAATGGACAATTTAATTGAGCGTCGGGATGAAGCCCTGAGGCAGTTGGAAGAACAGGAGCAGATGGCAGCACAGTCCAGCTCAGAGGAGGGCTCACAGCAGGTAGTGGAAGAGTTGGAGGTCCCTAACCTGAATGAGGAGGAGGAGGAGGAGCAGAGTGCAGCAGGCGTTGTACGTGGATGGCGGTTTGAGGAGGACAACGACATGGCACAGGAAGAGGACAGACATGCGTTATGGGACAATGGCGAGGACGAGGAAGATCTTGCTGGCAGGGCCCACTTGTTTCCCATGGCTGTGCACATGTTGCGCTGCCTTCGCAGGGACCCCCGGGTGATCCAGATGCGTTCAAGGGAGGACATCTGGATTACCTTGATGCTTGATCCACGTCTGAAGGGGAAGCTGGGAGACTTAATGACGCCATCCCCCACCGAGCAACGCACAAGGGAGTTGAAGGAGGCCCTTGTGCGCAGACTACTGGAAGCATTCCCGTAGCCTTCCACCCCCACTGTAACTGCTCTGCCAAGCCAGCAAGAGGTGCCTGCCATTGCCACTAGCAGCACAACAACAACCACCAGCAGCAGCAGCAGCAACTGGCGCCCCGGAGACCTGAAGAGCCTAAGCAAGAGCCTGTATGCAGTGCAGCAGCCCAGAACAGAGATGCCCGCCACAGCATCCACCACCAACCAGCACAAGCAACGACTGACCACCATGGTGTCTGACTATATGGGGTCATCCAGTGGGCTCAATGACACCGACAGCCCCGTGGACCCCTTGGAGTACTGGGTCAAGAGACTGGACATCTGGAGCGAGCTTTCCCAGTACGCCCTGGAACTCCTATCCTGCCCTCCTTCCAGTGTCCTCTCAGAGAGATGCTTTAGTGCGGCCGGTGGCGTGGTCACAGAGAAGCGCTCTCGGCTCTCCCACGCCTCTGTGGACAAACTCACCTTCCTGAAAATCAACCAGGCTTGGGTGGAGGGTGAGTTCCTGGCCCCTATTGTCGGACACAGGAGGACATGAAGTGGCTGCTGCATGTGCTGTTGTTAACTATGCCTGCCTTTATAAAGACAGTTACTACCTGCCTAGTGCCTAGCCTACCTTGGTTAATTTTTTGGTGTTATGGTACTACTACCAGTAAGTTGCCATGGTCCTCCTTCTGAGCTGCTGAACTGACCGCCCGCTTTTTCCTCCTGACTCAGTCGCTACTACACTCTGCGTTCACACTGCCCGGGTCACTGGGTGCATTTAATTTTTTGGCCAGCACTATGACGCTGTGCTACTACTACTACCACCAGTATGTTGCCATGGTCCTTCTGTGCTGCTGAACTGACCGCCCGCATTGTCCTCCTCCTCCTGACTCAGTCGCTTCCACCAATGTACTCTGTCTGCGTTATCACTGCCCGGGTCACCGGGTGCATTTAATTTTTTGGCCAGCACTATGACGCTGTGCTGCTACTACTAGCACCAGTATGTTTCCATGGTCCTTCTGTGCTGCTGCTGCTGCTACTGAACTGAACGCCCACTTTTTCCTCCTCCTCCTCCTGACTCAGTCGCTACCACGGTACCACCAATGTACTCTGTCTGCGTTATCACTGCCCGGGTCACCGGGTGCATTTAATTTTTTGGCCAGCACTATGACGCTGTGCTGCTACTACTACCACCAGTATGTTGCCATGGTCCTTCTGTGCTGCTGCTGCTGAACTGAACGCCCGCTTTGTCCTCCTCCTCCTCCTGACTCAGTCGCTACCACGGTACCACCAATGTACTCTGTCTGCGTTATCACTGCCCGGGTTACCGGGTGCATTTAATTTTTTGGCCAGCACTATGACGCTGTGCTGCTACTACTACCACCAGTATGTTGGCATGGTCCTTCTGTGCTGGTGCTGCTGAACTGACCGCCCGCATTGTCCTCCTCCTCCTGACTCAGTCGCTTCCCGCTGCTGCACTCTGCGTTCACACTGCCCGGGTCACCGGGTGCATTTAATTTTTTGGCCAGCACTATGACGCTGTGCTGCTACTACTACCACCAGTATGTTGCCATGGTCCTTCTGTGCTGCTGCTGCTGAACTGAACGCCCGCTTTGTCCTCCTCCTCCTCCTGTCTCAGTCGCTACCACGGTACCACCAATGTACTCTGTCTGCGTTATCACTGCCCGGGTCACCGGGTGCATTTATTTTTTGGCCAGCACTATGACGCTGTGCTGCTACTACTACCACCAGTATGTTGGCATGGTCCTTCTGTGCTGCTGCTGCTGAACTGACCGCCCGCATTGTCCTCCTCCTCCTGACTCAGTCGCTTCCCGCTGCTGCACTCTGCGTTCACACTGCCCGGGTCACCGGGTGCATTTAATTTTTTGGCCAGCACTATGACGCTGTGCTGCTACTACTACCACCAGTATGTTGCCATGGTCCTTCTGTGCTGCTGCTGCTGCTGAACTGAACGCCCGCTTTGTCCTCCTCCTCCTCCTGACTCAGTCACTACCACGGTACCACCAATGCACTCTGTCTGCGTTATCACGGCCCGGGTCACCGGGTGCATTTAATTTTTTGGCCAGCACTATGACGCTGTGCTGCTACTACTACCACCAGTATGTTGCCATGGTCCTTCTGTGCTGCTGAATTGACCACCGGCATTGTCCTCCTCCTCCTGACTCACTCGCTTCCACCAATGTACTCTGTCTGCGTTCACACTGCCCGGGTCACCGGGTGCATTAAATTTTTTGGCCAGCACTATGACGCTGTGCTGCTACTACTACTACCAGTATGTTGCCGTGGTCCTTCTGTGCTGCTGAACTGACCGCCCGCATAGTCCTTCTCCTGACTCAGTCGCTACCACCACTGCACTCTGCGTTCACACTGCCCGTGTCCACTGACAACTCTGCTGCGATGTCATTGCTAATTGCTGCAAAAAAAAACAAAAAAAAATTACAAAAACCTCTCTGGGGCTTTTTTGGCGTCAGCCACTCATCCTCCTCCAGCGGTACCTTCGCCGCCAAGTGCCATTGGAACTCGCCTTCACCTCTTTGACTGCTTAACGCGTATATCCCTTTTTAAAACCACTTATTACCAATTAATAGCCCCATTTAAAGTGTTGATTTCACTTTAAAATCCATTTTCTCTAGAAAAAAAAAAATTTTGGGAATTTTTTATGTTGAAGTTATGTTGCCCCTTATCACCTCGATAATCCATGCAATTTGGGGGATTGTAGCATGTATGGGGGCTTTGTTATTAACGTTAAAAGAAAATCCGCCTCCGGGCGGGAATCCACGCGTGATTACCCCATTCACGGCAGAAAATCCGTGTGGTTGCGTGAACGCGGACGAAAATCCGCATGCGGCGGGGCCGAATGCGGATTTTTTTTTGCAACCACGCGGATTGCCGAATTCGTGGATGAGGCACATCTGAGCATCCCTGATGTCAGCATTACAGTGCTGCTAAGTGGTGGAAGAGAAGAGATGATCCCATGTCTGGATAAGGTAAATTTCAAGCACTCCCAGCACCACTCTGCATTAGGCTGGGGGAGGCAGCACACATTAGAAAACATACAGCAGTTAAAAGGTTAAGAATAAATGTAGAAGCACTGCTTCAAATTATAGACAGTGTGTCCGAATTCCCTTAGCCGAGCATGGCACAGCTACAGGGATTTGGACAGCTAATCGAAGAGCACAAGTGATGCCGTCCATCTTGGAGATGGACGGACAGTGCTAGTGGAAACTTTCCCTAACTCATATATTTTTGAAGGCAGCGAGCTTTTAAAATTAATATATATTATAGTGCATGGTGGTGTGTCACATAAAATGTATGTAAGTTTATATTTTCAATAAATACACTAATAGCCTTACTGTGGCTTTAAAATATTTGTTGCATGTGATGTGACATTACAAATCCTGTGTAAGTTGCGTATGCCAATGCAGGCTTCTAGGGTGTGCATGAATGTCAAGTGTGGGGAGGAGGTTGCAGCTTATTCTTTATACAAGACGTCTTTTGATTGATTTTTTCTCTGCTACTAGAAGATAACATAGCACCTGACATGAGCTCATACACAAGGTTTTTAATTTGAATCAAATATTTTTTACGGCATCAGTGAATTATTTAACCTTAACCCTTTGTGGCAATAGGGTATAGATAAGAACGTACCCAAATACTTATTCTTAAGGGGGACTAATCAGAGGCGGGACAAGGTCCTCCAGCACCCAAGGCTGAGACACCAAAGTGCGCCCCTTCATCCCTGCCACCCCAGCTGTCACTCACTGATTGCTATTAGACTAAGAGGTGCCACAGGGCCCACAACCTCCCCAACACCTTAATATCTAGTTATATGGCTTGCAGTCACTGCCATGTATCCCCTTTTCTTATTTCTTTCTGCTTCAAACACAATTAGGAATGACAGCAGAATGAATTGCGCGCCCCCTCCTACACTGCGCCCTGAGGCTGGAGCCTCTTCAGCCTATGCCTCGGCCCGGCCCTGGGACTAATTATCTAGGAACCACCATATTAAAGTGGTGAAAGCTGAAGGTGAAGGTCCACGTGGGTTTGTTGCTCAGGGGATGGGGCCACACACTCTTTTGAATTCCTGTTAGGAATATTGTTACCTCTGCAGCGGGGAGCGGCGCGGCCGCCGCTCCCGCATCTGACGTCACGGCGGATTCCGCCGCCTCCTCTCGCTCATCTCTTTCCGGCAGAACAGGTCTCTCCAGGGTGCATCAGGACAGAATAGCGCACGCGCGTAGCCGGAGACAGGACCTTTATGCATTAAGGAGGCGGGTCAGCTGACCGGCCGGTCAGCTGACAGCAGTGGTCTGACTCTCGCCACTGATACATTGGTATGATCATCTGTATTTAAGCCCTGGGCTGTCAGTGGCTTGTTGTCTGCTGTTGCTGAAACTTTGCAGTGAAAGCTCTCAGACCTTAGTCAGATCCGTGTGTGCTTGATCCGGCAGGACCCTGGGGATTAACACTTAGCCTAGGAATAACATATCATTGTATATTTATTTATGTGTATGACTCTTTGCTTGAACCTTTGATTACTCTTACTGCCTCTCGATTCTGTACCTTGCCAATCTGATCTGCTGCCCGACCTCCACTCTGATTTAAGCCTTCTGATTCTGTACCTTTGCTCATCTGATCTGTTACTGACCTCGACCTGTTTACTGACTACGAATTTGCCTGACGATATTGTACCGCAGCCTGACCGACCTGTTACCGACATTGCCTGTACGACCACTCTATCCAGTGATAGTCCCTACAGCCAAGGGCTATCACATAGGAGTACTCCTGTGTTATATACTGTGCACAAAAACCACGTGTGATCACATTAAATAAAATACTGACTACTGAGCTGATAGAGCTTGTTCTGATCACCATATACATCACTGATCATTACAATTCCCTGGTAATAGAAGGCTGCATGGGGATGAGATTCTTAAAAGGAAGGAAATTTATCCTGCCTATTTTTTTATTATTATTATTTGTGCGACTTTAAACCCTCTTGTCAGGAGATTCACAAACATGGGCATATAGTCTTCATTCAGAGCATGAGGCGTTATCCTCAGTTCAGGAATTTTTTAAGGCCATGGCCGTTATATATGATGACCCGGTTATTGTAACCACTGCTGAAAGGAAACTAAAGCCCCTCAGGCAGGGTCGTAATCTGGTGGAGGTTTATGCTGCAGAGTTTAAGAAGTGGGCTGTGTCAGCTAGATGGGGAACATTTGTATTGTTAGACTGTTTTCTGTCAGGATTGTCTGAAGCAGTCTCTGATTTGATGTTAGGACATCCTGAGCCCAAATCCATAGATGACGCAATTTCTTTAGCAGTACGGGTAGATCGCCGTTTACGCTATCAGAAACAGACCCGTGGCAGAAATGCTGTAAGATCTGTTTCCTACGCCTTCTCTCCACCCTCGTCACCTCCGCACGAGCCACAACTCCACTCCCCTCAGATTGACTGGGCTTCAGGTCAGCTACAGAGCTGGTCAACCGATTGTCATCAGCATTGTTTGGAGAGAGTTTCTGTTTGCGCCACCAAGATACAGGTCAAAGGGGTGCCAGTACAGTACGCAGAATTCACTGACATGTTCTGTCCAAAGTCTGCAGATAAACTCCCGCCCCACCAGAGTTTCGATTGTCCCATAGAATTAAGATCTAGTTGTATGCCCCCTAGAGGTCATCTTTATAATCTGTCAGGACCCAAAAAACTGGCAATGCAGGAATGCATTAAAGAAAACTTGGCCAAAGGCTTTATCCGTCCTTCCCGGTCACCAGCTGGGGCTGGCTTTTTTTTTTGTACAGAAAAAGGACGGTGGGCTTAGACCTTGTATTGACTATCGAGGTTTAAATAAGATCACTGTAAAAAATCGTTATCCGTTGCCTCTGATTGCCAATTTGTTTGCTCAGGTGACCAATGCCAGTATCTTCTCCAAATTAGACCTGCGAGGGGCATACAACCTGGTACGCATTAGGGACGGTGACGAATGGAAGACGGCGTTCAACACGCCCGACGGGCATTACGAGTATCTGGTTATGCCCTTCGGGTTGTGTAATGCCCCTGCCGTCTTCCAGGAGTTAATCAATGAGGTTTTCAGGGAGGTGCTGGGAAAGTTTGAGCTAGTGTATCTAGATGACATACTGATTTTCTCTCCTAATTTAACAGAACATCGTAAGCACGTCAAGTTTATTTTAAGAAAATTAAGACAGAACTTGCTGTACGCAAAGCTAGAAAAGTGTCTCTTCGAGGTCACTACAGTTCCTTTTTTGGGATATATTATCTCCACTTCTGGTCTCTCCATGGATCCAGAAAAAGTCTCTGCTGTTTTGGAGTGGCCCCAACCTGTAGGATTGAAGGCACTCCAAAGATTTCTTGGCTTCGCCAATTACTACAGAAAATTCATCAAGGGGTTCTCCTCTGTAGTGTCACCCCTCACCAGTCTTACCAAGAAGGGGTCTGACACTTACCACTGGTCGTCAGAGGCACAGTCCGCCTTTGCCACATTGAAAAAATTGTTCTGTTCTGCTCCCATTCTGAGACATGTGGATGTCACCTTCCCCTTCATTGATGAGGTCGATGCATCCGAAATTGGGGTTGGGGCTGTACTGTCTCAGCGCTCCGGTTTGCAAGGCAAACTGCATCCATGCTCCTTCTTTTCTCGTAGGTTCTCTCCTGCCGAGAGAAACTACGATATTGGCAATCGAAAACTCTTGGCCATTAAGTTAGCCTTTGAGGAATGGCGCCATTGGCTGGAAGGGGAAGAACATACCATCACAGTCTATACAGATCATAAAAACTTGGAGTACATAGAAGGGGCTAAAAGACTTAGTCCCCGACAGGCCCGCTGGTCCTTATTCTTTCAAGGTTCAGATTTATCATAACATATACACCAGGTAGTAAGAACGTCAAAGCAGACGCTCTATCTAGGTGTTTCGAGCCAGAGACAGTTCAGCCTTCAACCCCTGAGACCATCCTACCTCAGAAAGTGGTGCTGGCAGCTACTGAAACTTGGGAGGATTGGACGGCTACTCTGGGGCCTTACCAACAGGACATTCCAGAAGGAAAGCCTGAGGGGGTTATGTTTGTACCACTTCCTTTTCGCCTACAACTCTTACAATTATTCCATTCCCATAAGAATGCTGGGCATCCCGCGGCTGCCCGAACTCAGGATCTATTGGCCAGATGTGTATGGTGGCCTTCGCTGGCACTTGATTGTAAAGAGTTTGTGAGAGAGTGCTTAGTTTGCGCTAGGAGTAAGCCCTCTCGCCAGGCACCAGTGGGTACATTACAACCCCTACCAGTGCCAAATGAACCCTGGTCTCATTTGTCTATGGACTTTGTAGGAGAACTCCCTAGGTCTGAGGGCAAGACGGTCATCTGGGTGTTAGTTGATAGGTTCAGTAAGATGGCTCATTTCGTCCCTCTGAAAGAACTCCCCTCGGCCCAGGAGTTAGCTGATCTCTTCATTCAGCACGTTTTCCGGCTGCATGGCATTCCGGAGAATGTGGTGTCAGATAGGGGAGTCCAGTTTGTGTCGAAATTCTGGAGAGCCTTTTGCCATCAGTTAGGTATGGACCTTTCGTTTTCATCAGGCTACCACCCACAGACCAATGGTCAGACCGAAAGAGTTAACCAGTCCCTTGAACAATTCCTCAGGTGTTATGTGGCAGATGCACAGTCAGATTGGGTAAAGTTCCTACCATTCGCGGAATTTGTGCATAATAATCTGAAGAGTGCCTCTTCAGGATTTTCCCCTTTTCAGGTAGTTTTGGGAAAATCTCCCAAGTTTTCTCCTTTACCTGTGGCATCTACCCCGTTCCCGGCCCTGGAGGATTGGCCAAGGGCGTTAAAGGAGATTTGGGTGTTAGTTAAGAGGAATTTGGGAAAGGCTTTCCAGACTCAGAAGAAACAGGCGGATAAGAGACGGTCTGTAGAGTGGAAGTTTTCCCCAGGGGACATGGTGTGGGACTGTGGGTATCTACTCGGCATTTGGCGTTGAAACAACCATCACCTAAGTTAGGACCCAGATTTGTAGGCCTATACCCGGTGTCCAGGAAGATTAATGATGTCACATATGCGATTGATCTCCCAACCAGCATGAGAGGTGTGAGATCATTCCATGTTTCTCTGTTGAAACCGGCGGTGCACGTGGATTCCCCCCCCCCCCCCCCCTCCCTGTGATGGTTGATGACCAACCTGAGTATGAGATCGAGAAAATATTGGATTTTCGATTGGTGCAGAATTCTGTACAATATCTGGTCCACTGAAAGGGGTATCGTCTGGAGGAGAGAACTTAGGTGCCAGATTGTCGCATGCATGCTGAGGATTTAAAGAAAGCGTTTCATGAGTTACACCCTGAGAAGCCGAGTAGGAAGTGTCCGGGGTCCACACCTCAGGGGGGGGGGTTACTGTAATAGATAGCGGAGATACCGCCGCAGAGGCAAGCGGCATGGCGGCTATCTCCACGTATCAGCCGGCGGTATCAGCCGGCGGCCTCGGCCGCGCAGTTACATGCTGCTGCTCTGCCTGGTCCTTCTATTGCACATAGATTGAGGGCTACGCGCGCGCGCGCGCCAGGCGACAGGCCCTTTATGCGAATAGAAGGGGAGTCAGCTGATCTGCCAAGTCAGCTGACTCCAACGTCACTTTGGATTGGCTGAGTGATGGGGCAGGCGCTGCGGGGCATCTCTGTATATATAGTACTAGTCTGTCAATTTCCCCGTGTCTGCTGTTGCGAATGCTAACGTGTTAGCACTCAGATCTTTAGTCAGATCCCAAAGTGTGCTAGATCCAGCTGGAGCTGGGGATGCACACTTAGCCAGATTCTGCTGATAGCTTAAAGTACTAATTGCATTGTATTATCTGTTATGATCTTCTGCTTCCTTTGACTACTCTCCTGCTTGTTGATTCTGTGCCTCTGCCCATCTGATTCCTGTTGACGACTCTGCCTGAACTTAACACTGAATCAGCCTTCTGTCTTTGTACTTTATCTGTCCGTACATTGCCTACTCTGCTTGTCTGACCTTCCCGTCCTCACCAGTGGGTCTAGCTACTAGTGAGGAATCTGTAGTAGCCTTCACCTACTCCTCAGGTGAAGCTCAACTGCAGCACTGGCTGCAGTATAGTCTTAATCACCTGCTCCTCAGGTGATCATCTTTTGCAGCTCAGTCAGTGGACCCTGCTCTTCAGGTGTCCACTGGCTGCAGTATAGTCTTAATCACCTGCTCCTCAGGTGATTATCCTTTGCAGCTCAGTTAGTGGTCCCTGCTCCTCAGGTGTCCACTGGCTGCAGTATAGTCATAATCACCTGCTCCTCAGGTGATCATCCATTGCAGCACAGTCAGTGGTCCCTGCTCCTCAGGTGCCCACTGGCTGCAGTATAGTCTTAATCACCTGCTCCTCAGGTGATCATCCATTGCAGCACAGTCAGTGGTCCCTGCTCCTCAGGTGTCTACTGGCTGCAGTACAGTCTGTATCCCCTGCTCCTCAGGTGATCATTGGCTGCAGTACTGTCTGAATCTCCCGCTCCTCGGGAGATCTCCTCTTCCTCATTACTGTTGCACCAAACACTATCTCACATTGGTTGTCACGGTGTCTGGCTATGCTAGCATTATTGGTGATTCTGCAGATCACCACATAATCAGGTATAGCATCTGTATTATTGGTGATACTGCAGATCACCAATAATCAGAAAATCTGTTTAGCTGACACCAATCGTTACAGTTACGATTTATTCTTTAGTCCCTTTATTAGGGAATAAGTTGTGAAATACTCTTTCACATACTATCAACTTTGGTGGCTGTAGTATGTATAGGGGCTTTGCTATTAAAAACTGTTAAAAAGGACCCATTGATGTCAATGCAATTTGTAAAACAGTTTTGGCAAAAATTCATGCCACTCAAAGTTCGAAGAACTTTTCTCAAGACTCATCTGAGACTCTTATATAATTTGTGTATTTCAATGCATACTTCTTGTGCACACATGAATGTTGAGCGTGAATGTGTACATACATGTGGTGTAGATGAGCGAGAAAGACTCTTGCAAGAATTTCTTCAAACCTCATGGACTTCCATGAACTTTTACAAAACAGTTTTGCAAATTACATTTATTTATTTATTGTATTTATAAAGTGCCAACATATTAATAAAGCAGCACTGACATTGAAGTCCATGGTGCAAACTATAGCGATTAAAAGCAAAGCCACAATACTTGCGATAATCATTTTGCTAGGTAACAAGATTTTTTTTCCCCAAAAGACCTTGTAGTTTTTAAGAAATATTTTAACCACTTCACCTCGAAGGGTTTTTCCCTTTAAGCTCCTTGCCGGTTATCCCGAGCTCAGCTCGGGGTAACCTGCGCAGGAGGATTTCACTTTGCTAGCTGCGTGTAGTATGCGATCACCGCCGCTACCCGCCGACTCGCCGCTACCCGCCGCGCCGAGCCGCCTCCCCCCCCTAGACCCCTGCGCAGCCTGGCCAATCAGTGCCAGGCAGCGCTGAGGGGTGAATCGGGATTCCCTATGACGTCCCGAGGTCCATGACGTCGGTAACGTCATCCCATCCCGTCGCCATGGCGACCGGGGAAGCCCTGCAGGAAAATTTCCTGCTTACTCTGATCGCCGAAGGTGATCGTAGTGGGTGGGGGGATGCCGCCGCTCAGCGGCTATCATGTAGCGAGCCCTGGGAAAAGAAAAAAAAAGTGCTGCGCTGCCTCCTTGCCGGGGGAATTAGACCGGCAAGGAGGTTAAAAAACCAGAGCAATTTTCACCTGTTAGTGCTCCTTCCATTCATTCACCTATAACTTTATTACTACTTATCACAATGAAACAATCTATATCTTGTTTTTTTCTGCACTGATTATGCTTGCTTTGGGGGGTACTTTTTGCTAAGAATTATTTTATTCTAACTCGTTTTTAACAGGAATAATAAGAAAAAAATTGAAAAAATTCATTATTTCTCAGTTTTCGGCCATTATAGTTTTAAAATAAAACATGCTATCATAATTATAACCCACACTTTTTATTTGCACATTTGTCCCAGTTATAGCAACATAAATTTTTTTTCCCTCATACAATGTATGGCACCAGTATTTTATTTGGAAATAAAGGTGCATTTTTTTCAGTTTTGCGTCCATCCCTAATTACAAGCCCATAATTTATAAAGTAATTGTAGTATACAGTCTGTATATACATATTAAAAAGTTCAGTCCCTGTAGGACTAAATAGGTAACTATTTATGTATCTTTTTTTTTAATTTGTAATTTTTTTTTATTTAAAAAAAAATAAAAAATAAAAATTTGGTAACTTTAGGGGAGTGTGGGAGGTCAGGAGTTAATTTAAAATGTTAAAACATGTAACTAGGGATCACTAACTGAAAAAAAAGGGATGTAATTTTACAATTTGGCCACAAGATGTCCTCAGTGGTGACTTCAGCTTACCGTGCTGTTAGTACGGAAACGGAAGCACTACGTGGACGAGATTTATGAATGGTGCAGCCGTCTGAATCAATGAATGGGATTTGTTTTCCCATTCAATGATCGGTGGTAATGAGCGGCAGTACCGAGCGCGCGCGGGGGGGGGGGGGGGGGGGCGCAGCAGGAGGGACGTAGTAGCTACGTCCCTGCACACAGTTATGGCATTTTGCTTACTCGTCCCGGGGGAGGGGAAATGGTTAAAGAAAATGTTTTTTTAAAATGCAGTTAAATGGAACATAATATATCTACCCATCAGTATTGAAACTTTGCATATATCCCAAGAAACAACAGTGAATTTCCTGCTGGCGTCTCTTGTTGGAACTCGAGGCAAGTTGCAACACTTTTGCTGGGGATCAGTGTACAGCCACAACAGTACTGTATATATACCTATTATTTGTACTGATAAACATATATATATATATTTAAAAATTACATGGGTTCCCACTACCAAGCCTCTTTAACCCCTTTTTACCCATACAGGCTGGTATACCCTGAATGCAGAGCCCAGACCGTGTGGGGCTCCGCACCCTGAGCTATACTAGCTCATATTCAAAGGTGGAGAGTGCAAGTTGATAGGGGTGACAGAGGTGCCTGGCTCTTCTACTGACCACATATGCTATTGCTCCGTTGTTATTGCCTGATGAAGCGGGATCAAACCTGCGAAATGTGTTGCATATTTGGAGTTCATAAATAAAATATATTGACTGTCTTTACTACAGTCGTTGTGTGGCTGGTATACTCTGAATGCAGAGCCCAGACCGCGTGAGGCTCCGCACCCTGAGCTATACTAGCTCATATTCAAAGGTGGAGAGTGCAAGTTGATAGGGGTGACAGAGGTGCCTGGCTCTTCTACTGACCACATATGCTATTGCTCCGTTGTTATTGCCTGATGAAGCGGGATCAAACCTGTGAAACGCGTTGCATATTTGGAGTTCATAAATAAAATATATTGACTGTCTTTACTACAGTCGTTGTGTGTCTACTTGGAGGAGGTAAGTCTACCACTACCTCCTCTATTTACCAAGAATTTGGTTTTTAAGCTCATTTAGCTTCCTTTTATCCTTTTGGTGCCTCTGTTCTCCTGCATAAAGTTGATAGGGGTGATCAAGGAGTTAGAGGGCGACACCCTAAGCAGAGATCTAAAGCAGTACATCGCTTAATGCTAGGTACACACAATGCAATTTTCTGACAGATTTACTGCTAGATCAACTATTTCCAACATTGATTTTCCGATCGATTTTCCTTTCACTTCTATGGAAAATTGATCAGAAATCAGATCGGACATGTTATATGTTGTTGAAATAGTCAATCTGACAGTAAATCTGTCAGAATTGACAACTTGCTGTGGCCAATGGCACCATAAGCTTGTTTTCACGTTCTGGCTGGCTGGCGATAGTGATACATTGCTCCAATGCTAGCCAAACACTGCTTACTTTGGGATGTTAGTAACCAAGCAGCACATTTCTTTGTCGCTGGCAACACTGGGATAGCAAATAACAGCTCTTTACAGTAATTCTCTATTGCCAGTCCTGTTGGTGAATGGAGAATAGTCCATGTGACATAGGCTTGTCTGCGTTGTTTTTATATCATGAGTACGGTATGTATATTCTATGCAAATAAGAGATCTATGTGTACTACTTATATGAGTGCAGTAGTCTATGGCTGAAAGTATTCTGAACAAGAGGATATATTTTTCTTTAACTCATTTCCTACCACTATGAAAATATTTATACTCCTGCTTGTTACATTGACTTTTTTGTCAGGTATTGTATGAGCAACTGGAAGATAGTTTTGTTTATTTATTGTAACCTGTTTTATCATTTAAGTTACACATGAGCTGAATGATTTATGTTACGTTCTTTTCAGATGTCCATGGAGATCCTAAACTCACTCAGTCAGATGCAGTGGTGGTAAAGCCTGGAGCGTCTCACAGATTGTCCTGTACAGGTTCTGGATTCAGTCTCAGCAGCTATTGGATGGGCTGGGCCAGACAGGTACCCGGCAAAGGTTTACAGTGGTTGTGTAGAATAGTTGGAGGAAGCACTAACTATGCAGATGCGATTAAAGGGAGATTCACAGTTTCTACAGACTACAATAATAACGTGCTATTCTTGCAAATGGACAGCATGAAAGCTGATGACACCGCTGTGTATTACTGTGCAAGAGAGTCACAGTGATAGAAACCATGTGATGATGTGACAAAATCTAAGGAAGCAGATGCATTACTGTAACAGTTGGCAGTAAAGCCCACATAAAAGCATTAGAAAAGAAAACACCAGAAACAGGACATTTAGTATGTGGCATTTGAATAATAATATTCAATTAATAGATTTATTGTTTTTACCACTAAGGAAATTGCCACTAAGGCTTACACTGCAAATCACAATTCTGATTTCCGATTTGTGATTTGTGAAACACAACCTGCAAAGCTTTTTTTTTTATTGCATCAAAAATCGGAATCAGAATCGTATATAAAACCAGATCAAAGTCGGAATTCGAAATTGCATGTAATGTAAAAGAGCCCAGAGGCCCCCTGCACACTGCAAATTCAATTTGAGACTCCAATTTATGATCCTGATTTTCAATGGATGCTGGCAGCACAAGAAGAAAATGCAGAAAATACGAAGCATGCAGGACTTTTTTTTTATTGCATCAAAAATCGGAATCACATGTAAAATGCATAACCACAAATCATGTGGCCCCAGCATAACTTTGATGAAGGCTTCTAGCTGCAGGTGTTCCACCACAATTCCCCCCTCCCCCCTGCACCTAGGATAGTTATATAGCCCCAGCAGTGCCATATTTTTATCACTCCATCCCCCATTATGCAGAGTTAGCAAAAAGTAGCATTGGTTCCAATTTTATATTTACCTTTACTGGCACAAAGTTCTTCTCCCTTCTAATCTGCTCTTCCTCTCCTAGTGTCCACAAAGTATTGTCCCAGTATGGGGCTGATGTGACATTACTGCCAGTGCTTGTCTGTGCATTTTGCCTGGTGGTCTGCAGGGCCGGGTTTGTACCTTTTACCGCCCAAGGCCCACTGTCACCAGCCGCCCCCTCTCTTATAACATCTCAACACCTCCAAACTTACACCAAGCAAAAAATCTTAACGTGAACCTGATACAAAATAAAAAAAAAATACAAAATATACTTACCTTAACCACTTGACGACCGCCCACTGCACAGGGGCAGTCGGAAAGTGGATGCCGCAAGGACCGCCGTACGCACAGAGGCGGCGGTCCTTGTACGGGCATGGGTGAAGCGATCGCGTCATCCATGACGCGATCCTCCGCCGGGGATCGATGACCGGGCATTTAGCCTCCAGCCAATTAGCAGCGCCGGCAGGCGGAGGAATACAGAAAATCCGCAAATCAAAGTGTATAAGGCACTTTGTTAGGTAAACAAAGTACCTTATACATGCTTCCTCCTCGCCTCGTGGTCTCATTGTTCCAGAGACCATTAGCGAGGAGGAAGCTATAGTGAGTATACACCACACATTTTTTTTTCAAACAGCCCCCCTGATCTCCCACCCCAGCCTTCAGACCCCCCCTGATCACCCCAGCAGACCCCTGCCAGCACCCTTGCACCCCTCTAAAACCCCCAACCCCCCCCCCCCCCCCCCACCTGTCACTAACTATCGACGCTATCCCTTAGATTAGGTCCCTAACTGCCTCCTAATCACGCCCTGATCCCCCGCCCCACCTTTAGATCACCCCCAGACCCCATCCCAGACTACCCCCCTGTATACTGTATACATCTGTATACAGCTAGCTTACCCCCTGATCCCCCTCTGATCACCTGTCTATCACCCCTCAGCACCCCCACCCATCAGAGAAGACCCTACTTGCCACACAGGGGCAACCGATCACCTGCCCAGACCCTCGATTGCTCTCAGACCCCCCTCCTGATTACATCCCCTGCGCATTGTTTACATCTGTCCTCCCCAGCAATCACTAACTGATCTTCGATCAGTAACCCCCTGTGTCTGCCTCTCATCAGATCAGGACTCAGTCTGCCCCGTGCGGGCTCCTGATCAACCACCCCCACCCCCTCAAATCGCCCTCAGACCCCCCCCCCCCCCCCCCCCCTAATCACCTTCCGAGTGCATTGTATTTGACTGTGCTGTGATTGTATTCGATTGTGCTCAATTGTATTTGATTGTGCTGCAATTGTATTTGATTGTCCCGTGATCTGCTTAGATTGTGCCGTGATTGTTTGATTGCCTCTGAGACCCCACTTCCCGCCACCCCCAACCCCACCCTCGCCCCCCATCACCTCCAACTACCACCTTCCAAGTGCATCAGATTTGCTTGTGCTGTGATTGGATTCGATTGTGCCTGTAATTGTATTTGATTGTCCCGTGATCGGCTTTGATTGTCCCATAATTGCTTGATTGCCTCTGAGACCCCACTTCCCACCACACCCAACCCCACCCTCCCCCCCACCGCTTCAAACCACCACCTTCCGAGTGCATCAGATTTGCTTGTGCTGTGATTGGATTTGATTGTGCTGTAATTGTATTTGATTGTCCCGTGATCGGCTTTGATTGTCCCGTGATTGTTTGATTGCCTCTGAGACCCCACTCGCCACCACCTCCAAACCCCCCCCCCCCCCCACCACCACCCCAGATCATCCCCCTGTTACTATCCTAGTGATCTAAAAACAGTGATCAGTGAAAACTGACACTTTTTTAGTATCACTAGTGTTAGCAGTTAGGCCAGTTAGCTAGGCCCCTTTGTTAGGGTCAGTTAGTGCCTAGCCCACTGCACCGCATTCACCGATTAGTCGCTGATTAGCGCCATCACTGTCGCTAATCAGCATTGGTACTATATAGTATCTAGTGATCATTCCTGATCTCAGACAGATCTATAGCAGTACATTAGGGTCACCTTAGTGTAGGCTCCACTAAAAACGCAGTGTTTACCCAATCAGGCCTGATTGTTCGCCCGCACATGCGTTCAGCCGCCCCACTGTAGTGACAGATTTTTTTTTCTGATCACTGCAAAAACACTGTACACTAGCTGTGGCGCTGTAAAGATCAATTTTGATTTTTTTTTTAATCAAAACTCAGTGACCACAGCTTTCTACCTCTCAAATACTCCCTTTTGCTAGGTAGGTACTCTTTTTTTCTGGGTAGTCTCGGAGGAAATAGCAGTCCACAATGGCAAGAAGGGGGATTTCCGATGAGGAGGTATACAGGTACATGGACCAGTCGGATGAGAGCGTTTGGGAAGACTCAGCCGACGAATCATCCAGGTCCGAATTTGAACCTGTGGAAAGCAGTGATTCTCTGACCGAAAGTGATGACGAGGTTTTGGTCCCGGCTAGAGCCAGGCGTACCAGACCCCATGTCGTTAGAACGCAGGTGGCGCAGAATCCGCCTCAAGGGCAGCAGGGTGGTGCTAGCGCTGATGAGAGTTTTCTTAGTGAGGCAGGCACCAGCAGCGCCAGGGGAGGACTGGCCCAGGGGGACGGGGGGCAACTGCCCCCCGGGCCGCCCGAATCTTAAGTAATTAGGGCCAGCCGCTGCTATATGCAGCGGCTGCAGACATACCACAAGTGACAGGTTCGCAGTGGGGATCGCAACCTCGCGCGATATTTCCCGGCAAGTTGAAGTATCCAATCAGAGAAGGGGCTTAGGCGGCCGGCTGTGGTGTGCCCTTGTGCGTGGCTGCACCTGCGGTGGATGTGAGCGGCACAAGGACACAAATAGCTTAGGTCCTCTCCGGCCCGGTGGGTTGACCCTGCTTGACTCCACCCCCCGCCTGGAGCCATTGCCGCCCGCAACGTGCTGCTGTGCCTGCGGTGTCATCGGAGTGAGCTGTCTCACTCTTCAGCTTTCTGTGCTGGGGGGGCTGGGGGCCTGGAGCTGTGGCTACGAGTGGCTGGCTGGCCTGGCTGGAGGAGTCGGACACAGTCCTCCCCTGTGCTGCTGTGCCTGAGGTGTCGTCGGAGTGAGCTGTCTCACTCTTCAGCTTTCTGTGCTGGGGGGGCTGGGGGCCTGGAGCTGCGGCTTCGAGTGGCTGGCTGGCTGGCTGTCTTGGCTGGAGGAGTCGGACACTCTGGGGGCTGGGAGTCGGAGATGCCACCTATAGCTGCTTGCTGCTGTGGAGGAGGAGGAGGAGGTGTAGGACTGAGGAGACAGGAGGATAGAGGAGGTCGGGTCCAGGTCGCCAGAGGAGAAGGTGGTTTTTATAAATTTTGTTTCTGTACTTCTTCTCCCTTCTTGTCACTGAGTTACTCACACTTTGCTGCCTGCCTGCTACTGCTGTCAAATTCAATTCTCTGCCCAGGCCAGTTTTTTGTGTGATAATCATCCCCATTCTGACCCTGGCCTGAGGGGGAACGTTTTTTCTTCTTGTGGTGTGATTGGCGGCAGGGGAGGGGGGGAGGCAGGCAGTTAGGCACTGTCAAACAGGTAGTTGGAAGGGGGGGGGGGGGGGGGGTTAGGTGTCAGACAAGTAGTTTGTACGGTGGATGGGCAGGAGTGGGGTTAGGCATCACCAGGTAGGTAGGTTTGTGTGTGTGTGTGTGTGTGTGGGGGGGGGGGGGGGTTGTTTAAAGGAGTTATCAGGCATTTTTAAATGAAATAAGTGCTACTTACCCGGGGCTTCCTCCAGCCCCACGCTCCCAGCATGTCCTTCGCCGCAGCTCTGCAGTCAGCCATTCGCTGCCGCTGCCTCCCAGTCCCCGGCGATGGCACCAGTCCGACCTGGATGTCGGCCTGTACTGCGCCTGTTCAAGCAGCACTGTCAATCACCGCCACATAGACCGGAGTGTACTGCGCAGGTGCAGTAGTTCTGTGTCTGCACAGTACGCTCTGGTCCATGTGGCGGTGATTGACAGCGCAGCTCGCACAGGCGCAGTCGGCCTGACGTCATCGCCGGGGGCTGGGAGGCAGCAGCAGCGAACAGCTGACTGCAGAGCAGCGGCAAGGGACATGCTGGGAGCTTGGGCCTGGACGAGCCCTGGGTAAGTAGCACTTATTTTCATAAAAAAAAAAAAAAGCCTGATAACTCCTGGTTAGGCATAAGACACAGACAGGTAGATTGTGCGGAGAAATGGGGTTAGGCATCAGGTACATAGTGTGTGTGTGTGTGTGTCTGGGGCTGGGGCTGTTAGTCATCACAATTTGAAGATTTGCACACAAGAAAGATATGGCTTTGGGCTGGGGATGCCGTGAAACGGGCCTCTAGTTTGTGTTGTCCCCCCAGGCCAAAAGGTCCCAGTCCTCCCCTGAGCAGCGCAGCATCTCCTGGACTTAGTACCAGTACTTCCGTAGCCCCTGGTGAAGTGGAAGTTGAAACTGGTACGGTGGCACGTGCAGTAGTACCCCCGTCGCAGCCACCAAGAAGAAGACGGGCCTGTAGTACCCATAGTTTCCCAGAGGTGCTGGCAAATCCAGATTGGCAATCCCCTGATTCCGCCACCCCCATAGTGCCCCCTTTCACCGCCCAGTCTGGAGTCCAGGTGGCGACAGCTCATCTAGGAACGGCCCTAGACTGTTCATCACACAGGTTCTCTTGGACTTAATTGTGGTTGAGACCAACCGTAAAGCCACACAATTCATCACGAGAACCTGGAGAGCAGCTATGCCAGCCTTTCCGGTGGAAACTAGTCCAAGTTTCCGAACTTAAAATCTTTTTGGCCCTTATCCTTCACTTGGGACTAATGAAACAGAATGTATTGCGGTCGTATTGGTCTACGAACCCAGTACATCATGTTCCCTTGTACCCTGCTGCCATGTCCAGGACACGATTTGAGTCTATCCTGCGCTTCCTGCACTTCAATGACGACAAAACCAGTCATAAAAAGGACCACCCTGCTTATGACCGGCTCCACAAAATTCGGCCCCTCATAGACCACCTGTCATCAACATTTGCAGATGCTTATACCCCTGAACAGAACATCTGCGTAGACGAGTCCCTCTTACGCTTTACCGGGCGCCTTGGCATCAAACAGTACATCCCAAGCAAGCGCGCCCGGTATGGGGTGAAACTGTATAAGCTCTGTGAAAGGGCCACAGGCTATACATGTCGTTTTAGGGTCTATGAGGGAAAAGACTCAAAATTGGAGCCGGTTGAATGCCCTGACTACCTGGGGAGCAGTGGAAAGGTTGTGTGGGACTTGGTGTCACCCTTGTTCCAGAAGGGGTACCATCTTTATGTGGACAACTATTACACAAGTGTGGCCCTCTATCAGCACTTAAAGTTAGAAGGAATCTGATGCTGTGGCACTGCGCGGCCTAGTCACCAGGGCTTCCCCCAACGGCTCGTTACCACCAGACTTGAACGGGCAGAGGGCCTCCTTGCGTACTGACGACCTGCTCGCGGTGAAATGGAGGGACAAGAGGGACGCTTACTTTCTGTCCACCATTCACACAGACACGACAGTCCAAATTCAACGGGCAACTGAGGTCATTGAAAAGCCCCTTGTCGTGCACGAATATAATGTCAACATGGGAGGTGTGGACTTCAATGACCAGAGGTTAGCGCCCTATTTAATTTCCCGGAAAACAAGACGCTGGTATAAGAAAGTGTCTTTTTATCTCTTTTTATCTGATTCAATTGGCAGTTTACAACAGCTTTGTTCTCTACAGTGAGGCTGGGAGAACTGGATCTTTCCTTCAATTTCAGGAACAGATCGTTCTGGACCTCCTGTATCCAGGAGGTGCCAGCCCCCCCCCAAATGCAACTAGCTGACTGCATGGAAGGCATTACGTCTATCAGCTTCCGAGTACCCCAGGTCAACGCATCCGAAGAAAACGTTGTCGTGTTTGCAGCAGTGCTAGAAGAAGGACTGACACCAGTTTTTATTGTCCCAAATGTCCTGACCAGCCTGGCCTATGCCTAGGGGAGTGTTTTGAGAGGTACCACGAGCAGGTACACTAATAGAACCTAGGGAACTCCAGACACAGGAGTAGGCACACACTCAGTGGTATTTCGCACATTGTCCCAGGGGGAGGAGAGGTAAGCTTGAAAACCAAACAAACAGGTAAGCATAAAAGTCAGAAGAAGGATCGGTTTCCATGCTTGATATTGCTGATCTGTGCTGGGTTGGCGATATAAGACGGCATGTTTGAATTTCCCTTGAGTGTGGACACCCTGGTTTAATATGTGATTTACTTTGGGCCTATGATGATACTTTAACCACTTCCCGACCGCCCACTACACAGGGGGCGGCGGGGAAGTGGAGCCCTGCAGGACGGCCTCACCCACAGAGGCGGCGGTCCATTTAAGGGCATGGGCGGAGCGATCGCGTCATCCGTGACGTGATCCTCCGCTGGCGCCTGTCACCGCTCGCTCGCCGCAACATCCCGCCGGCTATACGGAAGCGCCGGCGGGATGTTAACCCCGCGATCGCCGCATACAAAGTGTATAATACACTTTGTAATGTTTACAAAGTGTATTATACAGGCTGCCTCCTGCCCTGGTGGTCCCAGTGTCCGAGGGACCACCAGGGCAGGCTGCAGCCACCCTAGTCTGCACCCAAGCACACTGATTTCTCCCTCCCCTGCCCCAGATCGCCCACAGCACCCATCAGACCCCCCCCTGCCCACCCCCCAGACCCCTGTTTGCACCCAATCACCCCCCTAATCACCCATCAATCACTCCCTGTCACTATCTGTCAACGCTATTTTTTTTTTATCCCCCCCCTGCTCCCTGCCCCCTCCTGATCACCCCCCACCCCTCAGATTCTCCCCAGACCCCCCCCCCCCAGACCACCCCCCCCTGTTTACTGTATGCATCTATCCCCCTGATCACCTGTCAATCACCTGTCAATCACCTGTCAATCACCCGTCAATCACCCCCTGTCACTGCCACCATTCAATCAGCCCCTAACCTTCCCCTTGCGGGCAATCTGATCACCCCCCCACACCAATAGATCGCCCACAGATCCGACATCAGATCACCTCCCAAATCCATTGTTTACATCTATTCTCTCCTCTAAACACCCACTAATTACCCATCAATCACCCATCAATCACCCCCTATCACCACCTGTCACTGTTACCTATCAGATCAGACCCTAATCTGCCCCTTGCGGGCACCCAATCACCTGCCTACACGCTCAGATTGCCCTCAGACCCCCCCCCTTATCAATTCGCCAGTGCATTAATTACATCTGTTCTTCCCTGTAATAACCCACTGATCACCTGTCAATCACCTGCCAATCACCTATCACCCATCAATCACCCCCTGTCACTGCCACCCATCAATCAGCCCCTAACCTGCCCCTTGCGGGCAATCTGATCACCCACCCACACCATTAGATCGCCCGCAAACCCGCCGTCAGATTACCTCCCAAATGTATCGTTTACATCTGTTATCTTCTCTAAACACCCACTAATTACCCATCAATCACCCATCAATCACCCCCTATCACCACCTGTCACTTTTACCTATCAGATCAGACCCTAATCTGCCCCTTGCGGGCACCCAATCACCCGCCCACACGCTCAGATTGCCCTCTGACCCCCCCCCCCCCCTTATCAATTCGCCAGTGCATAATTACATCTGTCCTTCCCTGTAATAACCCACTGATCACCTGTCAATCACCTGCCAATCACCTATCACCCATCAATCACCCCCTGTCACTGCCACCCAACAATCAGCCCCTAACCTGCCCCTTGCGGGCAAACTGATCACCCACCCACACCAATAGATCGCCCGCAGATCCGACATCAGATCACCACCCAAGCGCAGTGTTTCCATCTATTCTCTCCTCTAAACACCCACTAATTACCCATCAATCACCCATCAATCACCCCCTATCACCACCTGTCACTGTTACCCATCAGATCAGACCCTAATCTGCCCCTTGCGGGCACCCAATCGCCCGCCTACAATCTCAGATTGCCCTCAGACCCCCCCTTATCAATTCGCCAGTGCAATATTTACATCTGTTCTCCCCTGTAATAACCCACTGATTACCTGTCAATCACCTATCAATCACCCATCAATCACCCCCTGTCACTGACACCCATCAATCACCGCTGTCACTGACACCCCATCAATCAGCCCCTAACCTGCCCCTTGTGGGCAAACTGATCACCCACCCACACCAATAGATCGCCCGCAGATCCGACAACAGATCACCACCCAAGCGCAGTGTTTCCATCTATTCTCTACCCTAAACACCCACTAATTACCCATCAATCACCCCCTGTCACTGCTACCTATCAGATTAGACCCCTATCTGCCCCTAGGGCACTCAATCACCCGCCCACACCCTCAGAATGCCCTCAGACCCCAGCCCTGATCACCTCGCCAGTGCATTGCTTGCATCTATTCTCCCCTCTAATCACACCTTGAGACACCCATCAATCACCTCCTGTCACCCCCTAGCACACCTAAACATCAGATCAGGCCCCAATTTGCCCCGTGTGGGCTCCTGATCACTCGGCCAAACCCTCAGACCCCCTTCCGATCACCTCCCCAGTGCATTGATTGCATCTATTTTCCCCTCTAACCACCCCCTGAGACACCCATCAATCACCTCCTGTCACCCCCCTAGCACTCCTATCCATCAGATCAGGCCCAATACAACCTGTCATCTAAAAGGCCACCCTGCTTATGACCGGTTCCACAAAATTCACCCCCTCATAGACCACCTGTCATCAAAATTTGCAGATGCTTATACCCCTGAACAGTCATTTTGAGACATTTGGTTTCCAGACTACTCACGGTTTTGGGCCTGTAAAATGCCAGGGCGGTATAGGAACCCCACAAGTGACCCCATTTTAGAAAAAAAAGACACCCCAAGGTATTATGTTAGGTGTATGACGAGTTCATAGAAGATTTTATTTTTTGTCAAAAGTTAGCGGAAAATAATTTTTATTGGTTTTTTTTCACAAAGTGTCATTTTTCACTAACTTGTGACAAAAAATAAAATCTTCTATGAACTTGCCATACACCTAACGGAATACCTTGGGGTGTCTTCTTTCTAAAATGGGGTCACTTGTGGGGTTCCTATACTGCCCTGGCATTTTAGGGGCCCTAAACCGCGAGGAGTAGTCTAGAAAACAAATGCTTCAAAATGACCTGTGAATAGGACGTTGGGCCCCTTAGCGCACCTAGGCTGCAAAAAAGTGTCACACATGTGGTACCGCCGTACTCAGGAAAAGTAGTATAATGTGTTTTGGGGTGTATTTTTACACATACCCATGCTGGGTGGGAGAAATTTCTATGTAAATGGACAATTGTGTGTAAAAAAATCAAACAATTGTCATTTACAGAGATATTTCTCCCACTTAGCATGGGTATGTGTAAAAATACACCCCAAAACGCATTATACTACTTCTCCTGAGTACAGCGGTACCACATGTGTGGCACTTTTTTACACCCTAAGTACGCTAAGGGGCCCAAAGTCCAATGAGTACCTTTAGGATTTCACAGGTCATTTTGCGACATTTGGTTTCAAGACTACTCCTCACGGTTTAGGGCCCCTAAAATGCCAGGGCAGTATAGGAACCCCACAAATGACCCCATTCTAGAAAGAAGACACCCAAAGGTATTCCGTACGGAGTATGGTGAGTTCATAGAAGATTTTATTTTTTGTCACAAGTTAGCGGAAAATGACACTTTGTGAAAAAAAAACTATTAAAATTAATTTCCGCTAACTTGTGACAAAAAAATAAAAACTTCTATGAACTCACCATACTCCTAACGGAATACCTTGGGGTGTCTTCTTTCTAAAATGGGGTCATTAGTGGGGTTCCTATACTGCCCTGGCATTTTAGGGGCCCTAAACCGTGAGGAGTAGTCTTGAAACAAAAATGACCTGTGAAATCCTAAAGGTACTCATTGGACTTTATGCCCCTTAGTGCAGTTAGGGTGCAAAAAAGTGCCACACATGTGGTATCGCCGTACTCGGGAGAAGTAGTACAATGTGTTTTGAGGTGTATTTTTACACATACCCATGCTGGGTGGGAGAAATACCTCTGTAAATGACAATCTTTTGATTTTTTTACACACAATTGTCCATTTACAGAGGTATTTCTCCCACCCAGCATGGGTATGTGTAAAAATACACCTCAAAACACATTGTACTGCTTCTCCCGAGTATGGCGATACCACATGTGTGGCACTTTTTTGCACCCTAACTGCGCTAAAGGGCCCAAAGTCCAATGAGTACCTTTAGGATTTCACAGGTCATTTTGAGAAATTTCGTTTCAAGACTACTCCTCACGGTTTAGGGCCCCTAAAATGCCAGGGCAGTATAGGAACCCCACAAATGACCCCATTTTAGAAAGAAGACACCCCAAGGTATTCCGTTAGGAGTATGGTGAGTTCATAGAAGTTTTTATTTTTTGTCAAAAGTTAGCGGAAATTGATTTTAATTGTGTTTTTTCACAAAGTGTCATTTTCCGCTAACTTGTGACAAAAAATAAAATCTTCTATGAACTCGCCATACTACTAACGGAATACCTTGGGGTGTCTTCTTTCTAAAATGGGGTCATTTGTGGGGTTCCTATACTGCCCTGGCATTTTAGGGGCCCTAAACCGTGAGGAGTAGTCTTGAAACGAAATTTCTCAAAATGACCTGTGAAATCTTAAAGGTACTCATTGGACTTTGGGCCCTTTAGCGCAGTTAGGGTGCAAAAAAGTGCCACACATGTGGTATCGCCGTACTCAGGAGAAGTAGTATAATGTGTTTTGTGGTGTATTTTTACACATACCCATGCTGAGTGGGAGAAATATCTCTGTAAATGGACAATTGTGTGTAAAAAAAATTAACAAATTGTCATTTACAGAGATATTTCTCCCACCCAGCATGGGTATGTGTAAAAATACACCCCAAAACACATTATACTACTTCTCCTGAGTATGGCAATACCACATGTGTGGCACTTTTTTGCAGCCTAACTGCGCTAAGGGGTCCAAAGTCCAATGAGCACCTTTAGGCTTTACAGGGGTGCTTACAATTTAGCACCCCCCAAAATGTCAGGACAGTAAACACACCCCACAAATGATCCCATTTTGGAAAGTAGACCCTTCAAGGTATTCAGAGAGGGGCATGGTGAGTCCGTGGCAGATTTCATTTTTTTTTGTCGCAAGTTAGAAGAAATGGAAACTTTTTTTTTTTTTTTCACAAAGTGTCATTTTCCGCTTACTTGTGACAAAAAATAATATCTTCTATGAACTCACTATGCCTCTCAGTGAATACTTTGGGATGTCTTCTTTCCAAAATGGGGTCATTTGGGGGGTATTTATACTATCCTGGAATTCTAGCCCCTCATGAAACATGACAGGGGGTCAGAAAAGTCAGAGATGCTTGAAAATGGGAAAATTCACTTTTTGCACCATAGTTTGTAAACGCTATAACTTTTACCCAAACCAATAAATATACACTGAATGGGTTTTTTTTTTATCAAAAACATGTTTGTCCACATTTTTCGCGCTGCATGTATACAGAAATTTTACTTTATTTGAAAAATGTCAGCACAGAAAGTTAAAAAAATCATTTTTTTGCCAAAATTCATGTCTTTTTTGATGAATATAATAAAAAGTAAAAATCGCAGGAGCAATCAAATAGCCCCAAAAGAAAGCTGTATTAGTGACAAGAAAAGGAGCCAAAATTCATTTAGGTGGTAGGTTGTATGAGCGAGCAATAAACCATGAAAGCTGCAGTGGTCTGAATGGAAAAAAAGTGGCCGGTCCTTAAGGGGTAGAAAGCCCTAGGTCCTCAAGTGGTTAATGCCACACAGAGTCATATATATTGGCAGGCATATTGCTGTATACTACAGGCATAATGCTGTATACTAAAGTTCTGAGGCCCAGTCATATAAGTTGGTGTCTCACCCTGAGTGCAGGGTGGCACGGTGTGTCTCTCTCCTGAGGTTATCACTGCCATTGATGTGGAGGAAGATCTGCCATTGATGTGGAGCAAGGTATGTTTGCCGTTCATTTTTCCTTTCAGCCCAGAGTGCATTACCTGTATACCCAATATAAGGAGTATAGCAGAAACTCCTAATACTGGCCATACATGTAATGATTGCAGAGACCCTAAAATGCTAGGACAGACTCCACAAATGACCCCATTTTGGAAAGAGGACACCCTAAAGTATTCTGTGAGGTGCATGGTGAGTTCATAGAAGATTTTAGTTTTTGTCACAAGTTAGCAGAATTTTTTTTTTTTTTTTACAAAGTGTAATTTTCCGTTAACTTGTGACAAAAAATACAATTTTCAATGACCTCACCATTCCCCTCATGGAATACCTTGTTGTGTATTCTTTCCAAAATGGGGTCATTTTGGGGGTTTGTTGTCCTGGCAAGTGGGGGGTGGTGCTAAATTTTGAGCACCCCTGTAAAGCCTAAAGGTGCTCATTGGACTTTGGATCCCTTAGCGCAGTTAGGCTGCAAAAAAGTGCCACACCTGTGGTATCGCCATTTTCAGGAGAAGTGGTATAATGTATTTTGAGGTGTATTTTTACATATACCCATGCTGGGTGGGAGAAATACCTCTGTAAATGACAATCTTTTGATTTTTTTACACACAATTGTCCATTTACAGAGATATTTCTCCCACCCAGCATGGGTATGCGTAAAAATACACCCCAAAACACATTATACTACTTCTCCTGAGTATGGCAATACCACATGTGTGGCACTTTTTTGCACCCTAACTGCGCTAAGGGGCCCAAAGTCCAATGAGACTTCAAGGGTCATTTTGCGGCATTTGGTTTCCAGACTACTCCTTATGGTTTAGGGCCCCTAAAATGCCAGGGCAGTATAGGAACCCCACAAATGACCCCATTTTAGAAAGAAGACATACCAAGGTATTCTGTTAGGAGTATGGTGAGTTCATAGGAGATTTTATTTTTTGTCACAAGTTAGCGGAAATTGATTTTTATTGTTTTTTTTCACAAAGTGTCACTTTCCGCTAACTTGTGACAAAAAATAAAATCTTCTATGAACACACAATAGTCCTAACAGAATACCTTGGGGTGTCTTCTTTTTAAAATGGGGTCATTTGTGGGGTTCCTAATATACTGCCCTGGCATTTTAAAGGCCCTAAACCGTGAGGAGTAGTCGGGAAATCAAATGCCGCAAAATGACCTGTGAAATCCTAAAGGTACTCATTGGACTTTGGGCCCCTTCGCACAGTTAGGGTGCAAAAAAGTGCCACACATGTGGTATCGCCGTACTCGGGAGAAGTAGTAAAATGTGTTTTGAGGTGTATTTTTACACATACCCATGCTGGGTGGGAGAAATATCTCTGTAAATGGAAAATTGTGTGTAAAGAAATAAAAAATTTGTCATTTACAGAGGTATTTCTCCCACCCAGCATGGGTATGTGTAAAAATACACCCCAAAACAGATTATACTACTTCTCCCGAGTACAGCGATACCACATGTGTGGCACTTTTTTGCACCCTAACTGTGCTAAGGGGCCCAAAGTCCAATGTGTACCTTTAGGATTTCA